>NC_079362.1:44755113-45089393 GCF_029582105.1 Oenanthe melanoleuca
GTACAAAAGCATGTGCCATCATTTAAAGACTGAAATGAGTTTCATTGAGAGCTTGCTTGGGTGTTTCTCCAAAACTAGCTGTGAAAGATAGGCAAGCACTGAATTCATAGGAAAAATTTGATGCCATGATTTACTAACTTGTTTGACATCTGTTCTTAAATTCGCTTAGCATTCACAGGTTTTTCTGAGTCTATCTAAAGCTGACTGCTTCTGTTACTGTATATCAAGCATCTGTTTCTTCCTGGTGGCTTTACAAGTCCCTGAAGTGAGCGTTGAAATGTTGAGATCAATGTGGTTCTCACTCTGTAATCAGTTAAGAGTGATCAACAACCTAAAATACAAATGTCAGCATTCACTTGTTAAAATCTTCATAGAATCAAAAGAATCAGGATAAGAATCATCAGACAAACTTGATGGTAGTGAAAGTAACAAATTAAAATCTCTGGAGTTTTTCTGCTTCTACTGAAGGCACCTAACAATGCACGTATACATCTCATGCTTCTTTCTCTTCTACATGATAACCTCCACATAGGCACAGATATGCTGGGAGAGGAGCGAACGATTGGTTTCATTCTTCTGGCCCTTCTGTTGTTCATTTATTGTTTCATGCAATGGTTTGTATCCATTGCTTCTGTGAAGTATAGTGAAAATTTAGGCAGTGAAAATTCTAGCATATGGTTTGGGTAAAAGTTTGAAAGAGTAAACAGTGCTTATTTAAAAAAAAAAAAAAAAAAAGTAGATTGCTTTCTAGATTGTGAAAGAAAAGGAAACCTGAGTTCTTTAATCTTATTATGATGTTGACTTCTGTGCAAATTGTGGTGGTGTGAAGCCTGGTCCATTGGGTGCATGCATGCTGACATAATGAAACTAGCTTACAGAGCACTGAAGAACAAGCTCCTTCTGTCTGCCTAGTTTGGCCAATTGATGCAGTGACATTGATTTCGCCTCCCCATGGAGTGGTAGAGTCCTCAGTGGTTCTGCTTAGGAGAGGGATGCTGGAGTGATTTACACCTCAGTAATGCCTCCAAAATGCAGGAGAGGACTAAACAGGGAGGATATGTAGTGGGGTTTGTGTGTCTATGTGATTCTTCTGCTGCAAACTTCACTACAGTAGTAGCTGCAGTTACCACTGGGCAAGTGCAAATTAGTTCAGACAGACTTAAACAAGAAGCAGACTGTCATTAAAAGAGATACAGAGAGTAGGTCAGAGAATGTACTGAAGGCTTTCCCAACACTGTATTATATATCTAAAGGGGCAATTAAACACATTAATGCAATGGAGAGGCTAATTGAAAAATACATGGAAGAGCATAGTGATACGATTAGCAAAGAAGCTATGGAGTCCTGAAGTGTGCTGGCAAGTAGAGACCTGGCTTTGGAATCACCTTCACCCAATCAGGTCACTTCTAACACTGTTATTTCATGTTTTTTTACATGGTCTGCTCTTTGCGGGACATCTTTTGGCACATCCAAAATATAATTCACTACAGCTATTTTCTTCCACAACTTCTAAAAATTACTATACTATCATATAATCATTTTTGAATTTCACTTTATGTAAAACACTAGTTCACTAACGAAATATTTAGAGCACATGATGAAAAAACTTAATTATTTCATTTATATGGTACAGTGGGTGCTTGTGGAGGGGTCACATGACATGTAGAATCATTATGCAATGGGAAATAAAATTCCACTGGCAAACTGTACTAGCAAAGTTTTAAAACTATGTTCATCCATCAGCAGGGAGCACAGAAAGGCTGTTTCTATTTACAAGATTCTTTCATGTATCTACCTGATCTGCAGAGAAATCACTATGCCTTTAACATTATTATTATTAACAGTTATAGCTGTGTATTTGCAGCACCAAAGAATTGTTAGGTGATGATATACTGAAGATAACCCTTTCCACTTTTCAGTTTAGTGGACAATGCCTTTATACAGACAAATCTTAGTTTTTATAAGGTTTAGTATACAAGATTGGAGGTACAGTCTAATAGTCTTGTAATAAGATAAGGTGTTGCTCTTTTTTAAACCTAGCTGTTAAAAAGAATTCATGTAATGACAAATTTTTTTAAAATGTGATGCTTAAAAAAGGGGAGAAAATAGCTAGTGGACTTTAAATTGAGATTAACACATTTGTGTGACTTTAGTCACTTGCATATCGGATATGGATTCAGACCCAGTCATATGTGTGGATGAGTCCATATTAAGAAGATCATATCACAGTTAAAAGTTTTTTTCTGTAGCTTCTATTAAGCACTGATAAGTACACAGGGCCATGTTACCATTCCCTGAAGCTAGGCTGCCGTAATTGCTGACTCAGATATAAATTTCTGGTCCTGATTTCAGATGCTTGATACTAGTCAGCTCTTCTAAAATCTAGTCATTGGAAAGTTATGCAGTAACCTTCAGGTCAGCATCCCATTTCTAGGTGATTGATCCTTGAGGAAACAATGAAGTTCTTAGACAGTGAAATATGTAAATAGGCTTTAGTCAGTCATTATGTAAGAAAAGCATAATCTTTTTCTGAAGGGAAACGGGGTGCTGGGGTTTGAGGAAGCATAGGTCTGAGGCAGAAAACAATGCAAAAAATTCTGAGATTGAGACCAAAACTTGTGGTCTGGGTATGATGCTTCAAGAAGGCAACATGATAATCTTAGGACAATCCTGCGTGTTCTTGCATTTCATATTATAAATCTGCATCCTATTCTTCCCATTTGCTATGCCTCTTTGTTTCAAATGTGTCTTCCCATGTCTCTGAATCACAAAGAGGTAATGGTTTTCATTTTGCTTCAGTCTGAAAATAACCAAGGAAAATAATCACCTTTACAAGAGATAGTCTAGTTTTTGCATGCTAATTAACTATGGAGAAATGGCAGCCATTGGCTCTGCTGGCGGATGGCAGTCATTTTGCACAGGGAGTAAGTAACATGAAAGCTGACTCCTTTTTGCCTGCCCAGTAAAAAATCACATCTGAGATCATGTAGGCGTGATAAAATCATTAGGTAGGTTTCTTGTAAATATGATTATATATGGGTCTCTGTTTCTTTTCTGCAGTGGAGTGATCTAGTATTTGAGGAGGAACAGGCAGGATATCCTAAGCTGTAGCCTTTCTCCTTCTTATGTTCCATCTTTTCTATTTTCTTGTTCTTTCTCATCATTCTGACTGAATCTTGCATTTCATTTGGAGTGGTGTTCTTCCAGCTTGCATAATGCTTATCCCTTGTATTTGTGCACACATATTTTCATGAGACTGTATATACATAGGAAAATTAGTGCCCGTAGCAAAGGTTGTGGGTTTGTGTGTATTCACATACATATGTACTTATTTCATAAATAATCTAATTTTTCATGTACATAATGCTGATTTAGACTAAAAGCCTGTGATGAAATATCTGCAACATCTCTTTATTAAAAAATGTTCCCTGCCAAATGGTGAATGATAATTGCTTCATAGTCTATATTATTTATCACTGCCTGAAAAACTGCTATAACCCACAGAATCATTATAACGGAGAAATTAAGGTTAATACGAACTATGTTGCCTCTTACTGTAAAAAAGTTAAGTAGATGTCTAAGTTAATTAATCTCTAAGTTGTTTATTTACACTAAATATGACTTTTTTTTTCTTCTTTGATGTTATGATCCTGGTTTTACTTGTCACTAATAGAAAATTATGTAGAATTTCATTTTTGTTCATGATATACATGAAAATCTTATCTGTACTTTAAATGTTGGAAAATTGAAACTTTAAAGCAGTGCACAGCAATGCAATGATATTTCTATTACTAATTTTTGTTTTTTTGCTTTCTGACATAGTTTTTCTCATTTAATACTTTGATGTAAGAAGGATTCTCTGTTGAAGAATAGGATGAAATATTCTGGGGCTCTCATTACTTTTAATCTTTGAAAATCCTCTACCTAACTAAAATTATATTTGCTTACAACACTTTAAAACAGAAAGTATATCTTAAAGATAAAAGTATGTTGTAACTGGCAATCCACAACCTTTTTGAGTGACAAAATAGCCAATATTTTATATTGTGAGAATTCTGTTTTTTTCTCTTTTGGTAGACAGATGTGGGCAAAAAAGAAAAATCAGTCTCAATTTGTGAAATTTTACTGATGTTTTGTCAGTTATCATAAACTTTTAATTATTGAGTCTGATACTAAAAATAGACATGGAAATTTAAAGAAACACTTAGCTAAACATGCCTTCTGCTCCCCTCTTGCTGATCCCCAGCCTCCTCACTATACACCACAGTCAGTCCCTTGGGCAAGGCAATGGCAAAACAGGAGGCTGGGTTTATTTTGTAATGGTTTCTTTGCTTCAGCTCTTCCTTGCTTCTCACACAGGTGCTCAGGCTGCAGTCCTCTCACAGGTGCACCTCCTCCTGTGTCTCCTCTCCATCCCTATTCAGATGGCTTTTTGCACCAGGGCTGGTTGGGTGCTCTTAGCCCACCCCAGCTCAGGAGTCTCTTTCCTCTTGCCTTGCTCAGGTGCCTCTTTGCTCCCACCCTGTTCAAGTGTCTCCTCTTGTTCTTTCATGACTCTTTTTCCTTCTCCAAAGGAGGAAGAGGCACCACGTGCGCTCTGGTAGGTGCAGTTTGGCATGTGATGGTAGGTCCGTTCTTGTCCAGCTGAGACTGGCTCAGGAAAGCCCCTGAACCTGTTCAGCACAGCCTGTCCCAGACTCCCAGGCTCAACTCTGACACTGGCCAGATGTGTGCATGCAGTGGATAAATGCCACAAGGATGGAAAATGCAGGCTGCAAATGAGCACACTGCATTATGGAGAAACATTCTTCTGTATCTTATTCACTCTTCATCTCTGGATATAAAGCCGTGTCACTAAGACTGTATAAACATCTTGCATGTAATCTTATTTTCTATGTTCTTTTAAGAAAAAAATAATAACGGAACATATTTTGAATTTTCCCTCTTTTTCTTTGTAAAAATTTGTCTCTTTTCTTGTCTGTAACTTTCATGTTCCCTTTTTTGTTTTCAGTAGAATTTGATACATACCAAACATAAACCAGTTGTTTTAGAAATAGTTATATGTTTTCTCTCCTGTCATAAGATATTAATGTGCTCAATTTTTTGAATGTGGATATTGTACCTGCCTTTCATCTCAAATCCCAGGGAAACAAAGGATCTTTTTCATTTGTCTTCTCCACTCAGTCACCTAATTTGGGATTTATCAGAATATTTGGTACTGAAACCACTGAAAAGAAACAGTATTTGAACTGTACTGTGCTGTCATCTGTGCCCCATCCTCTCACTTTGTTCTCCTTTGTTGTTATCTGCATTACCATGTCTTCTGCTTTTCTGCATCCATTTCCTCTTACCTCCATTGTCCACTTTATTTTCTTATATTATTATTGCTCTTTACATTGGCTCCTCCCTTGCCTCCTTCAGAGCTTGGTGTCACCTTGCAAACCCCTCCAGTGGGCTATTGACTACTTCACTCATCTCCATGAAATGACAAAATGCGGTGCTTCCAAGTAAGCATGGCAGCCTTCTGATGGTGCCAACTTGAAGATACCTGTCAGGACTGGCAAAGTGAACAGAGCTTTGTATCATCACCTACCTCCATTTCCTTTTGAGAAGTGGGAACTGGAACGTGGAATAGCTTATTTTCACAGAGCTTCCCTAGAGATGTCATTACAGCCTTCTGGTGGGATTCATAGAAAATTTCTGAACAACCTTCACATGTACAAATCCTGAATTGCTGTTTGGACAGATGTGTCCTGGATAACTTCCTTTGTCTTTCAATAGATCTAGTTTTGTATCAAATGTCTTTTCTAATTGTTCTGAATATTTTGTCACTGCATCTTTCCATTTTGAAATGAAAATTAAGTGGATTTAGAGAACTCACTGACATCAATCAAAAAATGTTTAGAATTGGTATTTTAATACTAAAGTAATGCTAGACATCTTTAAAATGGCTAAATTGGCTTCAGTGTGTGTACTGTGGAACCTCAGTGGTCACTTTTTCTTCAAAAAAAATGGCAGCATATGCACTTTCCCTTTTCAGAACACTTTTTGCTCACTTTACCATCAGAACATAGAGGCTATTTATTCCTACTGACTGATCAACCTACCAGTGTTCTTTTTAAAAGCTACTAACTTTGTATGGATGTGCTCCTTTAAGTCCATTCCTGTATCACTTTACTTATCCTTTCAGAAAGCAGACTAAATTTCATTATTGAGGCATTTCCAATAAATGTGCTTTGGTATGAAATAATCATGTGTTTTTTACATGTAAAACCTTGTATCCAGATATCCCCTCTAACTGCAGATGGAGTTGAAATTATATCTCTTACTAAAAACTGATCACTTTATAGGCTACTTGCAGTTGACTGATCTGTGTCTGATTAAGGTAAAACACCAAATAAGAGGCAGAGGGAGTGATGAGTTCTCAGTACATGCTGTGCCAGATTATTCCATTATGAAGCTGTACGTTAATTTACATTTGTCCATACTAATTTGTAGCGACCTGTAAAAACAGCATTTTGCTATTTAATTGATCTGGGAGGCACGTATTAGCTTCATATTTCTTAATATTTTCTTCACAGTTCCTGGAAAGAATGGTGCCAGTGAAGGAAGTGTTTAATCCTGCCATCAACCTTGCATCATCTTGTATCTAGGCATCTGTTTTATACTTTAATGTGTTCTTTTTATCCTTTACTGTCTTCTTTCCTTTTATGTATTTGTAGAAAGCCTTATTATTCTTCACTATATTGCTTGCTGTCCCCTCTGATACTCGGCTTTTCTCCTGTGTAATTTTCTTTTTTCACTCCATCTAGCTCCCAACATATATTTTTCCTTTAAATCATTTCTTCTTGATGGTTTTAGTTGCATCTACACTGCATTTTTCATCAATATTTCTTCCATTGCCTCTTTACTTTTGCCATTTAGCCATCTTGGGATTTTTGTCCCTTTAAAAAGGATGCTGTTCCATTAGACATTTGTTAGTACATCTTGAAACAAATCAATTCTTTTTCCATGCGTTGTTCCTTTAAAGTTAATTCTTGACTTTGGTCACCTACTATTTCTTTTGTCCTTAGAAACCTGTGATTTAAAATTTTCTGCCTGTTCTTTTACCCTTTACATTCTTCTTCTCTTGAATTATGATGTAAGAATTGAATGTATTCTATAGAGTTGTGTTTTCTTCCTTAATGTGTGAGGCATCAGACTGCAAGAGCAATCCTGTAGTCTGAGTAAGTTTATTGTAAATACAGGAGGCTAACAGAGACTTGTCAGCCTTCTGATGCTAGACCATTATGGCCTTTAGTGTGAAGTGATGACATATTAGTTTATGCTGGCCTCTAGCCATCCATGACAACACTTACATTTCCTGAGCCACCCCTCCCATGCTTGAGGCTTTGAAGAGCATGGCACAGTAGTACCATGAGCTGATTCTGCGATAGTTGTGGAAATTCCTTTTTATGCAGAGGGAATTTCCAGTGATCCCGTTAAACTACTTTCATGTCTTTTAAGCTGGACTGATGCTTACTTAATTTAGAATTGATTTTTGTATACATTTACTGTACTGAGACTGTGACTGAGGACTTTAAATGAAACAGTAATATAAATGGAAATGGAATCATGAAAAGACATGAGATTTGTGCAAACAACTTTTGTATGACATTTTTCATATGGGTTTGCTAATGGGCAACTCAGGAGAAAATTGTCACCTTGATGGCATTATAATAAAACTAAGTTTAAATTTTTTTAAGGCTCTGTGTGAATTAAACTCATTCTTGATGTTTCTCTACTGAAATCAATAGAGTTGGTGTATTACCAGCTTTTTCAGAAAAGTAAAAATACTAGGGAAAGTATGAGGTGTCCTTTTTTTCTTTGGTGAGACACAATGCTTTCCTCTGAAAACATTATCTTAATATTTAGAATGTTGATAGTGCAATATAAATTGCACTAACATAAATCTTTTTGTGTACATCTGTACCTAAATATGTGTTTAATGTTATATTATAGTGTATCTGACAAAGTGATCTACCGTGAGAACCTGAAAAAGCAATTGTAAATGTAAGATTCTGTTCACATGTAATATGCTAGGTGTTATGTCCATAATCCACTATACTATAGCGTTTACAGATCAATGAAAATAGTTATGCTGTATAGTTATATTTGCTCTTGCATTGTATTGAGCAATAGCAAATTCGGTCTACTAAGTTCTTCAAGTAGTATTGAGTGATACAACATTTTGTGCAACCAGAACTTACTGTAGCTACACAGACCTCAGTTTTGTCTGTCACTACAGCACATATCTTTGTGCTTTGAAGATTGTGATCCCTTCAAAGCTTCATAAGGAAATCAGTGTATGGCTAATTCCTTTTGAAAATACAGATCTTACTGTAAATCTTGCTTCTTGTCTAAAAGCAGTATGAAGCATGTAGCAGATATCTCATCTTTTGAAAGACAGATCAGCAAAAATTCGATTTAAACTATATATGTGTTTTGATAGAGAGCAGAGGTTCAGTGAAAGTGACACTTTTTGATTTAAGGAAGGCTCTGAGAGTGACCTGACTGTTCAATGAAAAGAGTACATCATATGTCAGAGCTGAAAGATCTGGATAAATTACTGTGTTTTACTAGCCATGGAGAAGTAGATGGACCTTTTTTAGTCAGTCATTGGTATTATTCTTCCTGCATCATAATATCTGAATTTGATGTTGCTTTCGGGGGACACAAAAGACAAATTATACCCATAATTTTTGCCTGCCTCAGATTCTGTGGTACCATGTTCTCTGTTCAGATATTTCACATGCCTCCATGGATCTTTTTTGTTCCTTGATGAGCCATACTCATGAAAAGTGAGTACTACTTTAGAAGAATTTCTGTGTTTTGATATCATTGTTACTTTTAGCCCACTAGGACAACTCATCCAAAGTGGCAGTGAAGACATTTGAGGCTTAAACTTTGTTCTATATGAAAAGGATCTTTTCAGTCATGCATTACGTGAATGACAGATATATCTTAGCAAGCCAGCTCCTTTCCTGCCAGTTGCCCAGGTCTGAAGAGGTTTTTTCAAGAAAAGAAAAAGACGTAGACATGGACAGATTTCACCTTCACCAGTAGGTAGCTGAAAGTGTTACATACCTTCTCATTTTGTTTATAAATCCTCATGAACCTCTTAAAGCTGTTGTTTGCAGACCTAAGGAAGAATCACTGACCGGTTGAGGCTGGAAGGGATCTCTTGAGGTCTTTTTGGCCCAATGCTTCTGCTAAGAGCAGGACCAACATAGATCAGGTTGCTCAGGATTATTCATGCCCAGGACTTTTCATGAAAATGACATTGATTTTCTACCTGGAGTGAAGTTTCACATTCTAAAGCAATTTTATTCAAATACTGAGTATCAATGTCATTCAGCTGATAAAGGATTTAAAGAACCTAAAAAGAAGGCCTAGTTGGCATATGCTTCCATGAAAGAAAAATCAAAGTATTATACAAGATTTAAGCCAGCTCTCTACCACATGATCTAAGACTTGTTGGTATAAAAAAAAATAACTGTTTGGAACTAAGAATGTTAACTTTCCAGCCACTTTAGAATTCTTACAATTCTTCATAGTAATGAAGCTTCAGGCCTTTATAACAGTGCAGCTCTCTGTCGTGGTATTCCATGTCAAGATAGCCTCACAGCTGATGGATATCTTGCAGTAGCAAGTTGTCTTCAAACTAAGAATCTCTCTTAATGATATGGCAGTTGCTCTGGTTCAACAAGTTTCACAGCAGTGCCTTTCAAATCCATTACTACTTTCTGTCTGTCTGTCAAGATCTATTTTCATCTTGCCATCACTTCACAAGGACTGCTTTCTGAGCAAGGCAGCTATCAATGCGAGAACCTTTCTTTTGTTACTATGATGATAAAATGTTTCCTTGAAAGTGTGAATTTTTTTTAATGTCATTTTCAAATTTTCTTTTTTCAAGTTACCTTGCTATGTGTGAAGGTGTTCCATACTGTATAAAACTGTGATCCTGTAGCATAATCTGGCTTTTTAAAATAGTGTCTGAGATGCTTAGAGATTTGTCTGTGCCCAAAGTTTATTTTGATTAGTGAATTGTGAAATAGGAGTAGTGATCTATTTTACTTAAGTTAATAATGTATGTTGTTATAGAAGAAAGTATTTCTGATTGACCATTCCTAGAGCAAGCATCATCATGGAATGAACTGAATCATTCAAGAACAGTTTTTCTGCAACTGCTGTCCTTGAGTTTTTATTCCCAAATCGCTGAATGTGTAGACAAGCTCTCAGTTAAAAAGTCAGTCTTTGTGCTGTTATCCATTCTCCTAAAGTGTTTATGTGTCTGGGGCACATAATGTATATGGGTAGATAGCTGAGATGGTGAAGTACATAAGACATCTGTTAAATCAGGTGGAAAGAAAATAAAACTATTTTCAATGGCATCACTCTGAGAAAAAAAGGTCCACTACGCTATAAAGGAGACACCTACTCTTTAAGGAGTGTTTATCAAGCACAACAGTATAGAGTTCTTGTTCAGTGCTGATGGATTCTTTGGGAAAAATATAGTGTATGTGTTGAAAAAGTGTATTTTTTTTTTCTTATATTTTTTTTCTTTTTCTGAAGGAGAGTGCACATTTTACTTCTTATAGGATCTTTAAAAACAAAAACCACCACTGTCCACTTCTATTACTATATGAGTTAATTTATATCCATAAGGAGTTGATTTATATCAATGACAACATGCAGAAATGTGACTGGCAGCAAATCATTCCTTCTTATGTTGGAGCTTCATTGAACATAATCTAAACTGGCCTGGAACCTGAATGTGAACTGATGTGTGCAGTTGTGTTGGAATAAAACAGCATTAAGTAATGAAATATTGTAAAATTCTATAAGGTCAGAGTAAAAATACACCTTCTGTTGTCCACAGTATGCATTTCATAATTTTTTGTGTATGCTACAAAGTCTAGTCTTTTCCTGAGTTTTTGAGAAGTTGAGCCAATAAGTCATAAATAAATTTGATTGTATTATCCTCCAGTTTCTCAAAGGAACAGGTAAAAGCCAATGTAAATCAGACTAGCTATACTGACTTCAGAACAGCTCTGTTCATTTACAAAATCTAAAAAACTGTCAAAAATATGTTTTGAAGTTGTTCTTGTTTGGTGTTTGATCCTGCATTGTTAAAAGGTTTACAAACCTTATAATCTGATCTGGACTCTAGTTAAGTTTGTGTAGTTTACTGTTTGTAAAATAATCAGAATTTATTTAGGCCTGAAATGTGATTCACATTTGAACTGCGCAGATCTTTGAATCTCTTTTTTAGGAAGCACTGGTTCAGAAAAATTTGTTTTCTTTCTCTGGAGACGTGTATTCCTCTCGTAGTTTTCAAAGCACCAGATTTTTCTAAATGAGAATTCATGCCTTCATTTAAAAATAAAAATACAAAAAAACCCAACCAAACAGAATTTTAAAATACTTACTTTTTTTTCCCTATTTAATGCAGATTGTTAAATACTTTAAAAATGCAACTGAAAATAATTCTATGATATCTAAGATCTTCTGTATTTCCATACGTTTATATACTGAGAAAATACACCAGAAAGAAGCACATGGAGAAGCTTTGCCAGCTGAAGATAAGCATCTGCTCTTTTGAGATTAGTTAAAAAACATAAGGGTAGCAAAGAGTGGACCTCCAATAAGATTTTGGCTAACTTCAGGAAGCAATGCGTCTTGAAATCTCACAGACTTTACCATGCGGACAGCAGCAACAGTGTAGCTCAAAGTTCCATCAGCTGATCTGTGAATTGCTGTCTATAACATTAATAACTTTAATGCATTGATAGTTTGATGCGAATTTTTCAGAAATTCTTGCACCCAAGAGCAAGTTATATTTCATTTTCACTAATGAAATCTTTGCTTATTAATTTGAATTTGAATCTAATGCATTGACATTCATAATTTTAGTATGTTGATCGGCTTGATTTTATGATTGCTTTGTGGGAAGGAGGAGGTTTGACAATTATGTTTGTATTTGGATTTAATTCGTATGGTAAGTTAAGTATGAGACTTAGAGAGAAATGTGAAGAATTTTATTTACTCTTCCAAAGACTGTGAGTACATACAGCATCCAAATTTGATCTTTGTAAGACAAATTCAGAAAATAAGGCATAACTTGATGCTAGTCTCTCTTAATAGCATCTTATATCTGGTTATTTGTTAGTTCTACAGTTAAGTTCATTTCAGTAAGTATTACTTGTTTTTTTTATCGTATTTTTATTTGCTGTGATTTATATTTGTTACATATAATATCTTTGTTTTGTTTTACTTATGCATTATCAGTGTTCTATTCATGTGAAAGACTACATGTTTTTCATTTTTTGGGTCGTGTTTGCCAAAATGAATGTATTTTCTTCAATGTCTGAGAGTCCGTAGAAAAGACATAATATTTTGGGTTTTCCATGTGGACAGATATGTCATATTCTTTCAATCTATTGAGGTTTTGTACTTTTTCCTTTTTCTTGTGGTGCCAAAGCACTGCGTTAGAGCTAGGAGTCATAAGATGGTGTAACAGACAGGGTCTAGCTGTTCCTAAATAGTGCCTTTCACTACCAATTGTAATAAAGGAAAGATGTGATGCCTCAGCCATACCAAATACATACTTTTATTTCTAAGAATTACAACTCTGGACAGATACCTTCTGTCTGTAGGCAGAAGAGGTAACTTGTCATTTCCCACCATTTTGCAAGCAGAAAAATTTGTATGAATGCTGTCACATTTACTTCAGGCAAAATTGTCCATGTTTAATTTAATATGGCTGTTTAGGGTAGAGCAATTATGCTTTTATTTGTTTTATGTGAACAAAACCCAGCCTTACAATCTATTTGGGGAGTAGGATAACCTCCCTTTCAGAGCTGATGGCATAGTTCTTGTAAGGGATATCAGTGTATCACCTAAGATTACTTTCTTTCCAGTCACACATGAGGAAATCTGAAGAAAACTGGAAAATTATATCTTAATTCTGTAGTTGGTTATGTCTGAGGAACTTCTGTTTAAGTACATACGGCAATTGCAGAGGAATTAAAGTGGTTTTTAACATGTGACCTTTTTATTCTCCATAACCTTAGAAGGTTTTTTTTCCCCCATAACTGCAGACCAAATGATGCTCCGTTTCTTGTCTTAGTGTAGGAATGAAGGAGGGAAGAGGGAAGAAAGGAACCACTGCAATATGTATGTGAAGTTTTGCCTGTCAGTGTTGTAGGACTAATTGGATGTTGATGTGTGTGCCTTTTTAATTGTAAGGTTGTACCTGATTTGGCTAGAGTAGAGTTAATATTCTTCACAATGGCTGGTATGATGGTGGGTTTTGGATTTGTGCTGAACACAGAGCTGATAACACCGAGATGTTTTTGTTATTGCTGAGCAGGACTTACACAGAGCCAGGGCCTTTTGTGCTTTTTGTATTCCATGATGGTGTGGAAGCTGGGGATGCTTGGAATGCTGGAAGGAGACAGAGCAGGGGCAGGTGACCCAAATTGATCACAGGGTCATCAGACTCATGGTGCATGATGTGTGGCATCATGCTCAGTATATGAAGTGGGGGGAAGAAGGAGGAAGGGTGGACGTCTGTAATGATGGCATTTGTCTTCCGAAATCACCTTTACCTGTGATAGAGGCCTGATCTCTTGGAGATGGCTGAACACCTACCTTCCCATGGGAAGCGCTCAATTAATTCCTTGTCTTGTTTGGCTTGTATGCGCAGCTTTTGCTCTGCCCATTAAACTGTCTTTATCCTAACCTATGAATTTTCTACCTTTCACCCTTCAGATTTTCTCCCCAGTTGTGCTGGAGGAGGAGCGTTATGGGCTTGGTTGATGGCTGAGCTTAAACCAGGACAAAATTGAAACAGGTTTCAAGTCACACAGAACCTAGCTGAAATGGTTTAATTAAAGGCCAAGTACAGTGAAAATCTTAGAGAAACTCAGGAGTGGCCACTTAGAACAGGGACTTAGCTTGCTTTGGCAAAGAAACAGCATTTGTGTTGTCTGGTGTAGCAAATTTCATACTCACTTTTCAGTGTTTTCAGTAATTTTTGAAGACTTACAGGTTATTAAGATTCTCTGAGAAGAATTGTACTGCAAGTAGAATTTGAGCGATTACTGTATATATATGATTAAAAGTAGTGGATTTAAGCATGACAGTCTGTAGCAGCAACCTACTGCAGGAATCATTTTGCTGCAGGTCCTTAAAGTCCATTGTGTGTTGTGGAGTAAAGCAGTACTTCATGGCTAACTTCAGGAGCTGAGAATATATTTTTCTTCCAGATGAAATTACAGTAAATGAGTTAGAGGACTTCACCCAGGGAGATCAGCAATCTTAATGTGTCTGTTGGTTAGTATGAAGGTGGAAGTCTGGCTGAAATGCTGTGTAAAAGTGAGGCTTAGCTCTTTTGTGTTAACCTGGACAAGGAGATCGCTCTGAATGCTTTAATTTATAAATCTAACCTAAATCAGACTGTAAGATACACCTGCTTTCCATATCAGTGTGGAAAATGTGTATTGAGAGAAGGGCATGATTCTTGATGTAAGGATGGCACAAAACTGGAAGAACATGTTTGTATATGGAAAAGAGACAGGAAGCCTAGAAAGATTTAATTAAATCCACAGAAAATGCATAATATTTGCAGAAAATTTTGTCAGTGGGTTGTTTGCTATTTCTGAAAATATTTATCCCATGTCTATAAAGTGTATATAATGTGTCTGTTGGCCAAATTTGCCTCTCAGATAGTATTCACATTTTTAAAAAAATTGAATGTATTTCAGGAAAGAATTCAGCCCAAAATGTTATTTTTCAATTTCATACATCTCTTTTATAGATTAATCTGATGACTCAGGAGAGAAAATGAAAGGTTAATTACGCTGCAGTAGTGTTATTTTAAGAGCAACTCTACCCATACCTGTTGTATTGTTCAGTCATCTTACACATAATACCATTTTCATAAACTTATCAACAGTGATATATATGACACTTCTGTATTACTTAGCACAAAACTATTTTAAATAGCTTCTTCATTTGTTCAATGGCATACACTTTCTTGATGTGTGTTTAATCCTTGTGTCTCAGTTTCCTAGCTACAAAAATGTGGGTAAGACCTTTTTTCCCCCTCCTTCCTGTGTCTCATCTGTCTATACAGGTTGCCCTTGGCAAGAAGAGTTTCCTTTGTTTTGTGAGTGAAACCTAGAAACATTAGGGTTCCTTCCTTGATATTTCTAGGTAGCTGCCACTTCTCTGAAAGCATACACAGCCTCCCAGTTATTACTTAGAGGACACCTTTCTGTATCACCTATGCTTTAGCTTCACACTTGGCATTTAAAAAGAATTTTCTTCTCCCTAATAGGTTTCCCCACACACTTTTTCTGTGTTCAACTGGTAACACAGATGTATCGAGGGCTAAATCAAATATAAAATGTATATTTTTTGATCTGTGTTAGTAAACTAATAGTCAGGTCTTTCACATACCATACTGTAACTTTCTGTTACTTGTGCTTGGGGTTTGGGGCCTTCAGTTGGAGGTGGCAGTGATATTTTTCTTAGATGAATAAAAGGGTAAGACCACAAAAAAGTTATAATGTAAAAAGGCTTCTTGCTTATAGTCTATTTGACATGAGGTTCATGAAAGGTGAGAATAAAGCACATTAATTAGTGGCTAATAAGTAAACCACTGACTTGATAGATAGGAACTCTGAGACTTCATCAAACTACCCTCACAAAATCTCTTACAAAGGGACTAATTTACAGGGCTGCAGACAGTAACAAAGTCTTTCTGTAATTACTGTTGAGAAAAGTCCCTTGTTCTTTGCTGCTGTCACTGAGAGTAGTAATTCATAATCTTTTAGGAAGAGTTTTTTTTGTTTTGTTTATTCACAGCAAAGTTTTTTGCTCTCTGATGACATGACATATGTGGTCCTTTTCTACTGTCAGCAATTAAGGGGTGGCCTCAACTGAGCAAAAAGGCTTTGTGACACAGGGAACATTTGCCTGAAATGCTCCCATGTGAGCCGTGGGCTTGGTTACACACCGAACAGGTGAAAAAAACATGACTTTTGTTAGAATGACAGGCAAGCAGCAGAAGCAGTTTAACCCAAATCCTTTTGTAGATATTGGAAAGTCATAAGCCTAGAGATGACACTGGCACATTCAACATGCTGTGTGATCTGGGACTCTGTTGCTTGTATCACTGTGTGAATGTGTGTACAGTGTAAACATTTTATGAAGTGCAGTTTCTGATCCATCGGTCTGTCTGGGCAAGAATGTCCCTTGATACTAAAAAGAACAGCAATCAGGACAGAATTGGTCAATGCGGCATGTCTAATGGTAGGAAGATATTTGAAAGACTCACTACAGACACAATAGGCTCTCTAAATAGCCTCTTTGCACCCGGAGTCTTATTGCAAACAGGTTCATTAAGGAGAGACATTCTGACACACAGCATCACAGTAATGAAAGTAGCTCTGTTTTTCTAATATTGTGTCTTGCCACTTCAGTTATGCTGCTGGTACAAGATTTCCCTTGTGTTGTTGTATATTTCTCTAGAAAAAGAATCACTCTTCATAGAATATACAATTATTTTGTACAGGAATATATAACTCATACCTAAGAATCTGTCCTTCCTGTTTATGTGCACTAGTGCAAAAATAATTGGCAATCACATCTTCAAAACCAAAAATGCTTTTACCTTTGATTTGAAAGGCTTATATATGTTAAAATTGTTATAACACAAAGAATATGTATACATACAGTTGTAATATATCTTCATGAATATACAAAATCAGATAAAATGTTGTTCGTGATCACTTATAAAATGAATATTAGTAAACTTTTTCCCCCGTGTGGTACCATGGTTTGTTTTGCTTCTTTCCTTTAGGCACTGAAGTATAAGTTCACAGTGAGGAAAATCAAAAGGTTATAGTTTATCCTACTTTACATATAACTGGTGCGTGACTTAAGGTGTTGGATTGGCGTAATGTATACTTTGAACATTATGACCATGGGGGGAAAAAAAGGTAATATTGGTTTAAAAGTGGATATGGAAAATTTAATGTGCTCAAGTGGGAACAATGGCATATTAAAAAAAAAAAAAATTCATGACACAGATCTAATAATTCACTTGCCCCTGTAGGAATGGGGTATCGGCTCTGATGCTGCTTGGTAGTTTATTTTTATATATGCTCCTGGTCCCTGCTGTATATCCTTCGTATGGGTTCCAGAGAAAAGAAAGAAAATAACCTGTAGGGAAATCAGCTTAGAAACCTTTCATTAAATACATTGTGTTTCATATCATGTCGTTCACAAAATCTCCAAGAAAGATAGAAAGTGTTATCAGACTGCATGTGTAAAATACTATATTTGAATACTATAATTTGCTGTAAGATTAAGGACCAAGGGTATAGACATATTCGTTATTTCATTATTCACTTAGGCTTGATGGATAATGCTTCAGGGGTTCTTTTCATTTTTTCTTGCCTAGCACAGATATGCAGTTTTAACTTTTTATTTGATGCTGCAGAAAACATTCCTGTTCCCCTAAGCTTTACTGTCCTGCTTGTTTGCTTTTTAGTGGTGTGATTATTATTCTTTTGGAGGGGTATTATAGTGTTTTAAGTATGTTTATTTGTTTCACAGGCATATGCGTTGGTTTACACATAGCTAAATTTTACTGTGTAAAAGAAATTTAAAATTACTTTTTGTGGCAGAAATAGAGATGTGGTCTATTTGTAGTTGCAAGTAATTGTTTCTTCTCAGGGTAAGAAAATTGTAATTACTTTTATTAATTTGTATTGAAAAAGGCTGTCAGAGTATGTTTCTGCACATAAAAAAGTTCATTGAAAAATAAAGAGCAAACTTAATTTGCTGAATACATTACTAATTTCTGTTAAGTATTATTATTACATGTTAAATTGCGCATTTTCTTACATGGATATAACAGATGAAGAAATTTAGCTGCATTTGCACAAAAGGTAATGTTTGTGCAAGTATTGTTTTAGATTGTGGAGGATCTAAAAATGGTATAGTGTTGTGGTGGTGTTACTGACAATAAGCCTCATACTATTCCCCTATTTTTCTTCCCACTTTTCCCTTTCTGCTTATATGTAAATAGATTTCACTTCTTATTTTGCCTAAGTTAGCATTCATCAGAGGCTCTCATAAGTAAGGAGTGGCACAAACTACAGCATTTTGTCATTCCAAAGACCACAGGATCAAACTCCACCTAATCCATACAGAAAAGGTGGCTCCCCTGCCTGTTAGCTCCTCTCTGGCTGAGTGGTATTTTCTACCATGTAAGTTAATATTCTGTAGCAAAAAAATGTTGTCTGAGCTCCCCTGCATTTTCTTCATTATACAGTTCTACTGGAAAAAAAAAAAAAAAAAAAAAAAAAAAGTGCCAACATTCATGGGAGATGCTTTGTGCCCTCTCAGCTCTCCTGGGCTAGAAGATTGGTATTCCTTTGAAGAATAATCATGATAGATGAAAATGGAAGTAGTCCCATCATGCCTCCAGAGCTTGTTCTCCAGCAGTATTACCACTTAATTCTGTTTAACCAGGTGTTTGTCATCGTCGCAGTTACTGAGTAGTTTCCATGACTCCTCTCTTTTGCCATCTACATTGTTAAATCGTTGTAATGGAAATTAAATACCACAGAAAATACCATTTGGGTATTAGCACATTTGTAGCACTCTATTTATGAATTGGAAGGACGTGGAATATTTTTCTTCTTTTTTTCCGCCCCCCCCGTGCGGGTTTCTTTGGTCTTTCATTGTATGAGGAAGATGGTCTCCAAGAAGCCAGCATTGCATATGGTGTTTAGTGTAGTGAGACTCAGGCAGGTCTGGTTTCTTCCATATTTGCTAGCCAGCTTCCAAGGTTTCTTTGTTGAGAATGTACACACTTTTTCCTGCAGACATTGACTGTCTATAGTAATAGATGCCTCCTAAAACAGCCAGGGGAATTCTGAAATAGGTGCTTGTATTGCTCAAACTTTAACATTAATTTAGTCCAAATTCCTTTGAGAAAATGTGAGGAGGGAACTACCTTGAGGTACTCCTAGCAGTCTGTGCTAGTAAACTGACAAATGCTGTGTTCTGTGATATAGATGGCTTCAATATTTGATTTTTAAATATACTGTGTTTCTTGCCCCAAAGCTATTCAAATCAACAAGTCATTCATACAGAGGGCTGACCAGATGTAGATAAATACACATAGATATAAAAAGTGTCTGTAACAATCTGTGTGGGTATTCAGAGACAGCAAGATGTAATTTTAAAATCATGGACTGAAGTTGGTTGAAGTTGGCAGGGACCTCTGGAAGTCATTTTGCCCAATCTTTCTCTTCAGGTAGGGTCACTTACATCACCAGTCCTGAACATCATGGTCACAGCAGACAAGGCTGAATGCAACCTTCACATCTCCTGATGATGTTGCCTTTCATTATTTGTGACTATGAGGTCCAGCTCAGTACATTTCTATGTTGGGTTCGCAATCACCTGGATCAGAAAGTTTTCTTCAGTGCTCCCCACAAACTTCCTGAATTGCTTTTGCAATGCTATTTTGTTCCTCCAGCAATTATCTGTGAAACTTCTCTTGCATGAGGACCAGGGCTTATGACTGTAAAGTTCCTTCCAGCCATCTGTTAAAGTCTTCATCCACTTGCTCTTCCTGAAGGTAGCCTGGGATGGACATCCACTACAATGTCCCCTGTATTGGCTGCTCCAGGCAGCTGGCCAAGAATCTTTCAGTGTGGGCTGACAGCCTGTCAGTTTACATGAAGTGTGTGCCTTTCCTTTGCAGCATGCTAGCAGTCTTTTTAAGAGTTAATTTAACACCAGTGTTTTATCATGCAGTTGTTGCTTTCAGACAAGTCACAAGGAAGGCAGAAGGCTCTTTTCACCTGAGATAGCAGCCAAGATATTTTAATTTGTTTGTGGCTGCAGTTTTAGATTGTTTTTTTTCTATATCAGAAAAGGCAGCTGTCTGGGCTTTTAATCCTTGTATAAAATTCACCTCTGCTGTGCTTACTAAGTGGAATCAACAGCTGATAATGCCAGAGAAGGTGGGAAGTAATAGCTAGTGGTGATTATGCAGGTAGCTTTTATTTTCTCGCATTACTACCATTCTAATTTTCTCTACTCCTATTTCCTTTCTTTCCTTTCCTCCCTTCTCCATCACTCATCCTTCCTCTCTTTCTTATCTCTTCTCCTTCTTTCTTTTCCTCCTCTTCACAGAATTACAAAATTACAGATTGCTTGAGTTTGGAATGAATGAGTCTCTGGAAGTGATCTGGTCCAATGCACTCCTACAGCCAGTTGCCCAGGACTGTATCCAGATGGCTTTTGAATATCTCATCCCTTAAGATAACACCATAGCCTTCCTGGGCAACCTGTGCCCAGTCACTGCCACAGGGAAGAGAGTGATTCCTAATGTTCAGAAGTAACATCCCGTGTTTCAGTTTGTGCCCATCATCTCTGATGCTGTAAATGTCACCAGTGAAAAGAGTCAAGCTCCATCTTCATTGTGCCTTGACATCAGCTATTCAAATGCATTCCTGGGATCTGTTCTGAGCCTTTTCTACTCTAGGCTGAACATTCCCACTTCTTGCAGCCCTTCCTCATAGCAGAGATACTGCAATCCATTTTAGTGGGTCATGCATGAGTCTCATACCAGGAATCTCAGACCTGGCCTCCAGATTGAGCAGTGCTGAGTAGAGGGATGGCATGTCCCCCTGTCTGCTGGCAATGCTTTGTCTAATGCAGTACACCACTACCCTTCTTGCCACAAGTCACATTTCTGGCCCACAGTTAAGTTGGTTTCCACCAGGACCCCACAGATCATTTTCTGCAAAGCTGTTTCAAACTGTTCCCCTGGTGCTCCCTAGCATACACTGTTGCAGGTGGTTGTTCTTCCCCAAGAGCAGGACTTTGTACTTATCCCTTTTGAACTCTGTGAGGTCCCTGTCAGCCCTTGTCTCCAGCTTCTTGAATTTGTGCTGGATGGCAGCACAACCCTCTGCCATACCAGCTTCTCCTGATTGGAGTACCCCCTGTCCTATCACCTAGAAGATTATATAGCAGTATACTGCTACTGTTACCCTTCTTTCTGTCCACTTTTTCTTCTGCTACATGCCCCTTCCCAATTCCTCTCATCCCCTTATACCTTTTTTTCCTGCTTCACACTCTCCCTTTTCCTCTCCTTGCCCTTCCCTTCCCCTTTTCCCAACTTGATTTCCATCTGGTCCTAAGTTGTGAGGTTTTGATAGCGCTTAGTGTTCATGCAGTGACTTGCACTGCTCACATCTTTGATCTAGGATGCTTGACTTAGGCACTACTGTATTGCAACAATCATCAGAACATCAGTGTGAATGTCTGCTTTGCATATGCTGCCTTGAAGCCTGATTTAGAGAAGCCGGGGGTTTAGCTATTGAGGCTGGGAGCAAACTTTTAATGAACTATTCAAGAATTCTGTGTATTGGCATTTTTCCAAATATTTTTGCATTTTCTTTTCCCAGCGCCTTGGTTTCCTTCCATTCCTTAATATTGTCAATGGCAGTCGAGACATTCTGAAAATGTTTGCATAAAGAGTGGGAATGGGTTAATGATTGACCATTGGAACAATCAACTAAGTAGTTACTCTAAAAATTCTTTATTTGACACAATATGAACTGATGCAGCTCTAACACCAGGATATTTTTAAAATTATACTGGAAAAATCAGAGCAAGAGGGCATCTGTTCCCACTTTTTCCCTTTGTTTCTCTGTTTTGGAGATGCAAGGAAGATTTTTCTTTAATATATTTATGTTTGTGTGTGTCCATGTTTGAAAAAACATCATTGTAATTTTACATCACTTTAGTACTTTAGAGGTTCTGTCCCAAGGTGGTATTAATAAATACTCTTATAACATATATAACTCTTATACTATTCTTTTTTAACATGCTCTACCCATCCTCTCTTCTTCTGATGGTGTGGTGTCAGACATGGCTTTAAAGCTGTCTAAATTAAATCATGTTTTCACAATGTCTTACAAAACTTGGGAATGGTCCTGTCTGTGAGTAAGATTAGAAGACACTTCTAGATTTTGAAATAAACCAATAAAATTAAGCTCTTCAGCAGGTGCAAGAATCCTCAGTGCTCCAAGGGGAAGTTTATGAGAAGTTGAAAGAAATTAACCTCAATTAAAAGGAATATTAATTTATTTTTACAGAGCTAAATATGATATACTGCTCAAGAAAAAATTTCACATTAAAACAATGTTAAATTTCTGATGGAAAATATTAAATGGAAGCAACTTGCCGCAAAGGGTGAAATTTAAAATTGTTTACATCTCTTTCTATTATTTAATTGTAATAGGTTACAGTACACAGTTAAAAATATCTCCTATTGAGACAAGGTATTAGGATTCTTCAAGGTGTATTCTCACCTTGGTTTACTCAGATTTTGTTGCTCAGCATCCTTAAATATGTTTAACAGAAATCTGGGCCCCTTCAACTATGAATACCTCTTTTGTATTTTCCATTAGATTGTGCTTAGTTTCTTAAGTTTTTTTCCCATGAGGTAAAATTTTTCAAAGTTCTGTAAACAAAAAATGATGGTTTAGGCAGTGTTATCAGTCATATAAGGCAATTATCTACTGGACAGAAGAAGCAATCACATATATACAGCATATATGTGTGTGATTGGAACCTTAGAACCTCAGCTGTAATTGACACCGATTGGTTTTATCAATTGAAAGTGAAGAATACCAAAATCATCACTTGCCTTTGACAACCTAAATAGTCAGTTAAGTTTAGTATTTGTCCATTTGGATCAGTGATAACAGGTTATAACAATGTGGTAACAATGTTTTCAGTGATAACATTGAACCACTTAAAGTTCCTTTCTGGAGCCCAGGGCATAGCTCATGCCAATCACAATCTGAAACATTTAGAGGTGATATTTTTAACTGTGTCAATTCCTTTTGAAACACATATACTCAATTAATATACTTAATATACACATAATATACACAAATTAATATACACATATACTCAATAAAGAAGTGAATTTAAGTAGGGTAAAAAGATTCTTTTGACTCCCTACTAGAATCATCTGCTGTTAAGATTGGGAGTCAAGGACTCATCTTCTCCACGGGGAATCTGCAATTTTTGAATTTTTTTCCCCCCTCTGACTCTGTCTAGAGTAAAGAAGAAAGGGAAGTGATAATTCCTTTGGAAAGCCACATTTCACAACCATCTGTTAGGTGATAATACATGTGTTCCCAGAGAATTAACATGGTTGAATCCCATTGAGTGGAATGGCACAGCTATAAGCTCAATGAAGCCTTGCTATAAAAAGTGACAGTCCTTTGAAATGTAAGCAGTGTGATACTGTTTGTTCAGTTTATTTTAAGTGGAGTTTCTTTATGATAATCTAATGTCAGAATAACTCAGTATTACATAGAAATATATTTATTTATGAGAAAGTCCTTAGCCTTTGCAGAGAGGTGGTTTTGAAGGCCAGAGTAATTATTAATATACTGGAAATGAGGACCCATAGTGACAGAAGAGTGTATGACATAGCTGTAATAAATCTGCAAGTTGTGAAGCAGAGCACAAATGTTTACAAAATTAGAGTAGGAGTGCAGATTGAAAATTGTGTTCTGTGTATTAGTCCAAATTCAAGATACTGAAGAATCTGAACACCAGCAATGTTTCATGACAAAAGCAAGTGTTCTACTCTGTCTTTCAAGAGTGACTGATGAAGCTTTTGAAGTTAAAAGAGGGATAGAATATGTGTGAACAGATTTGGGGTTAAGTTAGTATGTACATATAACTGAAATATTTATTATTTGGAAAGGTAGCAGGAATCATGATTAACAGCATGATGATCCATTCAGTGCTTTTTGTGAGAGCAGGAGCAGGCTATGCCTATGTATTAGCATTGATAAAGCAAAACAGACCATTCAGGAGGATTTTGTGTTCAGTGGTCAGGACTAGAGACTTTCTCTCTTAAAGAGAGCTTAAAGAGTAGGGAACACTGGGAGTAGGGCAGAAGAAGATGGGTAAAGAGAGAGAGAAGGTCAGGGAATAAAGCATCTGAGACACTCTCCTTATAACTAACTTTACTGCTATAGATCTGTATCTGTGATTTTCCCACAGCTGTAGGAAACCATTTGTTTCCATGACCTTTGTGCCATCTCTTTTCCTAGTTTCACCTAGAAAGTAGGGGAAAAATTACTTTTCTCAGTGTGTTGGAACAACTTTAGGAGTTTTCAACTGCTACTGTTCATCATCTGTCTCCTGGTAAGCACTTCAATACTGCAAGCTTGATGAATGTTGCATTTGTGTATTTGGTACTCTTGAGTTTCTTAAGCAAGAAGGCAGACTGACTGTTTGGCTGTGGCTGTCAACTGCCCAGATACAACCCTGCTAAAAAACTGTTAACTTGTTATAGTACAAATATCTTGCTACACCTGAACTGCCAGATCAGTATTACTTTAGATGGGATATGTTTTCTCTGTATTCCTGCAATTGGCCTTTTTGGCATCAGTGGTGGCACCTCTGAGGCAGGCAGGAGAGCAGGGGTGAGTGGCAGCCCTTCACTGGAGCATTGGCAATTAACTAAGTCTGGATTCCAAAAAAAAGTTTAGGAATCTCACAAACTGCTCTATGATGTATGTACTTAATTTAATTTCCTCTTATTTCCTCTTATTTCAGTTGAATTTGAGACTTTATTAGACAACAGACTGTTTTCTAAGGTCACAGATTAAAACTGGCAGTTGCAAAACAAGCCAAATAGAAGTATATTTCAAGTAAAATAATAAATCATTAGGTATGTGGAGGATTTGATTGGTGATTTGAGACAGATATAGCACTGCAACTATAAAAGAAAACATTCTGATGTGTTAACATTTTCTCACAAAAGCCTTAAAACTAAAAAAGTGTATCTAAATAATCTTGCACCTGCAAAGTAAAGGATTGAATAGAAATGCATACTTGTAGGGAAAAAATATTTTGCAGTTTTATTTTTAAATAGAATGTCATTTCTGTCAGTGCTTAGGCAAAAAACCACAACCATTTGCCTAACTTTCCATTTTCATGTGCTTTGTGAATGTATATCCAAACTTGTGTACATAGCTCCCACAGCTTTGCCCTCAATGTACATAGTTCTGTTTTCAATGGAAAAAACAAATGTTTAGAGGCTAAGAGTTCATAGTGTATTAACTGAAAATAAAATTGTCTTAGTTCTCTTAGATGAATTAAAGGAACATTCTGTGCTGTGTCTTTGTTTTCTATAAGCAAAAATAAAATCTGCAAGCCCATTGGAGTTTTAAATATGATATAAATGTCATACATAATCATAACAAATATGCAAAATTTTTTCAAACATTTGTATTGTATGGAAGCAATTACTGGCAGCAATTGTGTATCACACACCCCTCAGATGGGCCAAGGCCAAAAGAAATGAAGGTCTCTAAACAAAATTACTTTGTGTAGGCGGGAAGAGAGTGAGTTTTAACTTTTATTGTGGAGCAACACAGAGTCATATTTTAATGAAAATCACATACTCTGTGACACAAATGAATACTAAAAAAAAAAAAAAAAAAATACTCCATGTTGGGCTTCTATTACTTTTTCTTGGCTTTCTTGCATTCTCTGTCAAAAGACTTGCAAAGAAGATTCCAGGATTTTCATAGTAGAAATGTTTAAGCTATGAAGGGTATAAATACAAATCTAGCAGGAAGTTACTTCTCCATTTGTTTTGCAGCCAGTTCTCTGGTTACTGAGATAGTATGTTGCATTTTTTCTCAGTGTGTTAATTTTACTTCTAGTAAGCCTCTCATTCTTCCATTTCATACCTGTAAATGATTGTGATTGCTCTGGCAGGTCTACCAGGTCCTTTGTTCAGTGATGTATTTGCAATCGTGGGTGTTCAGGGCAGCCTTCTGAGGAGTTCTGCTTTCTGGCATCAGTGAAGCTGTCTGTAACACACGGTTTGTACACATGGAATGGAAACAAGTACTCCATGTTGTCTACTTCAAATGCATGCTTATTTTCATTCAGAGAAATACATTCTCAGGTGTTACTGACTTTTCACATTCCTTGCGTAGCTCCTTCCTCCAAACTTCGGGTCCTGCTGATCTTTGTGAGCTTCTAACACTTGCTGTTTCAGGAGCATTCATGGCCCTTGAGAAGCCTGGGTGCCTTGTGAACAAAAATTATGTCCTCTTCTTCCATGTCAGCTCATCTAATGAAGGACACAGCCTTTTCTGACAATTTCTCTTTCTCTGTCTTTTAAAAGAACGAGTGTCTCTCCTCATGTCTTGGCTTCGTAATTGTTGGCAGCTGTGCTACCTTACTGCACACAGAACAAAAGCCTCAGGAGTCAAACTCAGAACATTTTACCAGCGTCTGTGTAAAACTGCAGCATCACTTCTCTGAGGAAATATTTTTTCAGAGTCTTTCCTGCTGTGACTTGTCATAGTAAAATACTGACAGTTGGGATTGCCCCCCAGAAGATGCAACTGTGGTGTTCTTGCTTTCATGCACATGCTCTTGAGTCTGCGCCTTTATTGTCATGTGTGATCATGTGTGTGGTATGTTCTGCATGAAGCAATGTACCAGGTGAATTCTGAATGAGGGAATTCATAGTGAAAGTTCAAAGAAGTTAGATTTTTCTCACTAATGTTTCCTGTGACAATATAAATAATGTAATAAATCTGGATATGACAGTCATGATTTGTTAAGATCAGTGATTAGGAATTGACAAGCTAAGGTCATTGTATGCTTTGACCTGTGGGTTAGTAAAGCAGCATCTCACAATGCTGCAGGCAGAGAACTTTTTCAAAGAAAATTCAGTAGCAGTGGGTGTGTGTGTATCTGTGGAGACATAAATAAGCATTATGGTTAGAAAGTTTTGGATAAAATAGTTTTGGGACTATTGATTATGCTTCTGAGTACAAACTGAAAGCTGAAAGGAGATTAGAGAAGTACATGAATACTCCTGTTAGGGCATAAAATGCACAGAACAGATTGGGGTCAGATTATCTTATGCTGATACACACTATTTGTATATGTATGGGCATTGGAAAAGTATCTGTGGGTATAATGTCATATTGAAGACTAAATTTTTGTGATTTTTATGATCATCAGAATCCTTGTAAGCCTGTTATTTAGTTATCCATCTTAGATTATCAGAAAGTCTGTAGAGAAGTGTGGATAAAACAGAGTACAAACCTTTGTCCTGCCCCATCAAAATTCCTTCTGAGCTTCAGGGTGAATTCCAGTTAATTAAAAAAAAAAAAAAGAAAAAAAAAAGAAAAAAAAAAAAAAAAAAAGAAAAAAAGGCACTCCCTTTTGGCTGGAAAAGAGAAATTTTAACTCGTGTGTGTGTCTCTTAACAGTCAGTGATGCTGTGTGGGTGCATGTGCATACATACATATTTTGATATATGTACACACAGACAGATGCACTCACACACGGGTTGGGCAGATACTGTAGCAATGCTGTTGAGTTTCTTTTTTTTTTTAAATTTGGTGTGACAAACAATCTGTACTTTCTGTAGGATAAAATACTTATTAAAGTAATTATTAAATTATTCTTAAAGTAATATTTGTCACTTGCACAAGTAATTTTCATGTAAGTAATTTTTTAGATGTAAATATTTTCTATATCTGTGTTAGCTGAGCATAATTCTGACTCTAGACACAGCTTAAAGACACATCCTCAGAAGTGACTTGTAAATTTGGTTTCCTGATTTAGGACCTGTCAAGCTCTTATTACTCTAACCGTTCACTGCTGCGACAGAAGTCAGCTGGAACAGCAAATCAGTACCTACGAGTGTTCAATTAGGCTCCCCAAAACTGAATCCCTGTAGGAGAGACTGTATTTTTCTCTATGAAGAGGTTGTATGATATGCTATTAAATTGGTCTGGGTTAGAAAACAAAAAAAGTTTGTTTCTTAATCTGTTGGTAAAGGCAGCTCACTGAAATATTTTTCTGTACCTTCCACGCACACCCATAATGTTCAGGCGTGTTCTTACTGTCTACAGGCCATTTTAATTGCATGCAACTTCGTGATCATGTTATGGCAAGTGTGGTTGGATTTGGAGTTATAGTGTGGCTTTTCTTCCGTGCTCACATAAGAGGGAGTGCCCGTGGCAACTTTGTCTGTGAATGAAAAAGAAATCTGCTAGTTTTGCTTCGTATATGATTCATCAATTCTGGGTTTTTCTTCCCTTTTTTTTTCTGAGGTATTAGGGCAGTAGGGTAGTTGGATATACAGTAAGTATTTGGGTTGAATTAATTTTGTGTTAATAATACTATACATCAGCTTACAAAACCTTAGTTCTTTTTCTACTCGTCCTCGGATTAAAATAAATCTGGACCAGATTACAATTAACAATGAAGTAATTGTAATAGTATGTCTAAGAGTCAGCTAATTCAGATCTTAATGTTGGTATCATGATTGTCTTTAATGCTCATAAAGATAGGAAGTGTATGTATTGTCGACAGACTTTGTTTGGCTTTGCAAAAATCTCCTTGTCTCCTCATGTGGGAAACTTCTAAAAATATTAACAGAAAACAGTTTTATTGATCTTTTTCCTGAATGAATAGATTTTTGTGTTCGAGATAAATTTTCCAGTAGCCATCACCATCTGTACTGAATTTTGTAAGTTCAGTTATTAAGGTGAATTAGTATATTGCTTTGATAAGCTTTTGTTACTTTTATTTTGTAATTCAGTCCTTAGCAGCCTTCCTCTAGCTGCAAGGTTGACTTCATTCAGCCAAAAAAAATGAGACAAGGAAAGGTAGAAAAAACCTTCATAATTGAAAGTTTTATAAATAGATTTTATATAGATGCATATCTATATTTTAAAAGCTTGACCAAATGATGACTTTGACAAAGATTTAACAAACCAGGAGTGTGAAGTGTTCTGTGGGCTAACAGTTTTAATGGGTTTATCTTAGACAGTTCTTCAGTTGTGAAAGTGTCAGTTAATAATTTACCCATCCCAAGGCACAGTGGAAGCAATCACACTCTGGAGCGAGGTGCTCGTGGGCCTGTCGCGGTGCTGCAGCTCATCCTGACTCCAGAAATGCGCCATTGGATGCGACATCAGCACTGTGTCTGCACTTTGACAAATGAAGTCTTGTAAGAGCTAAATAAGGCATGGGAAGTGTTGGGAGAGCAAATAGCTCTTCAGCTGATTTCTGCAGTAATGGATTACTGTAAACGTCCATCTGCTGCACATCAGAGGGAACACAGGTTAAAATGAAAGGATTTGGGGCTTTTTGGTACCATGTTTTTAGGATGGGTTTTCTGGTGGTTTTTTGTTGTTGGGCTGGTTTTCTTTCCCCTAAAAGGCCCCCAAACTTCCTTCCCCTCCCTCCCCCGCCAAAACCCTACCAGAACCTCCCAAACAAAAAAACCAACAGGCCCTGCCCAAACCAACTTCCCACTCACCCCCCCCAAAAAAATAAACAACCAAAAACCCCCCCAGACAAACAAAAAACCCCAACAAAAGCGAAACCTAACATAGAAAATTTCTAAAGTGCAAAGGAACAGTTAGCAATATTTGCGCGGTATTTGTAAAGTAAATTTTCTGCTCTGATGATATATTGCAAGAGCCAGAGTTTTCTACCAGAAATGTGAATGTTTAACATAAAAAAGCTCTGAAATATAGGACATTTACCATCACCCTTTACCATGCAATTTGTTCAGATGCAGTTGTTAACATGAAATCGCAATAGATTAGGCAATATTTATGTGAATTTTATTCCAGCATTTACTCATTGAATTATCCTGTACTACCAGGATGGTAAGTTTTGTAATTTGTTTTCCTCTCTATGAAGAATGCTTCTCTGCAAATATTCACTTTTGCATGCATATTTTTTTATTAGACATTACACCATTCTAAAGATTTACAGTTATTTAATAGTGATTTATTGCAGTAACTTATCCTACCAGCTGTGGCACACTTTTACTGGAATTTGTAAATCAAATGTGTATTGAAATCCACTAGAAACATGCATTTCAGATTCTAATGAAATGTACTTCAAAATTGTTTTTAGAAGTGTACATCTATATGAATGAACTGCAATTTTCAGTTTCTATTGTTGCACATAACTTTTCCTCCACCTGTGTTATTTACTTGGATGTTTTACATCCTACAGGATTAGTGAATCTTGATGCTGCTGTGTGGAGCAAACAGCAATAAAACTATAGAGTCATTGTCTTGGTCCTCTAAGGCAACAATATCTAGTCATACACCTGACCTGCAGTGACCAAGTTGCATTAAAGATTAGGAAGAAAACCTGAGAGCAGTTTCAGTGTGCTTCTAATTTCTGTCTCTGTGTTAGGATAGAAATTGTATGTCTTGAATTTAATGAATCATAAGAGACACTGAGTGAATTTAGTATTTGAGGTGACAGAAGAATGAGTGTATTCTGGGGATGGGGGTAAAGAAGGAAGAGAGCATCAATGAGTTTGCAATATTTTGTAGAACATTAACAATATTTTTACAAGAGTATTGTTTCATTTTCAGCTTAACTATAAACTCTACATTTAGTTCATTTTAAAGCTGTAGTGAAGCATCATGCCAGTAACTCTCTTTTCAGTTTGTATTCTGATACCTGCTATTCTTGGCTCTTTGAAAATCTGTCCTGGGCTCTGGGTGTGAAACACTTTTTAAAATTCCAGCTCTATGTATCAGTTTCCCAATAGTAAAAATCAGGATGAGATAATTCCTTTCTTCTATCTGTTGTCTCTTTTGATTATTCAGGGTATAAACCTTTCTAGACAGGAATTCTCCTTTCCTTTTTCTTGTACAGCACTCAGCACAGCTGGAGCAGGGAGATAGGATCAGTCTGGTTTTAAGTCTCTCAGACTTTGCTTTAATACATATAGGATGTAGCTAACAGCAATGAAGCCATCTCTCAGTTCTTGTGTAAGTAACCCTGAGAGAAACTGTCTACAAGTGAAATTCAAAATATCTTAGCTTCTTAGAGGGTTTTATTTTTTTAGTTCAGTTCTGAGCAAAAAAAAAAAAAAAAAGAAGTATCTGCTGCTTCATACCTTGTGAGAATCAGCTGCTGTTCATTTGTATACAATTATAGGATTCCAGCTTGCCAGATAAGCATGCTTTATTGCTTATCAAAGATCAGAAATAAACTTTGAATGAATTTGATAAAACATGTTAGGACACTGAAAGATTGCTTTTTATTTTTTTGAAAATAAAATTGTCATGACAGGTTTCAAAAGAAAGAAAGGATGGGAAGTATAACATTTCTAAATGTGTCGCCAAAGATTTTAATTACTATCTCTGAAATCATGAATGCATTATAAAAACACATAAGCAAAAAGACAATTTAAGTACAGCCACTAAAAAGTAATTCAGTATAAGAATAATGTTAGGTCACTGATTGAAGAACATTGAGGAAATTTATTCCCCTTTCCTTTGTAGGGATAACTTCTGTAGTGTGATTGCAGGAGCATTCCCGGTAATATGGGAGCTGAGAGTTCACGGTTAATTTCTTATATAATTTTTTTTAAAAAATTAATTAATTTTTTAAGAACTCTGCATTATTTGACAGGGAAAAGCTAGGGTTTTTAAAAATGCTCTCTAGGTATTATTTTTACATCAATTACTTTCATGCAGTTCTTCCTTTAAGTGAAGCCTATATATGACAGTACGTAGTCTTCCATGTGTTTGCATTAATGCTTATCCTGTATTCCTTTTGATAAGTGACCTGAAAAGCAAATAAACCTGCTTATGGTCTGATTTTGCTTGGCTTTGTGGTTTTTATTTTTTCTCAAGTCTTGTTGTATTAATCTTGTATGTGAGAAGGGAGTAAAAATATAGGAAAAGTTTTCATTGTTCAAATTTCTACATTGCTTTACTCTTTAAGTCTCTTTGATTTCAAACTCACCAAGATTTTTCTGCTTTGGAAGGCTCAAGCCTAGAAGACCAGCTCTCTAGAACAGAGAGAAAAGGGATTTTTTTTTTTTAATTTTTAAGTCAGAATTTCTCCCTCCATCCAAATTTTCTCCCAACCAATAAACCTACCCTGGTGCTTCTAATAGGTGGTTACCCATTTTGTTTCTCAGTATTGCTTTTCTTAATGGAAACCAAAAGAGTGACAATAATTTTGGGAAAAGGAGCTCTGGCATCTAACTGCTGGCATTCTGAGGGAGCTTGGTAGCTATCATTGATGCTCAGCCATTTCCTTTCCCTGTGTCTTCCTCATCCTTAGAGAATTAACATGACTTTGGATGAATGCCAGCCCTGGGTGAACCTCCTTCGCTTTGCATCAGCCAGCTCTGGGATAAATCTGTTGATATTAGTGTCTTTCCTTCACGTTTTCCAAGTAGCCATCTTATTTTGGGAACTATCACTTGCTGTGATTGAACCTTGTTTCCAAGATGTATTTACCATAAAGTAAAGGAAGCTCTCTGGCAAAATTGGTGAGTTTTTGAAGGGACATTTATGTATCCCACAGGAATGTGCAAGCCCAATTTTCAGATTAAAAGTAGTAAGAAAAGTAATTTAATCTCAGGTCATAAAATGTTTATATCCAAAAGATGAAGCTTCTGTTTGGTATACAGCACAAGTAAAAGGCTGAAACATCCACATCCCAGGGAAAAAAAGAGGATTAGAAGGCACCGCCTTTTGTATAAGGACCCATTATCACACAATGGGAGATTTTACAAAAATTCAGACTTAAGTAACTTGGCATTACCTGTCTTTCTTTATCTGGTTTCAGAAATGTCTGAGGTTTGTCCTGCAGAGGACAATATATGTATTTTAGTTAGGAAAGGGATATCTTATTTATTCTCTATTGTATATGTAATAAATTCACAAACACTGTTGAAGTGTGGCACAGAGTTTTATTGTGAAATGATGGTTAGAACTATCTTTGTGCCTTTTAGGTGCAGGCTAAACAGAAGAGTGTTCTACAAACAAGGGCTTAAGGAGCAATGCTACAGTCTGGAAAACACTGAATTCCCACTTTCTCCCATCCTTTAACTATCTGCCCCAAACCTAACCCCTGAAATACTTGGTACTTCCAAACTAGATGAACTTGTAGATTCTTCTTTGGTGCCAGCCCTGTAAGTCTGGAGCAATTATTGTGAAAATGAAATCCAGTTTAGTCTTTAAATAGTACTGTTAAGGTCCCTGTGGGTCAGTTTGTCCCAAGCAGGCCATACAAGAAAGCCAAGGCAGGAATTGTCCATCATAATCTTCCTTTAGAGCATGTTTTCCCCTTTCCCCCAAACACTTCTATTCTCTCTTCAGTTGTGTGAATGGTGAAAACCTGAAAGCTTCAATTTCAGGTCTAGCTCCTAAAGAAAACCAGCGTGGTTTATTTGTGGGCTGGGAATAGGGATTTGAATTGGAATAGACTTGTGGGTGCTTTGGGGCTGGAGCACACAGAGCTGTGGGTTCCAGATGCTTGCTGTCCAGTATTAATGTGGCTTGTCTGTGAAACCATGACATCCACAGTACTATAGAAAGGTCCATGCCTGTGGTGGTTTGGGAACTACTCCCAGCAACAGAAATTTCAGTTGTTAAAGTTAGTTAGAGCAAATTGACAGACATCCAGTTCAGAATAGATAATGTGAAATTCTGTTTATGTGTTCAGTTTTAAGAGAGACTCAGACACTACTACTACAGGTGAAAATTTCAGACTCTTGATACAGAGCATTTTGTTGTTTTGCAGGTGAATCAAGGAAGAAACAAGTTTATTTGCCCCATAATGTCTTAAAATTATAGGAGCTCAACCTCCTACAGTGCTGGCATAACCAGTATGCAAATATTGTAGGAATATACTTGCAGTGTTTATATGCAATTAATGTCTCTTCATCTGCTATGGTAGGAGCACAGAGAACATTTTTCCTAGGAGGTGGAAAAGAAAAGTACATTTGCTGATTTTCTTCCAAATGTGCTGAACTTTTTCAGATATATTTTCATTTAAGAACTGCACAATATTTAAAATGTGAGCCAACTTAGGTATTTTTTTCTGAAAGTATGAATGAATTACTAAATTTAGGAATATTTTTTCATTCTATGATAAAGCCACTACTTAAGAAATTCACATAGACTATTGTCTTGTATATTAAATTTACCATAATAGGAAGTATTTCTAGATCACTTTTTATTGTAAATTCTGTCCCTGCAATTGTGTGACTTAATAAAGGAATGGTTTTGTGTAGTATCTTTCACACAAACTTTATCTCCAAAACACTGTGCAGAGTTAATAAAGTTAAAAGTTTTTTCCCTTTTTACTAGAATTTAAGAGACCCAGACATGAGAACAGAGACATATTGTTTCCAGATGAAGGCTGAAAATAGATGGAGAATGAGGGAGAGAAATGCAGCACGGTGGTTCCAGATGGCAGGCATTGCAGAGGAGAAGGTTCTTGCAGCCATGTTGGCCAGAGTGTAAAAAAGGACAAAAACTTAGTCTGATGCCAAGCAGAGGAAGCTGAAATATAGAGTAATGAAAGTAATAATGTAGGAAACATGTAAAATATTTTTAAAGCAATGAAGTTGTGGGGGGTTTTTTGTTTTTGTTTGTTTTTTTTTTTTCAACTGAGTGAAGGGCTGGATTTGTTTGTGTGCAATATGAATATTTCAGGTGAAAAGATAGTATAAAAACTGAGTTTTATAGATGTTCTGTACTCATTAGGTAAGCAGAGTTTTTTGTTTGTCTGGTTGATTTTGGTATGTTTTCAAACAAAATAGTAGCTTGTAAGTATTTAAAAGTTTATTGAGTCTTATTGCACTTCTGAGTATCTTATAAATTATTTAATTGTCTGATGGATATGTGGCTACCTAACTATAGGGCATGAAATATGCTCTGTTCCTCTAATACACTAGAGGAGAGACCTGTTTATAAAGTATTTAGTATTGGTTTTATAATGCACTGTTGTCAACAGGAGACCACGGAGCTCAAAGATCAATCTCATTTTGGCCCACAGTATTAATGCTGCTTTATGAAACTCTGTGACAGGTCACTTAGACAACAGCTCTTAATGAAAGGACCTTGTGCCAGTGTGTGGTCGTGTGACTGTCTGTTAGTGAGGCATACTTCAGTCGCTGCCAAGGCTGCAGATGAATCTCTTTGTCCAAGTCCCTGAGGTGACTTTGTGGCTGCTGCTACTGCTGGCCAGGTGATGGAGCTCATAATTTCCCCGGTTCTCCAGAGAGAAGTGAGACAGAGAATGCTGAGTTCTTGCTAATGCAGCTTTTCCTAATTGTCCAGAGAGATAGTAGGACACTGGGCAGTTCAGGGAATTCTGTGTACTGTGAATGAGTCAGTAATTAGAAAAAAATTGCTGCTTTTAATTCATTCTTGCATTTGTGCATGCAGTGTCTTTTCAGCTATCTAGTATTCAGCTGTTCTATACTCTACCAATCCATCCCCACTCCTTTTTAGGGTCATTTTAATTATTTAATTATGGCAGACTTATTTTTTAGGCACCATATAATTGTTACTAGGAAGTGGCACAATGGATTATACTGTGGGGTAATTAGATCATAAACTTAGCCTACACTTAAGCTCTTTAGGCTGTTGTGGGATCCAAAGGCCTGGCTTGTTATAGATACGGTTTACTAAAAGGATGAGAATAATGAAATTAGCTACCAAACCATAAATTGCTTTGTAAAGGTCTTGCACTAAGATAGTGTCCAACAGACAACTTCCACAATTTTAGGATGTTTTTCAGAAAATAAACTTTCAGAGTTTATTATAAAAACAATAAACCTTGCTTAACCCAGATGATCAATAGCTGAAGGATGCTTTAATATAGAAATATGCCTGGATAATAATACAGTGATAATATAGTGTAAACCTGTGAGAGTGTGAGGTTTTTCAGACTGAAGTGTTTTAATTGTTTTTCTCAATTACTTATATAAATGAGGATGTTGTGTTGCTTGTTTAACCATGTGAGCTTGCTAATATTCCTGTTGAATCTTGAACTTAGGTTCCAGCAGATACAACTGGTTTTGAAATATTTTATTTAAAGGTGAAATACAATTATTTTTGTGTTATACGTCTTCCTATATTGTATGGCGTGTTAGGTGTCCTCTGTCTGCTTAATTCCTAGTAAATCAAAACAGAATGTCTAAATCCCTATTATTTCAGTGGTAGGCTATATAGACCCTTCATTAAATGAGCAGTTTAAATCTGAGTCTTTTGTATCTGTATGTACTTTGAACTAGATTCTCATACCTGGACAGTGTTACCTATTATCATTTGCTGTAACAATTAAGTAATAAATAAATGGTTTCTTGTCAGACAAAAGACACTGAAAAAAACACTGATGTGACATGAAGAATGAATGTGAACCTGCCATATGTGCAGAACAAGCTGCCCTGCTTACCTGCCTGCAAATGAAGGAATTTGCGCCAAATTTTTGCTGGTCATGTAAAATTCTTCTGAGAAAAGCATGGACTTTTTTCATTTAGTGTTTTATCCACATATATGCAGTGATTATTACTAGTTAAAAGCCACACTTATGTGGAGAATACCTTTTAAACGGCAATTGACCACTTATGGGATTTAAAAGGGAACATTCAACAAAATGCTGTAACTTGGCATTACATTTCTTTTTACCAAATTACTTGTTTTTCTAGCCTTCTTCATCCTCCGTTTCACCTGTGTTTTTAATTTATTTATGTGTAGCTACTGGAACTGTGATTCTTCAGTTCCCTCCACTTCACATGTGTACTCCTGTTGTTGAGCAGGCAAATTAATATATTTGACACATCTCCTTACAAAGTAGAGAAACATAGGTGTGATCTCCCTATGAAAAGGAGTTGCAGGCGGCCTGAACCACCAGAATTGTCTTGTTTGAATAAAAAACCCAAACCCAAAAAACCCACAAACAAAATGAAATTAAACACCTCACAACCAAAGAAAAACAAGAAATCAAAGTTGTATATTTCTAATCTCTTAAAGATAACAAGAGCTTTCCTCTATTTTTTTAAAATACCTCCATGTTTATATTCTTCCCCCTCAAGCCAGCAAGTGGGCACAAATATCATATTACATACTGAAGGACAACATATATAAATGTGATCATCTTCTCTTTGTGCTTACTCTTCCTGGATTTCACTTTTCTTTTGTTTCTTTAACTTGTTAAAATGTAGTGTCCGCGTGACTAAAATCAGGACAGTTTCTGTTTGATGTTTTATCTGCTGATAATGGGTCACAGTTTTCACATTACCTTTGCTAGTGCCGTGTCCCAGCAGTCTCCATAAGGGTTCTGTGGTATGGAATGCTGATACATAGTTTGGCAAAACCATGACTAGGATCAGTTGCACTGTGACAGCTTGCTAGGAACTACAGCTCATAACAGAAAGACTCATGATCAAAAGTTGTCTTTGAGGATAAACTTCCTTCACATCACTTACTAAAGAAAAGGCTCAATAACCAATTAGAGTAAATAGGATTTGAAAATATGATTTTTAATTAAAGTGAAAATTCTGTTGAGTTATGCCGTGTTGAGTTTTAACATGCTTCAATTAAACGTGAAAATTCTTTCTAACAAAAAACCAAACAAACATCAAAAAACCAAAACAACCAAAGCAAAAGAAATATAAAATATAGATGTAGACGCTTCCAAATCTGTGTGAATTAGGCATGAACATCAAAGTGAAAAACAGATTCATATATGCACAATATTTTAGATAAAAAAGAGAAGGATTCAGCAAGGACATTTGGAACACGGGGCAGGGGACTAAAATGTATTCAGTCTCATTGTTGCATGATGACATAATCAGTTCAATGCATTTTGGTTAAAAGTCAGAAGGTGCCTATTAAAACTTACAGAAAAATGTTTTACAAAGAAAGGATGACAGGTTTCAGAGAGACTACAGTGTTGCCAATATTTTTTCTTTAGAATATGGAAATTTGGGTGGACAATTTGTTCAGAGGAAGTTTTCTTTATTGCCCCCCCTGCCTTTTTCTTTCTGCATTTTAGACATCTGTTAACATTTCTTAGAGTCTAACAGATGTTGCAGAGTGAGTCCCTTATATAAGTCTTAGGGAGAAGGAGTTGATAAAGAATGACATTACCACGGGTGATTCACCTCTTCTTTGAATATGAACATCAAGATGTCTTTGCATAATTTTCAAGTATGAGATTATACTCCTGATAAGACACAATTCACAACTTCTTTGTTATCCATGGATAAAGTATTTAATGTGATCGTTACAGTCTCTGCTTACACATTATTGTAAGGAGAAGAATTCTTTCATACATGGTCAAATATATACTTTTTTGGAGGCAGTGTGGAATATTCAGCTCCAAAATGTCTTTAAAATAACTCAACTATATAAGCCTAGTTGTTTCAGCACAAGCAAGGGCTGATTGTCATGCGATGTAGAGGACCATTTTCATTATTTTGGCAAGAACAGGGACAGTTTTGTCCTGATGAGCTATTAGATGAATAGCAGAATGTGTCACATGAAAAACCACTGATCTTTAACCCAGCTATCTACTTAACCAAGCCTAGAAATGAATAGTGAATGTGGGAAGAGCAAAGGCCAGTTTGCTGTCATTACAAATTAGAAAAACTGTTAATATCTGCAGCCAAATGAACTCTGGGAGTTACAGGTACTAGCCAGTAAACTGGTTGAGGGCAGAGGGACTTAGGAGAGGAGTTCAGTAACTGCATATGTATGTGTAGCTATCATTAATATTGAAGATTGGAACATATGTAGAAAAAAGACAAAGTTTTCTGAATCCTCTCCCAGTGACTTTGATGAATCCTGTGAATGAACATCAAATATAAGGAACTCTCTTTTAGAATAATCAATTGCTCTTTATCTTTAAATAGGATTGTAAATACTAAATGAAGAGAAATAATAAATCTATGCTCACTGTTTTATCTTTTTTTTTCCCCAGGAGTCGTCTCGGGGACACTGCTGCATGTACAGTTAATATAAACATTTATACTGAACTCCTAGATGTTTGAAAAACAAATACTGTAAAGATCAGTAACATTTTAAAATGATCAGTTATGGGAATTAATGCTTACAGAAAAACACCATTCTTTCTTGCCCTGCGAGTAGAATCACATTGTCTCCCTACAGTCTTGTTAGCTCATACTAACTGAAATGCAAATTCTTTCCAGCTAATTGGACCTCGTTGAACGTACATGTACAGTACATAGTTATATGCATGTAGATTTTTTTACTAAATTCCTCTGTAATTATTTTCTTGATTAATATCTAAAGCAGAGACGTGGAACAAAAATCTCTTTAAAGAGTTTACATATTATTGAACATTAAGGAGATAGTAACTGTTGCATGTTTTAACAGCTTAATTAATAATACAGAATAATTGGAACAAAAAGAAGAAAATATTTTTTCAATGTTTAATCATTTTGAACTATTTGCATTAACCCTTTGACTGAACTAATTAACACTTAAACTGTCAGAGTAATGGAATTCAGAAAGAAGTAGGATACATTTACATTATAGACCATATTCTGCTGGCTAGATTTTCTTCTTGGCATCACCTGGATTTTCTGTAATCACCTTTCCTATCCTTTCTTGCCATATGGTGCATTTCTGTATAAGTAGTTTTCAGAGGAGAGATGAAATCAACAAATTATATTTTTAAAAGATTCAGAAAGTCATTCAAATAATGTAATTGTCTTTGAAAGTAAGTAGTAAGTATTATTTAAAATTAAAAGAAAGAAAAAACTTTTAGCACTGCGTACAGTTTACAAAACACGTAACATTTTCAAAAAAACACAAGCAGACAACTGCAACTGCACTCTGTTTAAGTTCCATTAGAACCTGGATTCTGTAGGCACCTCTTCTGTTTAGCATCTGGATATTCCCAGGAGGTGAAAATGTAAAATAATTTCACAGATCCTTTTATCTGTCAGCACAAATGCCATTGGATAGCAGTAAAATACTTGCAGAACGTACTCCTGATTAAAAATCTATTGAACATGAGATTTTTTTAAATGCTTTTAAAAGGATTTGTTTTAAATACCTTTAGACCCCTTACCTTGACTATAGTATTTCAGATTCTCATATGAGCTAGCCAGACCTGTATGCTGAAGTTGTGGGGTTTGGGTTTTTTTTGTTTGTTTATTTGTTTGTTTTGTTTTGTTCATTTGTTTGTTTTGTTTTGTTCTTACTACCCTCCCCCCTTCCCCCCCTTCCCCCCCTGCCTCCCCCCTAATTCCCAACCCCATTGCAGTACAGTTACATGTGGTTTAAACTGCTGCTTGAGGAGCCTGGCTTCTGTTGTAATTTTCCTGCTTGGTTACTTTTATCTCCTTATTGATGGCTACTTTTCATATCCCTGCTTGAAATTCAGTATTTCTTGTCTTGGCTTTTCTGTGCTGGCATTCTTGTGCCAGGCAAGATGCAGTAGAGGCACTGTAAATTTAAGGATGATCTGAGCTGGACTGGGACTGACAGACTAAATTTTGTTTCTTCTTTGTCATGTTAGCAGGGTAAGGGGGAATAAATCTTTTTGAAAATGTTCTGAAGCTGGGATGTAGAAGTCACACATTTGACAATTAAATGACAGTCCTCCTTTGATACAGTGATTTGAATGAGCTAAGATTTCTTGTAAGGTTGTAGCATTCTGGCCAAGATTTCTGCTTGGGAAGACCAGATTTGGATGTATTAGCTAGTCAGCCTAATAACCCTGTACAGACTGTATTGATTTTCTAGGAGAGAGTTTATGAACTAAATAAACTTGGAGTTGGTGTCTTAATAAACTGCTTCTCTCAGTCTGTCACATTTCGTTACTTAGCTCTGCAGTTTAGGGGAAAAAAAGGCTAATTCTGTTACAGATTGTTCACAGCAGGGTCTCCAAATTAGCCCTTTGTTTTGTAATGCCACCTTGCTTGGGCTGGCTTTGAGCACATTTCTCAGTTTTACCCTAATGAGTTGCAACACTGATAATGTGGCTGATGATCTTTCATTGATTTCACTATCACTTGCTTGTCTGGTAATTGATCCGTTGCTGAGCCTCTAGTTAATTATATCGGCTTTGACATGGCCCGGTCCACTGGGAATTTCAAGTCTTGCAGAATAACAGTTTTAATAAAAGAGTCTATTACTGCAGGTGCTTGCTGCTGCACGCCAGTTGATTTTGTGTGTGTTTGTGTGCACGCGCGTGCATGCGTGTGTGCATGGATGTGTGTGTGGGGGTGGTTTTTTTTATTCTCTGGGAGAGGAGAGGACTGCAGGACAGGAAAAAGAAGGAGGGGGTGGGTAAGAGATGGAGATAAAGACTGTGAGCGAGAGCACACAAGAGATGCAGAACGGAGAGGAGGAAGCTTGCTATTGACAGTGTCCTTAAGCCTCCCACAAATAACAGCCATTAGTGGGAAGGTCAGGAGCTGAGCATGCAGCTTGACTGAGGCACTGAGTGCCACTTCAGAAATGAAGAGGCTGGCAAATTTTAGAGGGAGTTTGAGGGGCTAATAGCTAGCTGTAAAGGTAAAGCCACTGTTGGTACAATTGACTCCTAAGTGTCATTTTCCCCTCCCCAGTAGAGAATATTTTTATTGACCACAAGTGGACTTAATATATTTTAAAGCAACAGTTCTTGGGGTTCTTCCTTGTTTCTTCTTGGATATTGAATTTGCTGCTTCTGAGACTTTTTTTTTGTACTTAATGGTGCTGAACTGAAGGAAAGTTTAACAGAAAAGCTTTCAAGAGATGTAGGGTCTAGAGGGGAAGGCACATTTGTGTCAACATAGTGTACATCTTCTCATCTTTTCTCATTGCACACTAATGACACAGAGCTGCCACTGAAGCTCTCTTCTGTTTCTTTTGTTGTTTCAGAGAGTGAGGTTTATTGTTATTCCTGAGTTAAGAAAAAAGCAGTGAGTGGTACATTTGTCCTCCTAAATTTGTAGATTTTATTAGAAGATGAATGTTCCTTATGCTGGAAAGGATACCATTTTTTTTTTTTTTTTTTTTTTTAAACTCTGGCCATTTTTTATGAGATTGCATGAATTTTGTTTTATTTATGAAGTTTTTTTGCAGTTATAATTTTTTTCTGTATGTAAAGGATGAAATGGGTAAGAGAATTTTTCAAATAAGATTAATTTTTAAATTCTTTATAATTAAGAGCAGTATTGCAATAGTATTGTTTAACTTGATGTATAGTACTGTACCTTAAGTACAGGAGATCTTAAAGGAAAAACATTGTTTCTTTTGCATTACTTTTTAGCTGTGTGGGACCAGATTCTTTTCTGCTGTGGTTAATTTCTTTGTTCTTTACGGTTTGAAAGGTGTATTGTATCTGCTTCAACCAGCTTTAAAAAAAAAAAAAAAAAAACAACCAAAAACTACTTTTGATCTTTTGGGGGAGGGAAAAGAAGGACTAGCTTTGTCATTTTTTCCGTCCTTTCTTGCTCTCGATGCTGCTTAAGCAGTGGGCAAGAAGAGAGAGGGGTGTGAGAGACGAAATGTGCGTGTGACTTTCTAGTTTTATTTCAAAAGAAGTTGGATCATGTCTTTTTTCCCCTCTTTGGTAAGAGTTTCTTTTGGGATAGAAACTGACTTCTGCAATTCTTTTCTGACTAATATTTAGAAAATAGCCAGGCCAACTTTTATGTTTTACTTCTAAGTTAATATTGACTGTATTTAATTGCATGCTTCCTTGCTTTTTATTTTTTTTTCTTTTCTTTTCTTTTTTTTTTTTTAAGATTTGCTAATTCTGTGCAGTAGGCAAGTGTCAGATATAACATGCTGTACTTGACAGCATTGTTGAGAAAAAACAGAAGGACAGGGAAAGGGCCACAGCCTTTTTTTTCCTCCCAATTCACGCTAATCATTGTGCTACTTAGAGAGAATGTGCGTGTGTGTGTATCTGTGTATCTGTAGACTGAAGGGTTAGTGCAGGATGTCATTTGGTGCCTGACAGTGGAGCAGTGCAGTTGACTCTTTGCTCTGCTATCCAATGACATCCAGTGGCTGAGAGTTTGAAGCTGATGGTTGGGTCTCCTTAGTGCTGCATGCACACCTGACAGGCAGCTGTTAAACTGAGCAAAGGCGAGCCTGGGGAGTCACAATCTATGCATAAATGATAGGGGTCTCTCTGCTGAAGGTGCGAAAGAAGCTCTGACCCTCTCCCCTGAATCCCCCCTTCCCAAATGAAATGCACAGTGCAGCTAGCTTCTTAACTACACTACACTCCTGCTACTGGCTGCCAAGAGGCTCAAAAAATCCACCTTCACTTTTCAGTCAGAAGAGGCAGAAGTGGATGTGAGAGACAGACACACACAGAGACACAGAGAGCGAAAGAGGGCAAGAGACTTGACTTTAAGAGACTCCTGCACTGACAACTCCATGCAGTTCGGAACAAGAACGGCAGCGACCGACTCTGGTTTCATGGGGACATGGCAGAACACTGACACTAACCTCTTATTCAGAATGTCCCAACAGGTACGTTACTTTCGTTTATTTTAAAACATGGAATTTTTGTGCTTTTTTCCCCCCCTCCTTTTTCTCCTTCTTTCCATGTTTCATTTTTGTTTCATTCATCACTACATAGTTAGCCTCTGAACTGTCATAACTATGTCATTGGAATGTGCATGGTTACTTCATTTCTTCCCTAAGGGCTCCTTTTTAAAAGAACAAAAAAATATTAAAGCTTTAAGTAAAAGCAGAGCATTTGTTTTAAAGTTTCCAAATGGAGCTTTGCTCCTAGTAAGATTGTTTTTCTTTCTTTCTTTGCTTTTGTTTTGTTCCAGCCTTTTCCCCTTTCCTATCCCCCCGTCCCATAAATAAAAGTATCTGCTATCCCAGGAAAACTCCTTTTTCTTCCTGAGTGCATAAGCCCCCAAAATCAAACTGATACTAAATTTAGGGGGCCCCTCAGAGCGGCATAATTGACTTCATGTGGCAGAGCACAGTTTTATTCGGAGGGAAGGAGCCGTCCTGCTGGAGCTGCTGGCAGCGCGGAGCTGAGGGTCGTTAGAGGAGACAGTTTCAGCGCTCGGGTCTCTCCTCTCCGCTCCCTCTCCCCGCTTGCTCCCTCTCTCGCTCCCCCTCTCTCTGCGGAGCGGAGCCTTGGCGTCCTCCCCAGAGCTGCTCCTTCACCGGGGGCCGCGTTTAAGGCAGCTTGGTATGCCGGTTCTGACGGGAAAGCGAAAATGTTACTGCAAGGCCAGTTATAGCTGATAATTAATCACAGGAGCCAGTGTCTCTGTACCATGCACTTGGTGATACGCGCCTTGTGTGTTACAGTAAATTTTGCACAATTGCTCGGCTCTTCTGAGTGAAGGGAAAGGGAAAAGGAAAAATAAAAATATGGAGAAAAAAAAAAGGGAGAGAAAAAAAAAAAAAAAGAAAAAAAGAGAGGGACAAACTTTCAGCTTGGATGGGGCTCAATCAGGGGAGGCAAGTTCAACCTGGAGGTTTTTAACAGGGTGACTCCCTACCAGGAGATGTTTTGCCCTTCTGAAAACTAGTTTCCAATTATGGTCTGACACTGACGGATAATAATTGAAATATTGTGTTAGCCAGAAGAGGAGTTAGTAAATTTGTGTAGTGATATTTGACTTTCTTTTAATGTTGGACATAAAATTGAATTAATTAATTTACCTGAGAGGCGTTGTGCTGTAAGAAAAAAGAGGAAAAGTAAATAGGTTTTTGTAGTTTAAAGGAACAAAGCATGCCTGAATACTGACCAAAAAAAAATATTTTAATTTCAAGAAAACTTTAAAGCCAAGAAAACTGCCAGGACAGATAGTTATTAACCAAAAGCGGTTGTCTGTGGGTGACCATTTAAGCAGTATAGCTCAGGACAGGATGAAGGCATTTGAATAAGGAATATTTTGATATATCCTGTAGAGGGACCCTGATTACTGCTGATACAGTATGCTGGTATAGAATGTAATCAACGTAAGGCAAATAAGCAACTCAGTTCAATCTCCCATTCTTAAAAGTAGAAAAGTTCATTTCCTGGTGGAGATGCACATTTCAAAAACACTGCTTGGCACTGGGAAGTGCGAATTGCTACCTCACTGCTTACAAACATTATCAGCTCTATGCCTGTCTGTGGCACATAACATGTTTGGTTACATTGATATTAGGCAATGGCATGGAGAGCAGTTATTCTAATTACTTGCTGTATTCTTTTAGCAAGAACTCAGATTAAATTTTAGGGGTGGAGAAAAGGTTCTTTACATTTCAGCCACAAAAGAGTTAACATAACTAGATCCAGATAACAATTAATTGATAAATTATGATTGAACCACATAGATAGTGCTAGATTGCCTGTTTAGTATTAGATCTTTTTCAACAGATTTAGGCTGTGTGGTCTCTGAAATAACAAAAAATGTTCAACACTGACAAAGAAAGGAAACAAAACTAAATAGAAGAACATCAGAATGTGTAAGGGGTTCAAATAATTTGAGACAACTAGCTTATTAAACCAAACCAAACCAAACATGTATGCACTCAAGATAGGCTATTTGGTTGCTATTTTTCTTTTTAAATAATATTTCAAATGCGCTAATTCTTGAATATTAACTGGATGTTTTACATTATTGAACATGAATGCCAACATTGTACTCTCTATAGAAAGCGAGAAGTAATGTACAAAATGACTAAATATGTGGTGGATGCTGCATCAGTGTGAATTGGCATACATACACAGTAGCACTGAAAAGGTGGTAACATCGAACAGATTTATTTCTTAAAAGTCTGCTCTTGACACATTTGCGTACTTGTTAATCTCCTTGTCATATTTTGTTTGTTTGTTTATCATGTGCTAAACATATCCAGTGCAAATATGCTTTCATCATGCTTTTAAGAGGAGGGTAAGTTATTTTGCTAAATGCATTTCTCTCCTCTTTAAGGATAACATTTTTGTCTTATATTTCTGATTTGTTGGGCTGTTATAACTTGCTGGCTTGCACATACAGGGTGCAAGTGCAGCTGCAAATTTGTGTCTAAGTGCCAGTGTTTCTTTGTAAATCACTAAAATTTTGAATATTGTTTTCTGTTATCTGTTTTCATTCATTTGCTACTTAATTATTTTCAATCCATCTTCTGGAAATGTAAGTATTTTTACATCTTTTCCTATGCTTTAAGAAAAATTGTTTTCATGAGTAAAAATAACATGAAGTTATGAAATGTACATAAGTTGCAAGCAAAGTTTGGCATGGTTTGAAAGAACTGTTTAGTGAAACTTTTCCAGCTATACACAGTAATGCTAGGGACATTTCTCTTTCAAATTTCTAAGTGTAATGCTGCTTTTCCACATATTTTTATAAACAAACAAAATCTGAGCCCCATCACTTTTCCTTGGAACTTTAACTTATTCACAAGCAGGTTTTTAGTGAAAAAATTGAAGCATAGCAAGAAGATTTGTTTAGAACAAAACAAAACCTTTCGAACCCTCCCTCCTCTTACCTCTCAACTCTCACTGCACTGCAATTTGCATAATATAGGAGTGAATAACTTTCCCTAGAATAAAGAGAAAATCATCTTAATTGTGATATGTGTTTTAAAAAAATTAGGATTGATTGTAGAAATTAGGGCTATTAATAGCAAGTATGATGGTTCTTGTTTTTGGACTATTTTGTTTCACAAATGGGAGCACAAAAAATGGTGTTTCCACATTCCAGAGCAAATTTAGAATTTGGTGGGGTGAGAGGGGAAGAGGAATACTATCCTAAATTACCTGTGAGAAGTTTATGACATGGCCACTTGACTGCATTGTTTTGCCTGTGTACCTTTTGTCCATGTAAAAGTCTGTGATTTGCTTGAAAGGGGTCATCCCTTCTGTATACAGAAGAATGTCTGATAACCTCAAAGGGCGTAAATCTTAACTTTTAAAAAGGAGTGCTTCTTTGGGTCACTTTGATCAGTGACAGGTCGAGAATGAGCAGAAACCCTTGGCTTCTTTTCCATGCTCATCTGGTTAGGTCCAGGGCACGCACTGCCCATTCTAGTTCTGGCAAGGAGTTGTTAACAACAGAAAAGAAGGTCTGGGTCTGATTGATTTGAAAAAAAAAAAAGATAAAAAGAAAAAAAAAGCTGGCTTTTGTGATTGTCTGCTTTCATAAATGTTTTGTGCATTTGTCAGAATAAGAAATGCCATTTTTCTTCATCCAGTTACCTTAAGGGCTGTAATGTTCTAAAATACTTAAAAGTCATTTCAGAAATGAGACTGTAAGAGAAATGGCTGTAACCCACAGTGACACAAAATGCCAGAGCCATCCACCTTTTCTTTGAGCAAGAAGTATGTTTAATCCATTTCAGATAAAAAGGTAATAGCCTTTCCAGAAGCTATTTTCAACATGAGAGTGAAAAAGCAGTATACAGAATTATAAATGGATCTGTGCATCATTATATAGTAATTTAGGATTCACTCAATGATGTAACAAAATTAACAACATAATTTCATTGTGTAACTGTATCTTATTAAAGAACAACTGTCTGACATTCTCTTACAGTTGCTTTATTTAACTTCATGCAAATATTATTAGTAGTGACATTTCTCTATTGTACATTAGATTCTCTCATTAGCATGATGTGTTAGTTATCACCAGAGAAATCACTTCTAGATAGGTGAGCGAGAAGCCAAGAAAACGAAAAATTAAATCAATGATGTATATTAATATAGACGCATCTGTTCACAAGAGATATGGTACAGTAAATTCAACTTATTTCCCTTGCATAAATGCATGCTTTTTCCAAGGAAAACTAAATAATACTTATAATATGTGGAGTATGCGTTTATATTTCTAGAAGTATTAAATTACATACAACATGCACTGCCTGTTTTGAGCTGTACTTGTATTCTTGCATCTTATAGTTCCTAGCATTGATGTAGACATAGGCACATAAACTGTTTATTGAACCTGTATTTAAAAATAGGAGAGTAGTGTAATGGATTGAAGGTGAAAGCTTTTTAAATGTTTCTGTGTTGCTGGTCATAGAGGTTGTGTGCCATTTTAACATTTATTTAGTAATTAACTGTTTTACTGTAGCATATAACTATGTATGTGAAAAGAGTTCAAACTTAATTTGACAACAGGCTGTAGTACCATACATTGATTTACTATGAGCATTTTGAGAGGAAGATTGGCATTGGTAAAATGCATTTCCTAGTTTAAAGTAATTAACAATCACCTTTGTAAGTAAGCATCAGCAAATATAATCATCTTATAATTGTATATATATATTTATCACAACGTTTTAAAGATGAGCTGAGCCCTGGTGAGGTTTTCTCTCTTTTTTTTTTTTTTATGCTGTTCATTATTAAGTTTGTGTGCTTTATCGGTTACATTGTCTTATTTCCGACACTTGCTTTAATTTTGTTGGGTATTTTGGTAAAGTATTGTTTAAATGTGTTCTTGATCTTTTATCAAAACGAAAATACTTCCCTAAAGAATTTTTTGCTGCTTGCAATGTACCTCAGAATAGAAGCACTGGGAAATTGTACCTGGAAAAAATGCAGGATGTTTTGTGGGGCATATATAACTATACATACAAGTACATGCAATGATAGTTTCGTGGCTATGTGCATGATACATGATTAAAGGTAAAAAATCCATCACAATAGTTTCTCTCACTTTGTTCAATATTTAAAGGAGGAATAAAATACAGCATATTGTTTCCCATTCCTTTCTATGCGTACTAATCTTGCACATATACACATACAGTGTTTGAACATATTTGAGCCATTCTGTATCTGTTGATGATGTGCTAACACTGTCAAAGCTTTGAGATATGTATGCACAACACTGTAAAATCTGCATGAATCATTGAAACATATTAAATCACATGCTTAAATATATATTGTGCAATAAGTACTAGCGTTTAACACTTTAAAATACAGTTTTGTTTTTTTTTTATTTTGTATTTTAGTAGTTACTTATTCATATATAGTTTTATAGGGATTTGATTAATGTAGTGACGGAACAAATTTGGTATAAAACAGCAGCAGAGTCTCCTGCTCTTATGTCAGGGTTAAGAGCCAAGGCAAATCTTCCCTAACTAATTAGATGCTGAGTAAGGCATCTTAGTGAAGTTGGGGCAAAAGTGAATGGGTCACAGCTGAGGCAAGATTGCAAGGACTGTAGTGATAGTGAAAGCATTCGCATTTGCCAGGTCATTGTGACACTGTGCTGATTGCAAAGGAACACCCTGTTCACTGATACAGAACTGCCGTCATAAAGTAGAATCAGAAACAAAAGCTTTAAAGAGAATTTACTTCTTACTAGAAATGCTAAAAACATATGCCGTGTATAGCTTCCTTCGCTCAGTTATTTTTCTTGAACAATAGTGTTTGTGCTATTGTAAAAGGATTTGCCTTGTAGACTAATGTTTCTTCACAGTTTAGAAGAATTTCCAAACTTGGGGCTCCTAGTATACCCAGGAGGTGATGAATCATACTGGCTCAAGAAAGAGAAGGCTGAAACATAGAAGAGGGAGAAAGGGAGAATTCCACTGTTACTGTCTCAATCATTTAGTTTGGAAAGAGAACCAGTAATGCAGCTTTTTGCTGTAATTCGGAGGGTGTAAAAATTTCAGCATCTAGATAAACTGTAATAAAATGTTTTATTTTTTGCCCAGCTGACTGTAGAAATATGTAACCTTAAAAAGCATTTTTCTGTAATGAATTTCTGTATGTTTATGTACTGCTTTTCAATGAGGTAAAACACATTCTTTAGTTTAGCATCAGTCTAACAAATGTCCAAAATAAGAGACTGTACATCAGCCAATGGACAGGCATCTGTTGCTTTACTCTTCACCCCACTCATTATTGTAATGCCCAAAGCCTCCTTTCCTTTATTGAAATACTTGACAACTGTTTTCTAAATTATTTTTGTTCTCTGACATAGAAACAGTGCCACTTGTACGGCTGTGTCACACAAGGTTTTGCATAGAAAGGCCATCTCTTTTGGAGGGCGGGGGGGTGAGCATCTCAGAATTGCTTTGATCAGTGTGAACTTGCCAACAGGGCACCGTTGATCCTATTCTCTCGGGAAGCCATTGCATCCCCATCCTCTACTGGTGATGCGTATCTGTGCAAAGGAAAGGAGAGTGTCATCTGCCACTTAGAGAACATGGGAGTTCAGAAAAGGAAATGTCATGATTACGATCCTGCTGTTCCCTCCAATGCACTACACAGAACTCAGCAATCTTCTCTTACAAAGTGAATAATAAGCGGTACCTTAAGAAGTTTTATGGAAACTGAGAAAATTTATTCTGGACTTGTTGTTGCAGTTGAAATGTACTGTCACTGGCAGGTAAACTTACTGTGATGTTTGAGGTGGTGTTTATCTGAAAATGGACCACAAACACAAATAAACCAGTAGCGATCGGTACTGCATCTGCATACCTGTGGGTTTTGAAATATTTCTCTTGTAAAGGAAATTGAGTGACATGACAAATGCCTGTCTATTTCTTGTGATACCTACTGCAATTAATTTTGAAAGCGGAGCTTTAATTGTTCTTCTTTTTCTCAGTAATTTTTAACAATTCAGGGAACTGCAAGACACATGTAATGAACACAATTTGTTTATTGTGGTATTTCTTTTAAAACTTTTTTCTCCAGAATTCCAGGAAAGCAGATAGATTACCTGAATCTCTGCATGTGTATTTTCTCCATGCATTGTTTAATGTATTCTTAAAGATTCATATCTTTAAAATGCAATACTTGTAGCTTTGAATGGTTTAGTTCTTTTCATCTGAACAAGTCAACATTTGGTGTACTAGTAACAGGAAAACAGAATATAAAGGATCACATCCTCACTGTGATCCAAGCATGTGTTTTCCATTCATGTCATTGGAGGTTCTGTCATGCATCAAGGACAACATATAGTTTAGGTACAGAATCACAGATAGCAGTGTGCTAGCCTTCAGACTGAGCTTAAAGCAGGAGCTCAATTCTGTGAGCCTTCTGTACGTGTGTAACTTTCATGAAGCTAAATCTGCAGGCATTTTGCAGGACAAGATTCTGTGGTGGTAGAGAAAGTTGCTCTTGTGTATTTTAATCTCTTCTATTACTTAGACACCAAGGAGAGGAACATAATTTAAAAATTAAAATAGCTATTGTGCTTTCTTGAGGAAATCTAAACCTGCTTTCCTTGTTTATTAAAGTCCAGAAATTAAACAAGGTTCTCTGTTAAAGTCAGGTCAGGTGTGAGCTTTCAGACATTATGGGCCTCTGTATGGCTTTATGTCTCTGTTACTGAAAGCTGGGGTTTTTGTATGTTTCCTTGGAAGTTACCAGTGCAAAATTGTGGTTGCTCTCTGTTTGTCTCTGAACTTTTGAATTTTTTCAACTGGAAATCACAGAATTAAATTTGGGCAGGATAATTCAACATGAAACAAATTAGAAGAGAAATGTTTACAGGGCTCTTTGCTAACTGGAATTGCCAACTTTTCCAAAGGAAAAAGTAACAACATAACAGGATAAAGGGTGATTTAATCAATAAGATAGCATTTTGAAAGGAATTATTCTAGCTTATATAAAAATGTGGCATCCCAAAGTGTTCTTTCTTATCTGTTTTCTTATTAGAAATATATATGTATAAAAACAAACCAGAAGATGTTATTGTCAGATTTTTTTCTGCAGATTGATTTTCTTTTAGCATATTCATTGCCCTTTGCCTGCATAGAATACAAAACCTTGTGTACTGTACTGCAGTTTTATTGCTGCTTTCAGAGGGATGTCTTGTGAGATGTTACGGCTCCTGCGGAAGTACAACGGCAAAATGTCATTTTATGATAGATCATTATTGATACCCTTTATTTATTTATGTCTTTCCTCATTTTTCTTTCCCTGAAGTTTTTCTCTCTATATATATCTGAGTATGTATTAAAAGAAAAACTCTTCTTGGTAGCAATTGAGTAATTAAAGCAATCTTGATTTTAAGGGTCTATAGGAAGATATAAGGGGTGGAGAGGAGAAGCATCACTTTCAAGGATGGCTTAATGTAAAGGCTGACATGGAGAGTTCAGTGTTGTTTTATTTTAGTGTGTCTCTATGCAAAAAAACATGATAAAAAAGGTGTGATATACAGGATTATCACATGGAAGGTGATGAAAAGCATCTGCTTTGTTCAATTTCTTAACCAAGGCATTGCTAATATTTGAAAAAAAAAACCCCACCAAACCCTCATTGTATTTGTGTCCTTATGTATCAAATATATATTTTTGACAAAGAAAATATCTAGTAAAATGGGAAAATTAAACTCACAGAATACTTAAATACTATTTTTTCCACACAGGCTTAGTAGACAAAAATAAATCAGACTGGACTTCAGTGACTTGTTCAAAAGCGAATTAAGTTGTTCAAATTAAACCCACAAACCTGTATCACTGTGTTCAGACTTAGATCTTAATTAAAAATGTGCTTTTTCTTTCTTGCAGGAATTCTCTAAAAAATTTTATGGCAATCTGTAAAGTGGAATTCATAGGAAAGCAGTCTCCTTGAAAGTGGTAGCTGCAGTTTTTCTGAGTAGTAGGTGTGTTTTCACACTTTGTATCATAACTTTTAGTAGCTGTTTGTTCCCTGAACAGTTTACTTTTTAAAATACATAAATTTGATAAGGACATCTGAAGTAGATGTCTTGGGGAGGAGGGAGGTAAAAACTAATGAAGAGTATGCAAGGAAAAATAATTGCTTCCAGCTGGATTTATATAATAAAACTGCTATTAAAATGAGGAGCTCCATTAGCAAGACTTTAATTATATATTTTCTTACATTTCTAAATAAACAGTGCAGTCTTTGAAAAAATAACATTTAAATGAGTAAAGTGTGACAGTTTTCACACTAGCCAAGGAAAAAATATTAAGAAGTACCAACTCATCTACCCTGCCTTAATGCCCCACAGCAGTTGACATTGCTGGAATGCCTCCTGCAGCTGGTGGCATATGACTGTCATTTGCAGGCAGGATATACAGAGAGTTTACACAATGGAGGCATTCATGAAAGTGTTCCTCATCTGGGACTCCTGCAAGCTCTCATTTTATTGACCCTGTCAGAATTTAACTGGTAGGCTGTCAAATTATGTGTTGCTTTATCTAATATTAGTTTTTCTTTTAAATTAGAATGCACAGAAGAAAGGGTTATGGAAAGCAGGTATGAAAAGCAAAAACAACCCTGGCTTACTGTTTCTAAAACAGGAAAAACATAACAACTGTGTAGAAACTTTGTCATTTGTTCTGAAAATTGTAGGGATTCTGTATCTTGCTCCTGATTAAATAATGTTTCTTATTTATACAATTTTTTTAGGGTTTGTAGTAGGGTGGCATTTTTTTACCATTAAAAGCCTTAAACAGAAATCTGTTTTCTGAATTACTGTGTTCCTCAAGTATAACTCAAACATTGGTGTACAAGCAGTTTTATGAAACAGCTCACTCTAATTGCTCATGGTCTTAAAGATGGCAGGAAAACTGCTCTTTTTACAAACTTCTCAAGAAAGAGATTTATTCATATGCTTTGCTGCATCTTCATGCAGAATGACATGAAGAAATGCCCAGCGAGAGCTGCCCATTAGCAGTTTTGATTACATTCTGCAAACAATGTAATAATCTGAAAGTTGATTGATGATTTTAAATATGTTATTTATATCACAGATTGGCTGCTTATTAATTCAGTGGTGTTGAGACATGACCTCTCCAAAGCCATAATTTGCATAAAAAAAATAGAATGTATGCACAGCTTCATTGATATCTGGGAGAGAACTGGTTGCAGCAGCAGACAGCACACCAAAACATTGGCTTCATGCAGATGGAGCATACTGCAAAGGAAGTACCTTACGCAGTGAGTTACTCATTTTAATAGATCCTCCTATCCGCTAGTCCATTGTTAATGCAGTGTTGAAGTTCAGGGTGGAGAGGGGAACAGAGAGAAAGGGAATGAGAGTGAATGGTCAGATTAAAGGAAAATAAATTTTAACCTGAGGTTTATCAATGACTTCCTTTCTGCTAAGGAAAAAACCCTCAACTCACCCTATTTCTTTTTCATGTATGGAAAATAAGGGACATCTCTCTGTCTGACATGGAATCTCATTATCATAGATTTTACTTACTACATTTTTTAATTGTTCTATTGTTAAAAAAAAGTTGGATTTCTACTGTAATAGTGATAGCTGAATAGTAAACACTTTTATATTGGAAAATGTGAATGACTGGCTGTGTTTGTTTCCAATGTATAATAACCATTTTATTAATATTTTGATTTCCACCTCCTATAAAACAAAATAATTTTGTTACGAAAGACAAAATCATCTAAATAGAATGTTATTATGCTATTTTGAAAGACCTCTTAAAAATTGCTCTTGAATCTACTGATATGTTTTTTTTCTCTGCAGAGATAAATAAGAAAGAAAAGACAAATCAAACATTTAAATTTAGTTAAAAATGGAGAGAGGTTAACCTTTTGATACAGCATTCTGAAGGCATTGTCTCCAATAAATATTTAAAAATTGTTTTTATAAGCGGAAATATTAAATTAGTATTTAACAATCGACAGACAATTTATTTACAAGAACTAGACAAATTTATAATCTCTCATAGGTGAATTTTCATTCTGAGGAAAATGCTACTTCTCTAGTTTTGGCATAGCAATTATCGTAAAGTGGCATTTTTGTTTTCTTTTCATTAAAAAGTGAGAAAAAAATAAAGCTGGTACCTACTAGTGTATGTATTTGTTAATGAGGTTAGTTTCATTAGTGGCTTCCCAGTCTGATTGTCTAAGAAGTGATGTAAAAGCTGGGGTTAGAACATGGGCAAGAACATGGAAAATATTCGGACAATAATAAACGTGCTTAGTAATTTTTCTGCATCATCAGATCTATCTGAAAGTTTATTTAAAACAATTTTTATCTATTTTGATGTGGTGAAAGCTTCATTGAGTTAGCCACCCTGTCAGTACACTATTACAAGTGAAACCCCAGGTATCTCAAAATTTTCTGCTTATACAAAGATTTTCTGTGGAAAACCAATTTTTACAACACTAGAAAATTATAATTTTAAGTGCCTAGTCCATTTCTCATTGAAATCAATACAAAAATAGTCTGTAATCACAGAATTGTTGTGAAGGCTTTTCCCACAGTCTCCTCAGGAAAACGTAATTCATGTTTTGCTTCTTCTGTGATGGAGCATGTTAAATATTAAATGAACAAATAATTGTAGAAGTAAAATTTGGGGAACGGATTAAAGCATTGGTCTCTAGTTTCAAATAATGTATTATTTGTAAAAGCATGACCTTTAAAGTCTAGGTTCTTCAAAATTTTATTTATATACTTACAAGAGACTGTGTGGTATATGCTAGCTGTGTGGTATATGCTAGTTTAAAAAATCCTCTGATAACTCCGTGCTCAATAACTCTGATAATTCATGCATTTTTAAACTTTAAAATGCAAATTTAATCTCGCATAAAAATTTATGGTTTCTTAATCTATTTCTTCATTTAAGAAATCTTTTAGAAGGCAGTGGAACAAAATTGTTTAACTCGTAGCATAGACAGCAATTATGTTAAAAAGGAAAACACCACAAACCTCCCAAAAAAAACTAGCCCAAATTCAAAAGTCTTTAGTTGATATTTATGTATCTTTTGCATGAAAGTGCTTAGACATGAAATGATGTCTTTCTCCACATGCTTATTTTATTTAATTTATATTTATTGCTTTGTTTTAATGTTGAGGATAAAAAGTCAGGTGTGAAGTCGTTAAAACAATTCCATCCATAAGCAGTTTTACAAAGAGGAAGTTTAAATTTTGTTTTCTACAAACAGACCCAAATAAATTATGTTTCCTATGATTTCTAAATTTACGTTTTTAATGACATTTTTAAATGATACCAGACTGAAAGAAACTCTTCTAACATGTAAAGTTCATGAAATCTCTAAATTTGTAAATGCATAAAAAGTAGCACTCTAAACAGGCGACTGATTTTAAATGACTGTTTTGGGGTGTTTTTTCTGAGCCTGTCTTTTTTATACTACATTCCTATCCCTTCCAAAATTCAGAAGTGGTCAGGTGTGGCATTTTGCTTCTATCCACTGACTTGCATATGCGTGTTTATACACCTACAAACTGTAAAAAGAAAACTGACTAAATGTGGCTTCAGGGAAAATAAAGGAGTGGTGGGCGCAGATACCAGCTGGAGCTTGATGCATGTGTTCTCTTCTGTGCCACTGTTTTGTTGTTGATGTGGGAATGTAGCTAAACAGTGGCTACAGATGCTCCACTAAATAAGGATCCACATAAATTCCAGCTGTGAACTTGTGATTCATCCTTCCCTGCACAAAAGATATGTTTCCATATGTCCCATTATGTTCCATATTTGATTTTTATCACACACTGTGTGCCAGTCTGAAGCTTGTCTGCATGTTTTTTGTGAATTCTGTAACCCTTTCTTTCTTTCTTTCTCCTTTGAATTAATTATAACACACTCTAGGCTCCTTGCAAAAAATCCATATTACAATCATACAGTATCGTTGTAAATAACTTTTTAATGAATGAAGTATGTAAATAATGTATCCATGTAATCACCAAAACACAGAGACTGGACATATCTAAAATAAAGAATTATACTTCCCACTTGGAAGTCCTTGAAAAGATCAGAGTCCTAAATAATTTAATCTTAAAAATCACCTGTGTCTTACTTTATCTACTATAAATGCATTTTTCTGATATTATCTGTAATAATTTCAGGTAGCTAGTGTTCATAGCATCTTTATATTTTTAAGCATGTAATTGATACATAAGGAATTTAATGTTGAATTTTGAGTAATATAAATTGTAAACCCTTTATACTGTCTGAGACTCACTGAAAAGAATGGCAAAACCATCACTGGTTCCATGATCCCAAATAAAAGATATCAATTCATAATTTTTAAAAAACATTGCTCTTAGGCATTATATTTTTCAGATTGGAATTCAGGGTGTTTCTTCTTCTGCTATGTATTGTAGATATGGAAATTGGCTTCTAGAAATTTAGGTATCCAGGCTTCAAGAGCATAGAAATTCCTATAGTTTAAAATACTAAAGACAAAGTAAGGATTTGAAAACGCTAGGTGAATTGCAGTGTAGGCTTTTGAGTCAACTTATTGTAATATAGTTAGGAGAAACATGGTCCCAGAATTCTAATTGGACTGAAATATATGTGCCAGTTACCCCTGTAAGAAACAGTGCTGACAGAGCTTTGCACTGTTTTACTTGTGATAGTCATTGACTACCATGAAACCACTCAAAACATGAGGCAGAAGTCAGCGTTATTTGCTAGATAAATGTGGTATAGAAAGTAATTGTCTTTATAAAGATAAGACCTCAGTGGTTGCTGTAATTTTTAAAGTCATTATTAAAGCACTGAATTTGGTCGTTGGTTTTCTCAAGTTGTTGAAGCCAAGGCTTTAAGCTCCAGAAAAATTTTAAAATGACATATCTGGAGCTGGATGAAATACTCTCCATCTTCAGAAAGGAAGCTACTGTGCAAATGTTTCAGCAGTTCTGTAATTCCCATACAGCATACTATCAATTGGAATACACTCATTCATTCACATAGGTAGCTGTAATTCTGTGGATGGAAGAAAAATGTTGCAAGAGTACCATTTTCTGGAACAATGTATATGAAAACAAATACTGATATATGCTATAAGGAAGCATTGTTTAGCAGTGTGCAGAATTTGATGTCCCATGCCTTTTTTGTCCACTGTGTTCAGGGAAAGATAAGTTCTGTTCATAACTGAAAATCTCCAGGCAATTCAGGTAGCAGCATTATACCAAAGGAATGGATAGTTAATTAGTTTGTATTTAAATTGAAAGTATTTGTGTTATAGATTCAATAGCAATGAAAGGGAGAATATCTAGGTAAAATGATGAGTAAGTGAGGTCTGTTCTCAGCCATGTCTGAGGTACCACTGAGTTGAACCACTGGTCATTGCAAAATTCCAATCAAAATGCAGTTAAGTTTGGCATAAACCTAGTAAAGTGTTGCTGTGTTTCCAGAACCATAAAGAAGACTTTAACTGACAAAGAGACTGGAGACTATCAGTTTATTTTAGAGCTGGTTTAGGTATTTCAAACCAAGTGAGTGGTGCTGCTTGTAACAAAGCATCTGCAAAGTGTGTTGTGTGACATTGATATTCTGTGTTCAAGAAGTTCAATATCAACACAGCTGTGACTTACCACATTTAGCAACCTTTTCAACTGGGAATTAGATAAAATACTTTTGATTTGGGCATGAGGTTGGGTGAGAGTACTGGGACAGGAGTATAATTTCAGATGCTATTAATTTTCATAAAATAACATTTGTGTGCTTTGTCTTGCCAGATACTCTACAATGCTTTTCCTCATTTCACGTGCCAGGCTGTTTTTATATTATCATTTCCTTCTCTGCTGTGTTTATCTTTTCTGAAAATGGTGAATGTAAGCTATTACTGACTGGGTGGGTGGCACACATTTTCACAGTAACTTTTAAAACACAGAGCAAGCATTTTATTTGGGTTTTAAAAACCACTGAGAGAACTTAATGCAGCTGCTTTCATGGCATCAAAGTGGAACATGTAAAAATCTCACTTTCTATTCTAAATAACCTTAGGGCTGTTGAGTCAGATATTTCTGGGTTGACGTGTTTTGCACAGAAGTGACAGTGGCATTGAGTATTTATAGTAAATCCTAGTGTTCCACTGAATCTCTTCACCCTTTCATGAGCTTCACAGGGTACTCATCCTTAACAAAATGTCAAGTTAAAACATGTCACTTTGCCATAGTTGAAATTACTTACTTGTTTTTAATCAAAAAGCAACTCTTAATGGGCTGTTTTACTGTAGGCAGTAAGGAAAGGATCTTTCCAGTTTAGCAGCAAGTAGTTTCTCTGACACATTATTTGCTGTCATTTCTACTTCTCATCCAGCAATGTGAAGGAGGTTACATGATTACAATCTAAGCTGAATCAGGATGCTGGTGCTGCAACTCCTGCACCAAATAGAATTAATATTTTTTAGGGAAAGCTAAGGCTTTTTTAATGCACATTTTCTATGCTATTTAGGAGTAGTCCTGAGTTTCCTAGGAACTTTACTGTATCTGTGATATCTGTTGACAGCAGATACTGCTGATACTGCTGATAGTAAAGGTGATTTGTGGTACAGTGCCTCTTTGATTTTAGTTTTCCCAAACTCAGGATGAATTTAAGATGAGAGGTGCCATATATTCAACATAATCCTTGGATCATATCCTGTGAAGTAGAAGGCTTTCTTAACCTGTGTTAGTCAGAGGCTCAAGCTGTACAGGTTCAGTGAATTTAGTTCATATTCTTTTTAAGACTGAAATGGCTCTTCAGTTTCTAGGCTAGCTAATAATCCTCCTCTTAACTATGCTGTACATATCGCAGATGGTGCTTGACAGACTAGTCAGTGCCTCAAAGGTCACCACAACACTATTAGCTAGATCACTATGCCCTTTGTTTCTTGAGGATGCTTCTGCTACAGTACTTGTTTCTTGAAAAAATTATAGGAGTAAACTTTGGGGTTTGCTCTAAAAGGAAACCTTAACCACTTCTCTCCTCACCAACAAGTGCTTCAAATGTGGAGTTGTTTGTTGTCAGTGAAGTGCTCTGAAGTTTAGCATTCTGCTAATACAGGTATGATCGGTGGTCTAGTTCTGCTCATTGCTGTTCTTTTGTGTGAAGATGCAACACCGAGAATGACTGATATTTTAATATTTTTTTGTCATAGTTGTCTTTTAGAGCTTTCATTGTGTTTTGAGGGCTTATTTCAGCACCTGACAAAGAGGAGCATTTAAATCCTTCTAGAAATTCTGGTGTCCAAAGCCGTATGTGTTCATTCAGTGCAGTTTGAAAACACTGAAATGACTAAGGGGTGTTTTAAAAGCAAATAGGAAAAACTGAGGATTTAAACACCATTGTTGTTGCTTTATTGAAATATTTACAACCATAGCTGTAAAAATCAGCACACCTTTGTCATAGGTGCAGAAACATATAGTGAGAAATCTCGTTTCTGCTTTGGGTAATGCATGTTTATGAATGTATTTTACAGCAAAAAATGCATTGCTTCTGCCTCGTAACTAAAAGTCTGCACTTGTGTGTTATATTACTGAAGTAATATTACTTTACAAGGCCAGGCTCAGATTTAGAGAGATAACTTGCAAATTCCAAAGCTCCTTTTTTAAAATCTGAGACAAAGGCACTTCCTGAGGCAAGTTCATCTATACTATTAATATAACTCTAAGAATTTTTTACTTAAACTGATTGTGCAATTTCAGACTTAATTTTAAAGTTCTTTCACAAAATATGACACACATGTTGTGTCTTCTGTTACTTTTAAGAAGTCAAGTGAAAATAGGGTCTCATAGAATTGTCTCCTTGAAATATTTAGTGATAATTTGTGCATTTTTAGTAATACGGTATGTATACGCTTCATTTTTTTTAGTAGGCAATTTAACTTAAGTATTTTGAATGTCTTGTTTCTGTAGTCTCCATTTTTTGTAATTTGTTGCCCTTGATGACAGCTGAAACTCCATTTTTTATAAATTGTTTTGTTTTATTTTTATGTTAGAAGTAGGAATTGCATTCATCAACAAATACTCAGGAAAGATTTGGGCTCTTTATGGGATTTCCATTGGTTTTCAGATAGTTAAACCATTACTAGAATTTAAGATTTTATTGTGAAGTGTGCAGTACCATCCTGGATGAAAGAAATTTCCCGAATACTAAAAATAAACTGCATACAATGGACGTCATTTCCAAACAGAAACACAAATGTTCTTTTGTAGTACATGATCTTTGTCATACAGGGAAGCGTACTGTAGAACTGATTTTTTTATTTACATGAAATATACATGAAAAATAATGCAAATTCATTTAGCTAGCAACTCTGTAAATATTTTTAAACTACTTTTCCAGTGTAGGAAATTTCCATTTTAATTAGATTGCTACAGGTTAATAGAGGGATGGAAGAGATGCTGGAAGTTAATTTGTATCCAGGCAAACTCAGCTAATTTCTAATATCTTTATACTGCTGCATCTCCTTTTCCATCCTATTACTTCTAAATTTCAAGGTTCCAGGAATATCAAGAAAATATTTAATATTTCAAATAATATTCAGTCTTCACACAACTATTTGAATTGGCATTTCTTAGTGTCCTTGTCCCCACCCCCCGCCACACAGCTGTCACTAACAGAGGAAAAGGACTGGGGGGAGGGAATGAGGGAGCCCTGCTAAAATCGTGTCACGTAGCACTAATTCATCTGCTCTCATTAGAGTGAGCGAGGGACAGCAGTGATGGCCAAGAGCTGCACTCCACACATGACACACGAACAGTTTGGGGAATAGAAAATTGCTTTCTCAGGAAGCCCAGCCAATTAAGGACTTGACCATATTGAATGTCAAGTGTTAATTTAGGTTTTTCTTCATTTTCCCAGTAGTAATGCGGGTCCTGTGATGAGCAAATACATGTCAAGTAAAAGTTGATTGCATGAAGGACCTGGGTATTATATGTCACTGACAAGTCACAAATGTACTCTAGTCTTTTAACCCCTTAGGTGAGTCCAGAAAGGAGGGGAGGGTAGTAGCAGAGGGGGATTAAATGTACTATAATGATAAGAATAGATAGCTTATATTAGGGAGAAGTCTGGATGGGACAGACAGGATTAGAAATTTGTGCGAGAGGCTAGGATGCAGAGTTTCTGCAATCAGTGCACATATGTGGTACCTTTCTGGGTTATAATTAATAAACAGACCTAAAGACCCCCTCAGGATCCTTTCAGGTTTTAAACAAGCCTATGAAGCATGCATGTTATATCCTTCATAAGGTTTCATGCAAGGAGAAGGAAAAGAGGTACACAGTGCCAAAAATATGAAATGCTCCTTAAGGGGTTTCTGTTTTGAAAGAAAATAATTTTGCATTCTTCATGGAAAACAAAATATGTATTTCCAAGGTCTTTGTTTTTGAAAAAGGAACCGGAAAGAAAAGACAGTGAGAGAATGAAATTATGAAACATTTTCCTGTCAAAACCAGATTTATTTTCCAGCTTGTGTATTTCTCCAGGTTAATTTCAGAATTATCAGAAATGCTCCAAAAGGCCACCTACCCTTATCTTTTGTGGTACCTGCCTCTACAAGGGAAGAAAGGGATGGCAAAGGCAGTGGTACTGAAGTCCATTTAAGTGAAGTAGCATTTCCTTTTAGTAGATGTGGATACTTATGTATCATCTATAGCATCTAATTTCCATTCATCAGCATATTATTTACATATGAATGTTCTGAAAATAAGAGAGTGTCTGTTTCTATTGCAATTGTATAATTGACAAAAAAATTTCCTACAACAATATAGGCGTTGTGTAGTACAAATACAAAGCAATATAAATGGCAATTATACAAGCACCTAGAAAGTTGTCCATGCCTTTTTAATTTAATCTGAAATAGTACAAACCACTTTGCTTGCCAGGAATTTTTAGAAATTATTTTCTCTTCCTAAATTTTGTTTTGTTTGTTAGTGTCTAACCTACAGATGGGTAACTGAAGCTGGGCAGAAAGCACTATATCTTTGTGTTAAATATTACTGAGTTGATCCTAATTAGTACATATTATCCCTATTGCTCCTTTGGATTTTGCTTCTCTGCATTATGATGAAGATATTTAGGCAGCAAGATGCACTGCTACTGTCCATGATATATATGTTCAGTAGATGCAAACCAGACTTCATTCTTGTGCAGGTAGCTTGATGCTTTAAATTAAAGCAAAGGTTACCAATAAACACATAACCAAAAAATAAATAAAATTTGAAACAGACATCTTTTCCAAGCAAAAGCAATTTAGGTTTGATCTGTGTTTTCTGGACTAACAATTGCTCTATGCATATGAAATGGTGCTGTCTATGTAATTGAAACAAACATATCTTTTGTTAAGAAACAGTTTCAAGAATCTGATCTCAAGACAATGACAGTTCCACTTCAAGTTTGCATAGAAACTCCTTATACATACATGCCATCTCAAAATAAACCCAACTTACTTCTCCCTCCCCAGCCTCCTCTCCTTTGTATTTCAGGTAGCATCTGTAGATCTCAGCTGGCATTTAGAACGGCATTTTAATCGTAGCAGCTTCTCTTCTGCTAGGTGTGCAGAGGGATTTTGCCAAGTTTCCTTAAACTAAATTCCAATGATGGCATCTCAGGTTGCTGATTCAAGATTTTGCGGCTCTGTGGTGTCACTTTTGACGAATGGTACCTAATGCAATCAGCCACCACTAAGGCAAGGCCTTCGTTTGACCAAAGGGTCCAAAGGAAAAAAAAGGGAAAAAGAAAAAAAAAAACCCCTCCAGCCGTCCACCCAACAACAAAATAGGGCAGACTGTTCCTGAATCGCTATTTCCCAATGCTTTAGCAGAAGATGCCTCCCTTTGCGCATGTTTTTGATAAATTTAAGAAGTCAAATCACTGACACAGATGGATAATCCAAGTGTATAGGGTGAAGAGTTATAAATTAACACATTATTCCCTCTTAATGTGAAATACTTGAGAATGCATTTTCTCGGTCCCCTGACATCTACCCAGTGAGGGCTCGCATTGTACTTTTCAAGTGGCATTGATTTGTTAAAGCGCTGAATTAGCATCTCAGGCCAGCTGCCTGTTCCACTGTTGTGTTGTTGGGTTCATTCTCTTTCTCTCTGCCTTGCTTCCCGCTGCCTTGGCCACACACAGGGCTTCAGCCTGCTTACCCCAGCTTTTCCCCTCTGTTATTTTAGCTAATCCACACTCACCAAATGTGCCTTGCCGTGCTGAGTAAATTAACATATTTCTCATTGCATAAAGCTGATAATATGCACATGTGTGTATATTCATGTGCATGCATGTGTAATATTTTTTGTTGGACTGGGGAGGGAATAAACAGGGGGTGGAGGGGAGAAGGCTGCAAGGATGAAAGTATGCGTTTACCAGCCTCATTCTCTATTGAAGTTACACATTGTTCTTGTATTTAATTTGTGTTGTGACAAGGTCTTCTGTACAGCAGCTGAGTTAAAAGGAAAAGAGAGAAGAAATAACATATGTCAAGTCAGAAAACCTATTGAAATGCAATATTAAACTGCATAGGTCTGAATTTAAGAGTCTCTATTACTTTGTCTAGCTGATCATTAGTGAATGCCTGCTTGGATCTAAAGGTAGTTTGTGCTTACATGTTTGTATTGAAAGACATTATTTATAACTGTGGGGTTTTTTTTAGTCTGATTGTAATTATCTGGTTTAAAGACTTTCTTATTCCCATCCTTCATTTCCTCTCTCAGCCTGTCCCTATTACTGCTGCCTTGCTATTCACTTTTAATATTTTCAGTGCAACTTCCCATTTTATATTTCTCATGGTAGCACCTGATTTGTAGCTTTGCCCTAATTGACTAAATTACACTAGTAATATGTATGTTGCTGTAATGAAGATTATGTACATGAAATTAATATTATATTTCATTTAAGATGGCTAATAAAATGCTCATATTTTGATCTGTGGTTCCTTGTCATAGATGAATGAGACTTCTAGAGTTGAGTAGTGAAATGACATTCTTGCATAATGCACATTCATTATTCCTGTATTATTTTGATTATCTTTTCCTTATCATTGTTTCCTGTGAGAGTTTAAGGTAATTTCCTTCCCAAGCTATACTTCTGATAATGAAAATTTCAGGAATAATCAACAGAAATTTTCCTTTCTCTCTTTTATAGCATGACAAATTCTGTTGTTTGGGATGTTTGTGCTTCTGGAAAACATTTTCTTCTTGCAGGTGAATAACGTTATATATTTTTCTAGGTAGTGGAAACAGAGTGTGAGCTGGGTTTGAAGTCTCAGATAAATTGAGTAAGATCCATGTGGGTCACCTATTTTGTAGATATATATACTAATATAATCTTCTAATATTTTAATATTATAATTGCATAACATGTATACTATTTAAGGGCCAAGTTTTGTAAATCTTAGTTGCCATTAACATAATGAGACATTTCAATTGCATAGAAGTATGGAATTGGTTTGTTGCCTATTTAGATTTGATCTTTTTATAGGTTTTGCATCTATTGGGCTTCCAACACAGTCAAACCAGAGTATTTGCTATTTAAGAAATGTATATCAGTTTTCAAATATAGAGTAAAAAGTGTTCTTTGCCTTGAGATGCTTGCATTCAAAAGCTAAACTCAACAGACAAAGATTAATATAATGTCCTGTCTGAGTAACCAATCCAGATTCCATGGGGTTATTTTCTGGTGGGTAGCGGTATTAGATTTATGGCATCAGAGAGGTGAGTGGATTAAACTATTGTCTTTTAACTGTGCTGTCAGAGGTGAACTGAAACCACCATTAGAATAGAAACAGGTCTTCCTGTGTTTTTTAACTAGCACGTTATTACTTTCTTTAGTGTGAGGTGCAGTGCCAGCATTGCCTCTGTAACTTTGTGCAAGGTGCAGAGGACAAAACAAGTGTGCTCTGCTATATTAAATTTATGTAAACCTGAGGTGCTGCGGTGAAGTGCATCTGATACATTGTGGATGCAGATAGATCTATTTCTGTTTTTTTAGGCAAAGAGGTTCTCTGCACCATTGGAAGCTGGTTTAATTTTACAAGTGGCACACTCAGCTTAGGGACCCTGCAAAAACTGATGCTGTGTAAGTGGTCTCAGAGCAGCTAGTGTCAGCTTGGTAATTCATGGTGGTTTTGCAGAAGCTTCTGGATGCTGTTTGGAAAAACAGGTGAAATAAGAGTAAGGATCTACAGGATTAATGAAGAAGTGACCAGCTAGAAATAAAGCTACTCACAGTACAGTTATCAAAAACTAAAATAGAACAGTCTTTCATTCATTGTCCTAAATTCAGTTCAAATCTGTAGTAGCTGATCTTTCATATCTGCAAGTTATATCATGGATTATGTTTAAGCCTACAAGTGGACATACAATCGTGCTATAGAAAAAGTGTAATATATTTGACTTTTGTAGCAGCCACAGATTTTAGGCAGTCTCTTTCTTGAGGCAGTGGAGCAGTGTCCTGATTGCAGTTTCCTATCTTCACTAGTATTATTCCTTGCACTGGTTGGATCAAAACCTCAGTTGGTGCTGTGCTCATGCCTTCTGTTGTCATATAGGAAATCTACACAATCTAAACAGACTTTAAAATTCAATGGGAACACAAAAAAAGAATAATAAAATGTGAAGAATGGACTACATCTGTAGATAATCTGACTATAAGCAAGGTTGGAGTGCTCATTTCATACAATTAAAAACTACAATAAAATTACAATAATTTGTTTTTAATTTTAAAATTAAAAATTACAATAAAAATTATTGCAGTTTATGGCAAAGGCTTCTATTCAGTCTTCTTATTATTTTTATGGGAGACCCATTAGAAGCTAGACTTAATAGAATGAGTAAGCTACATACATCTGACTGAAGGTTCTTATATATATACACTTATATATACATATGTATATACATGCCTCATTTTCAAGTTATCTGAAAACACTTTTACGAAAAAGAAAAGTGTTCCATAAATCTATGCCATAGTACTTTATTTCTTGTGGAAGCTGGCACCCAAATAGAGAATTAAGTTACTTCCCTGAGTACTATGACAAAGTAGAAACTGAATTTCTACATGACACACCTGTTTGTAACCAAAGGAACTGATTTGTCTTTGTAGAGAATTTACTATGAGGGATTGCTATTGCTCCTCAATTAAATTCTTCTGTTATTTAATGTATTTGTGCATAATTTTTTGCCAAAGATGCCAGGATCACTATGAGTTCCCAGTAAGAGGAGCAGTTCAAAACTAGGGCTGCTAAATAAGAAAAAAGTATGAATGACAGGTTGAACTGCAGCTCCTTTGTCAGACTCTTTACATTTTAGTTAATTACAGTCCACAAGACTCTTCAGTAGCACTGATTCTGCACCTGCCTTCTGAAATGAATGTTAGTGGTGTCAGGCCATGATCTGGTTCCACAACCCTTAGTGATGTGGAACAGATATCAGCATGCATATTGAGTAAGTTTTCAGGTTGAGACCCTGATCAAATGTCATGATGGAAGGACGAAAGAAAGGAGTGCTGGTGGCCAGGCTTCAGATAGAGTCTTTCGTACGAGCTGCCTAATTTCCTGAACACACTATGTGAATATCTGTGTGGGAGTCAAAGGGGGAGGTTGATGGAAATAGCAGAGTTCATGTAGCAGTCTTTCTGTGCTCAATTTCCCTACCCAAAGCAGGCAGCCATTTTCTAGCGTGTCAAGTAAAGGCGAATTTCTTCCAGAATTATGCATTTGTATGAACACTTCTACTTATTTTGCCTGGGAATAAATCTGTATTCAACCCCATGGGAAGACTTTTATGCAGATGGTGATGTGGAAGCCCCCAGAGCCAGGCCCTGGCGACTAAATAAGCTGCTTCTTCCAGGTCTTTGGAGGAACAGAAGAGTTGTACTAGTTTGATACCTCAGCATCCAAGCCCTATGAACTCAGTAGAAGACTGTCATTTCAGATGCTTCTCCAGAGATACAGGAACCTGAACAAGCAGCCAGAAAACTTTTAACTGAAGATGAGAATTCACTTATTTGCTGCCTTTTCAGGACTCTGCAGCTGTCTCCTCTGGCACTAGCTGCTGCATTGATTCCAAATCCTAAATAGCAAAAGATTCTTATTGTTGTGGAGGAGGAGTCAGACAGGCATCCAGATGTTAATTCTCTTGCAACTTTCACTGCATTTTTGTTGGTGCTAAATATCCATTCTCCATCAAGGAATTAATGTGATTTATTAATCTTAGCTTTTCAGTTCCAAGGAATCCATTCTCTTTCTTCAGACCACTATCTTACTTTCTCTGGTTTTGTGCCAAACTCCCAATACTCATTGCATCCTCCCTCAGAAAAATGGTTGATTTTTTTCCCCCTACACCCCTGCTTCCCCAAATGTTCTATATGGGCAGAATTCTGATGGACAGGGTTGATTTTCTAATATTCCAATTTCTCTTTTCTACCATGTCATCAGAATAAAGGCTAGTGGAGCACAGATATTTCAAGACATTTAACATTTTCTTGCTACCTTCATCCATTCTATCATTAAAGGATTCACTGATTAACCTAAAGAAAACACAGTATATAACATGCAGGCCATGCACAGAACTTAAAGAATATGTCAGGATCACAGTGTTTTCCTTCTTGGTGGAAGGGACTGAGGATTATTTGGAGCAGCTCAAACCAAGCCTTTTGTGATACATTTAGGAAATGGTAAGATTCTTGGTATGCTGGGGAAGTGTGCACACAACAGATGCCTTTGATGATTTTTCTACAGAGAGGAGTTTCAGTAGAGATCTCTCAGCTTTCCCAGATGGACACTTTCTCACCAGTCAGAAACAGTGCAGTGGAGAACCAAGGATATGGCTCTCCAACTTTTTTTCCTATTCTGCATCATGTTAATTTTAACTCCTTGAGCATACTGAGGGACCTGAATAAAATAGGGGCTTCATAGTATCTTTCTAAGCATTTAGTTTTGTTTTGGCTAGCCTAATGGCGTCTTGGAACTTCCTAGATGTCTAGAAAGAAGGTCAAGGGCAAATAAACTACTCCTAAAATAGCAAAATCAATTGATTCAATAATTACACCTAAGTTATATCTAAGTCAATCCATGAGAGTGTCTATCTGAAGTGAAGGCAAGAATCTATGACTGTAACTCTAAAGGTGCATCAACACCCATAGATGTTCTCAGATATGCCCTAGAGAGCCATCAGTTTGTGCTGTGTATGCGTTCTTAATTTTTTTTTTGCAGTACAGATGTTGATATGAAAAACGTCATTGCTTCAGTAGCTGCAACCAGACAATTTTTGCATCTTTACTCAGAATTAAATTGTATTCTTCAACTCCACAGCCTGGAAAGACCTCTTGATCCCTCTGCAGCATAGCTATGTTCTGTCCATCTGTAATCTACATGCTCCTTGAGATTTGAGTCTAAGCTTCCTGTGAAAGATAATTAAGAGAGGCAGATCATATATCCTAGAGAGCTGTGTGTATCTCTTTGTACATACACCATAAGAAAATTTTAGGTATCTATAGGCAAAAAAAAAAAAAAAAAAAGGTTCACTACCAGTATTCTTAATTACTTGGGTATATATTGCAACCAAGTGACAGTTTTGTCACGAGAGAAATCTAAGCTCTACTACCTCTCAAGTAAATTTTTACTCCAAAGTGTTGTGTAAACACTGGTTACTTTCCTGCTCCTTTGAATGGGTGTGATACAAGAGAACTGCAGGAAACAGGAGTAAATCTGGTCTGCTATCTACTCATTACCCTCCTTTTGCTGAATGGATATAATAAAATAAAGAAGCCCCTCTATCAGACCATTAGGAAAGACTCAATAGAGCTGTATAAAGCAGAATTTAATAGAAATTAGTACGTGCTCATTATCAGAATTGCATGAGAAGAAACCTTGTTAAATGAGAAGTGATTGTAAGCACAGACAAGTCATATTGAGCCCTAGAAATCCAGGGCTATTTATTTATATATATTTGAGTTTGCAGGCAAAGTTTTGTAGAGTTTACAGCCTTCTGTATAAATGCTAAATACAGTAATTCTGGGCAAAGCTAAAAGTAGGCCTTTTAAAATTATGGCAAGTCTTTCACAGTTCATAGGTTTGGGTCATTTAACTGCTGAAAAATTTTTGAAGTGCAAGAATGTGTACCTCTAAAAGAACAATTATGGATTTCTAGCAACAAAGACAGATTTTTTAGAACAGATTAACAGTTTCTGGGAACTCTGTGTTCTGAGCCACTATATTATCATCCATAGACTAAATTTAAAGTGTTGTTTACCTTCAGCTGTGGAACAGCTTTGATTGCATATATGCCTGCTTAACTTCTGTCTTTGCTTCAAATGCAATTCCTCATGCTGAACGTTTGCATTGCTGTGTTACATATTCATGGTAAACATAAAGCAAACTTGACTCTGTACATCCAAGCATATTGGAAAATATTTTTTGTGTATAAGGATGCACTACTTTTCCGTATTGCCTAACACAAGTACCGATTGCAATTTAAAGTACGAGTCAAGATTATTTGCTGTCACCAGAAGGAAATTCATCAGACACCAGAACAGTATTTGCAAAGCTGAAGCTTTTCTCCCCAAATTATCTACATCTTCACATTGTGCCATAAACTAATCCATAATAGGGTAGAGATTATAAAGATCTGTTTTGTGGGCAATCTAGCCTATGTTTGTCCAACAGTGGATTTCTTTCCATGAGGTATGTGATACTAACCACTGTTCACTGTGGTCGCTTTGGCATTTATAAAATCTCTGACATTCTAGAAAACAGTGAATCAAGCTTGAATTTCCTATAAATATACACTTTAGTCAGGGGAACCTGGATTCAGGAGGAATTGCTTCTTTCTTTTGCGTTCTAGAAAAATGATTCTCAATGGAAAAATCACAAAAAATTTATTTTAAATGCCAATGACACAAGGCATTCATCATCAAAGCTGTTAATCTCTTGTACGGCGCTTGGATGTTGTGAATTGACGGAATATCGTTCTAACCTGTGTTTGTTTCCCCTGACCTCTGGGTGATTACATGTGGAGATGTGGTTCCAGATGTTATGATGTAGGAATGCAATACTATCTAACTAAAGCATATCTCCTGGCCTTTTGGCCTTTCTCTTCCTCCTCCTCATCTTTCTGCACCCAATACTTGGTGCACAAATGGTAATGTCTCATTCTCTTTGTAAGCTCCCTGGGCAGAGGGACCTATCCTCTTGGGTCATCCTGTAAAGCATCTGTGGAACCACAATGGCATGTCGATAATTATGATAACACTATAATAAGTCACGAGGGAGTGCTAGACAACTCTCATGAGTTACAATCAGTGCTGTGTACTGCAGAACTAGGAATGCTTTTATCTCCTTATTTGGTTTACAGGCTTCCATAATAATGGACAGGCACCTGCATAAGGGATGTAACAAGGACACAGGGTATCAGTGGTATCAGTTGCCTTTTTAGAGCAAGTGCCAAAATGGTTAAAGGTATAGTTCCAATTTTTTGAAAATGTTTCCTTCCTTGTTTGTTCAGTGCACTCTGTCCACTTACATCAAAGGTAGTTCAACTGCAGAGGAATTAAAGGGAGTAGTAAGAAAGGCAAGGAGCACCAAAATGCTTTTTGGTGAAGTTGTCTCTGCTGCTTGTCATTCAGAACACAACAAGGCAAGTAAATTCAGGTCTTAGAAATCTGTGTTCACAGTTTCAAAAATCAAATGACAAGTAAAGACTTCTTGAATTTAGTTCTGGTGCATTACAATTTTTGCAGTAATCCTGTTGTTACACAAAAGAACAGAGGGCAAAGGAGATACTCAATATTTTCCTATTGCCATCATCATTCTTTGTAAATCATCAAGAAAATGCTTCTGTCTTTTCTTCCTCTTCTCTTGAATTACCGAAAGAAAAAAAAAAAAAAAAAAAAAAGAAAAAAGAAGGCCACTGAAATACCACAGTTCTGGTAGCTTTATTAACTAGTTCCCTGAGCAAGCTGTTCTTTCAGTAATCATAAACTAATTACCACTGGCAATTGGAAAGGTTGGGTTTGGTTTTTTGTTGATTTTTTTTCCTTGGATGGGGGAGGGTATATAGTTGCTGAAAGGTCTTTGGATTTAAACAGAAGACATTCAACAGTAACAATAGTGTATATGTTTAAAAAAACTGCTGGAAAATGTAGAAAAAAAGAAGAGGAGGGGGGGAGCAACCACCCTCTGGCAGATGTTCAAGTGCGTGTTGAGACAGAGCAGCAAGTCAGTGAAAGGCAGGAGTTGCCTGCTCAGTGTTGTGACTCTGCAGAAGTCCTGAAGTGACACATGCATCACAGGGCTGTCACAGTGCTGACACAGGCCAGGGGTCATGGTTAAGAGCTGGGTGTTGCTGGAGAAGGCTGAGGAAGCAGAGGTGGCCCCTCTGTGCTCTGTGTGTGGGTCTGTGTACTCCTTTCCCGTCAACGCTGGCCCAGCACAGCCAAAAAAGCGGTTCCTTGGCAGGGCTTAATGGCAGGATGATGTAGTCTGTTGTGACTAGTGCATTCCTTTCAGGTTAAACTAGGGAAATGGCATTGTGTTAAAATTCCAAGTCGCATGAATGTTTTATTGCCACAAGTGCATTCAGGCCTCAAGGGGAGTGTGTGTGGTGGGGAAAGGAGGAGGGAGGGTGACTTAGTGACTCGAGAACTATCAGAAGAGCACTTCCCCTGGAAAATTTTACCCGCCAGCATGAAGCTTACAGGCTGCAATAGTCACTTAGACAGGTTTCGCTTTTCCTAAGCTGTGGCTGTTTAAAATCTCTCAGTCCAGACAATTAGCAGCTGAAGAAAATATGACAAGACACATGCAAAGAGGTTGGGAGGTAGAGGGAAAGGAATGCACTGGGAGGGAGTCGGGTTGCCTTCTGTAAACTGCCAGACCTCTCCCCCGTCCCCCTCCTGCTCTGCTGCCCCAGCCCATGGCCTGGGACAAGGGGGGGAGGATTTTCCCCTCCTTGTCTGCTGATGCCCAGGAATGATCTGTTAACTGTACACCCCTGGCTGGGAGGCCAAAGCAGCTCATGGTACTGTATGTTACCATTACTACTCCCTCATTCCTTTTTACATTTTTTAAACGTCTCTTTGTATTAATGGTTGACATGACTCAGGAGGAATTAATTTCAGACTGCAAAAGGACTAAGTAACAACATAACAGTACTGCACATTTGTGAGATTTTATTTCTTTAAGGAAATAAGCTTATCTTTCCAACTGGCGTTAGTTGTAGTAATAACTTTAAGCAAAGTTTAAACAGGACTGTTTAGTAGAGCAAGAATCGGCAACTTGGAACAACAGTCCTGCAGATACAATCCTTGGAAAGAAACTTTGTTTTGAGTCATACTAGATATTTTAAGTGTCTCTGTGTTTTTATATGGTCTCAGGCTACCCAAGTCATGTGCCATGTGTGATTTTTAATTGATTTTTAAAAATAAATTAATGTGAAGTCTTCAGAGCTCTTTGTGGTGTAAAATGATATTATATCTAATACTATAATTGGTTTTGTGTACAAATTACTGGTGATTAGTTGAAAGCATTCAGTGTGGCTATGTATATGGAAGCATAGGTGGGACCTCTGTGACATTTGTGGGTTATCTTGATCTCTAAAAATCAGACTATTTTTACAAAATTTAGATCCCTGTGTTTGGACAATTTTGTCATGGAATTAGTGCACATGTGTACACAAATAAGCCAATTCACTTAGACGTTTTGCATGTACTCTTGGGAAATTGCTGAAGTCAAAGAAGCAGCAAGGATATAAATGAAGACTGATTAGGTCTCTCATGTGACAAAATGCTCTAGATAATTATATATTCTTTCTAAACATCTTAGGGTGCAAAAATGTTGCTGTATGAATATTTGTGTTTACAGAAAAAGTGACGCAAGTGATGTGACAGGTTTTGGTTTTGCAAGTGAGAAGTGGTCTCAAAGGTCACAGAGAAGATTTAGTGTCTCGCTGTCGTTTGCAATAACCATGTCACTTCAAAGGTTGTCTATGGTCTTAAGTTTATTATTGCTCATGGTAGCATTTTTACTCCTAGATGGTTTCCTTTCTTGGGAGGGTTCATTCAGGCCACATACTATATAGATATATATTTGATTTCTGAATTATATGCTATCAGTGATATCAAACTTTGTCTGCAAGACTAAATAAAAACTAATGATCCTTAATACTGACAGGTTAGCATGGAAAGCAGAAAATAAGCCTATGGTACTTAAAATAATAAAAAAAAAATAATAAAAATAAGAGGAACTTCCATCTTATGTAAGTATGTACATAGCCTCTCTGTACATGTATATGTTTACAGATGTAATTTTTTTACTGATGCACTGATGTACAATTTACTCTTCCTGGATTTTGAAGTTAAAATTAGTGTAGTACATCTTAGAAGCAATTAAAAATATGAGACTTCTTTGAAATGTTTTACATTATAGAGCAGATGCACACACTAATTTCTCATTTTTCCTGGTATCTCCCAGAAAATCCAGTTATACTGGACATTTTTCCTTTAAAGAATTTAGCATTAGGAAAGAAAAGAAATCCCCAAACTACCTATAATATACCATATCCTGTGTTGTCTATTGCAAAGATCTGTTAGGACATCTATATTTGGCTTTATGCTGAAATCTTTTGCTTGCATAAAATGAGATAATTTTGCCAATTTAAGATGTTAATCTGATTAGTTTACATTTATGAAGGTTTAGTGGTGGTGTTTTTAAACAGTTAAATTGACAGGGCTTATGGAGGGTTATAAACTCAACAAGCAGTCAGCCATAAAGGAAAAGAATGATTTACAGACAGAATAATTACTTCAAATTTCAGAAACCCTCATTAACACCTTTCATAAATTCTAAACAAGATGCATATTAAATATGATAGAAGTTTCAGACTGTATTCAGTACAAACTCACTAACAGTTTGCACATGATGGCCTGCAAATGAAGATTTTAAAAATTGCTCCTATTGAAAATATGTGTTCAGTGATCTGTGATCATATAATATATGTAAATATATTTATGCTACTGTTTGAAACTATTTAAAATAATTTCCCAAGTCAATTGCAGTAAACTGTAACACATTTCTAAAAACTGTGATGAAGAAAATTTTGGAAATTCCCTACAATCAGATTTCTCATATCATTCTCAAAAGAGATAGTTTGACAGAAGGTCAAATTTATCTGCAAGTCTGATTTCAAAATAAAATAAGGTTCTTTCAATTTTCAAAACAGAAGATGCATTTTCTCTATATGCATAGCAATGTGAAAGTACACTAACTTTCTACTCAAATCAGACCTGGCACTAAATTCATTTTGCAGTCAGTTGTCTCAACGTGAAAAAAGGTAGAGAACAATTTTGGTTTTAGTGTTATATTATGAAGAGAATAATGTGCAATACACACAATGGTTGGGAATTTCAGAGAATGTGAAGCATTCATTGCTGAGCATTTTTTGGATTTCATGAAACATTGATACTGGTATAAAAATGAAGTCATTAAAAATAATACATTTAACATGAATATTTTTGCCTTTTGTTACTTTGAAATACACTAATTCAGACTTTTATACTTTAGCTTGCAAATATAAAGTAGAAATTAACCTTGTATTTTAAACAATGCTTCCAGTGTTGGCCTTCATGCCCCTGCTCTGTCATTCTCACAACTGAAAAAAAGAAAAAAAAAATCCAAAAACCGAAACTAAAGAAAGAAAAGTAATTTAAGGTAATTTGAGGAACATACATGTACGTATACATAGACCTAGCATATATCTATAAACACATGTCCATATACACAGCTCTAAGGTCTGCATATCTATGTAGATACTCATCTAATTATGCTACTATAAGCTCAAATGTAGACTTGGTTAGACCTGCTTAAATTTTGCTATAACTACATTGAACTAAATCAGTAATTCAATGAACAATGACTCAGAATATGATCTAGTCTTGAAAGTCTGCTGATCTACACGTTAACTCCATCTACTTAGCACAATAAATGTGAAGTAAAATATGTAAGCAAACCTGGTCTGTCACTGAACTTTAATTGTTTATGTTTTACCTCAGGTTTACAGTGAGTGATAAATGCTCGTGCACTTAGGTTGTCATTGTTAAGCTGAGGTGCAACAATTTTTAAAACCATGATAATGTGTAGGAACTCAAAACCAGATTTATATTAACTTGAGTAGATCCTACCTAAATTTGTCTACATTATGGATTTTGACTATTGTAATGATCCATTTTTAGATGAACTCATGTATTTTGATGCAACGTTCCTAATAAAGACAGACCTTGAAAGGAGATAATTTTTGTTAAACTTGTATTAACTTATGATTATTATAAAGGTTCTTATTTCTATTGATAAGACACCTTAACCTGTCATTTTGAGCATTTTTTCTTAAAATGTCTTGAGATATAATTTAAAGATGAGTTTTTATCTCTTTCATGTTTGTGGTGTGCATACCAGGTCAAGACAAGTTAATTAAAAGAAGAAGGTCTTGAAGACATGGAACTGAATAATACCAGTTCTACAGTGAATCCTTTATGTGTGACTTTAAGTCCAGTCTTCATATACCATGCTCTTACTTGACAGTCAGAACTAACTGAATTAAAAAAAAAAAAAAAAAAATCGGTGACTTCTTATCACTTAGCAATATCTTTTTTTCATCATTGCATCTCTGTTAGAAATGCACGTTGAGTTTTTTTGAGCTTTCAGTATATTCTTTTGCACTTTGGTTAAAGTATTCCCGGCTGTTTTACATTGTCAAAGAGTTACAATTTTTTTCCCATATAGTGCAACCCTCCCAACAATCTATAGCTTTAAACACTGTTATGTTAATTCTTCTTAACAGGCTCTTTCAATTTTGAAAAAAAAAATTATTTGGATAGTTGGGTTATGAATAAACTAAGGATTTAGGCATAAAGTGAGGTTTCATATGTTTACACTTGACATACTTGGCTTATGTAGTCTGAATAGGGAAAGAAAATGAGAAAGAGACAAAGCAATATGTACGTGTATCTACAGGAAAAGTTTGACAGAAAGATACATAAATTATTTGTTGTTTCATCATTGACTTTGTAGCAATATTGTTAGTTTGTTAGCTTTATTAATTTGAAGAATTTGCCATGTGACTGTGGCTGCAAAAATCAGTGGCAAAATCAGACAGCTACAAGGGCCAGGAATAAAATGTAAACTGAACCAAACACATATGCTTTTATTTCTTTTAACTCTCTTTGTTCTTAACTAATGAAAATAAATATTAAAACAGAAAAGAAAAAAGGAAAAAAAACCTACTTGTATGTATAAGATATTTAGAGTATTGTGAAGATAAAATTCCCATGGTAGTTCTTGAGAGTTTCTTATTTTTGCCTTGTAGAATTGTTTCCAAAATTGCTTTAGAATGTAGACCATTTGCTAGTGAATTATTTAGTTATTTTTGGCCTGTTTCTAGCTGTTTTCTGTATTTTTAGGAAGCACATAACCTCAACCAAATAAAGGATTTTTAGATCTCCATAGAGGACAGTTGGACCCATGGACAGACCTAGTGGTATCCTTTCATGTAGGCAGTATGTTTTCATATTGGTCCTCTACTTTCTTAGGCTTGGATATGAAGTGTAGGACAGAAATAAACACCTCTGCATCTTCTGAATGTGGACTAAGCTTGAAGTTCCTTGGTGCTACAGCTGGCAAACTGTTAAGGCCACTTTCAGACACTACTTTTTACCTGCACAAACCCCAACCCCCACCCACTCCTGTTTTATTAAAAGGCCTGTAAAAACATGCTTAAAACAAATAAATAGGTTTCTCTAGGGAGTAGGCAGACTTTAACAAAGAGAGAGAAGATAACAAACGGGTTGGTCGTTCCTTACAGGGAAATTGAAGAAAGGTAATAAAATGCTTAGAAATAAATTCATGTAGTTCTTGTTTTGATTTGCACGTGAGATGGTTTTCACAGCAGAAATATTGCACAAACACTGCCTCTTGATTAGTGTTATCTGTGCTGGGATGAGCAGGGATAAGGACAATGAAACATGGCCAAGTTGTGCTGATTTATGGAGTAATGCATACTCCTCCCTTTTATGTGTCTAGTGTTATCTAAAGGAATAAATTGCACATTGAAAGACTTAGGGTATTAATATTTAGCTTATTTATTTATCTAGCCTTCCTCTCCTCTCTGAAAAAGAGTGGATACTCTCCTCATTATTGAATTGATTGACTGACACAGACATGGGAGCCACCATATAATGCAATCACAAGTGTAAATTACTAGCCTTTTTCAGTTCCAATACTTTTTTTTGGAAGCACTTTATCAGTTTTCAAGAATTTTAATGGAAAAGAGCTATGTGTAGAGCTTAGAAAGACAGAAACATGGGAAAAATAGAAATACAGAAAAATAAGGAATAGAAATCCAATCTAACATCTAATGTGAAGTTTCTGCACAATGCTTAAAAAAATCTAAAAAACCAACAACAAAAAAAACCCAAAATAACAGCAACAACAACAAAAACAGAACAAAACAAACAAACAAACAAAAAAACAAAAACCCAAAAATAAAAACACCCTCCCCCTCAAAAAAAAAAATTTGGATGTACTATTGGAGAATTTTACTGCACTTCTGTTCCATCCAATAGTGTGTAATCTCCTCAGCCTCAGTTGAGGTGTCCCATTAAATTTTGACATAGGATATGATGAAAATTTTAGAAAGGGTCAATTGCAAAGTGAAAAAGTGAAATACTTCTCTTTTTAGTCCTTGAAAAACTTGTGTAATGTAGAAGGAAGAATTTTTATATAAATGGCCATACTCAGTAATGAAGATGTGTATTGTCAATGTTCTTATTTCTCATAGAGCAAATCATGTTCACTCTCTTTTCTTTCTCCATTATCCAAAACCAAATTAATTCCTCATACCTGTAAACTACCTTAATTTATTGATCTTGCTTGAAAGACTGTATTTTCATATTCTGTCACTAATAACTTGTTGATTTAATGTTTGTATTTTACTGGTGTGCTGCCCATTTCTTAGAAAGCTGCACTAGGAAGGAAGTTGGGTAATCATCTGCTGAACTTTTTTGCAAAGTATGCTTTAAATTGTTATTGATATTTTGTCACATTTTATATGACAGTAACATGTAAAATAGGTGCTTATAGTTGGCCTTTAATAATATATTTGTCACAATAGTATTCTTGAATCAAAGATTCCTTTTTTTTTTCCCCCTGCATGCTTTGTCTCATGGGATCTTTCTCTTCCTCCAGGCAGGAACTTCTGTTGCAATTTTCTGGTGCTGATGAAAACATTGTACAGTGCATTCAGTGCCTCTCTATCTGTCCTAGTGTGTGGATATGCAAAATGTCATTATACTACTGGTGAAATGGTATTCTTGACAAAGTCCTTAAGCCTTACCAATAGTTGTACCTAAGTACAGGTGTCTTCTCTGACTTTATCTCATAAATATCTTCTGCTTCAGAAACCCTCTTCTTGAATTTTTTTTGTGCTACTCATACACGTGTATAGACCCTCTGCTGATCTGTCCTTGCATTTGCTCTGTATTTCTGAAGGCATGCATGTCTGCCAAGGGTTCTGTTGGTGCTAATGAGCCACAGCACAACCTTTCATTGAGGAAGAGAGTATCAGCCTGCAATCTGGTTTAGGTAAAGAATAAAAATTGTTAGAGGAAAAAGACAGAAATTGACTTTATGAAATAGGGAAAAGTATTGAAATGAGGGCTGTACTTCCATCTTTCCCTGAACTTGCATCTGGTCTCAGTATCCAGACTCCTGAGACTGTCTCTGGGACTGAAGAACATGCAGTGCTCCCACAAGAGTTTCAGGGTTGCCTTCTAGCAGCCCTCAAGTCCCTTTGAACTACAGAAAAATTTCCACAGTGTCAGTCACATTCCCACACTGGTGACATGTCTTTGATCTGTCCACTGCCTGTTGCAGATTTTCCCTACGACCTGTTAAAATTCCATAATTCTTAACCTTTCCTTGACAGTCACTGGCACTGGCCTGAAAAGGCATTCTGAGTCTCATTGTTATTTACAAGAAACATCTGGCTCTGGGCCCTTTCTATTAGCTGCACCAGTCATTGAAGTGTCTTTCACTTCTACCTCTTGTCACTTCTTCTCTCCCTTTGGTCTATCTTTTCAACTCCTGGTCAGAGCAGCATCATTCCTATTTTATTCCACATTCTTATTGCCCCTGGACAGCCTTAATATGGAAAGGCAATGTGTACATGTATGTTCACATCAGTGAGAGGAGGGGAGGAGTGAAGGATTTGGCAGATATTTCTCTCATAGCGCAGAACAACTTTTACCTCAAACACCCCTATTTTACATAAAGAGGCCATGCCTCTACTTCCTTGTCCCCTTGTTTCCTATGTGGATGGGAGGGATAAATGTCAGATGGAGCAAAAAGCCTTTATGCTTATTGTATCTTTTGTTTCTGCTGATGATACACAAGGCAAGTTGTAAATAGCTCCTTCACATAGTTGTTATTCCTTTGAGAGAGATTCTATACACAGTAGCTGTGCTCTCAGCCCTGCTATGCCCCAGGGATCAGAGAGGGACACTTTAAAGACCTTTTCATTCATTTCTGCATTTTTGACAGAAAGATATTTAGCTTTTTTATCGACGAATGTCATCCAATCATTAAAGCTTGAACATTATTTCAAAATTTTTAGTAGCAGTCAGCACAATATCAAACAATGTCAAACTATGAATTTCCATGACACTCAGAATCCAAAGTGTTTGAATCCTCATACACTGCCTGCCATGTACAACATAGCACACAAATAAAAAGAACTAAAAAAAAAAAAAGACAGCTCAGATACAAATTTTATCAGAGTAATAATTATTCCATTTATTCACCCATCAGTCAAATAAGGTTGAGAGACCTGGATAATATTAGAATTCAAGAAGTGAAAGACACTAAATGCTTGGCTAATTATACTTGTTCTCAACCTGGTTTTAATATTTTTACCACTTGGGAAAATAGATGACAAAGCAGATTGTAGTGTATGTTTCTGTATTACATTTATTAGGGAATAGTTTTTTCATTCCTGGGAGATCAACTTGATCTGACAGCTTTTTGTGTGACTTAAAATGTGTTAAGGGAGCAGGTGTGTACAGGTATCTATTTGCTAACGTGGAGAGTAATAACCTTCTTGTCTTCTTTTTTCTTAGAATATGATATTGGTTGTATATTTAAATCTTAAAGTTTAAAATCAAAGTCTTCAACTTTTAATATATTTACTGCTGATGCAAAACTTACCATCTGGTATCCTGGAGTTTGGCAGAAGCCAAGCACCTTTCTGGAAAATTTAGGTCTAGTTTGAACCCTAATAGAATGGATTGTTGTATATAATATTTCAGAGTGGAGGGGGTCCGTGGAGTCTGGAGAGCTATAAATGCAGACATTTATAGGGTACTCTAGCTATGGAAGAGCAGAGAGATGCAGAAATAGAAAATAAAAGCTCATTGAAGTTGGACTGGCCAGTCCACACGGAAAAGGAAAGAAAAAGCTGAAGAAAGCTAACTTGATGGCTTGAAAAAGGTAATGGACAAAGTTCCACGTGCATGTAACAGTGAAAGTGGAAAGATAAAAGGATGAATAAAAGAAGTAAAGACTAAGACCAAGCTATTTTCTATCTGCACTGTGTTAAAATACATTGTCAAAATGAGTCACTGGAATGCATTCAGATTTCTGCCTCCATGAAGGCATTCAGGATGGTAATTTCAAATTAGATACAGAAACTCAGAGCAATGATACAGTATTTAATTTTTAAAATTTTATTACTTTTCTAGAGAAAGTAACTTGTTTGGGGTTTAGTGTTTTGGTCCTTTTTATATCAGAATTAATTGAGCTGGACTGTGGCTCTAAAAGTGGGCATGATGCTAACTAAGGTAACCTAAGATTTAAGACACAGAAATAAACCTCTGTCATATGACAGCTTGAACTGACCATGGGATGAGAAGGTACAGGAGCTAATCATCATGGTAAAACCCACAATAGTCTTGTTCTGTAGAGAACATAACCTGTGGCTGAGGCTGTTGACTAGGGTTGACTAGACAAGAAAAATAGCAACATCATAAAAAAGTCTGTTGCTCATTTAGGAAAAAAAAAATAAAACAACTCAACCCTAAATTTACTTTTTACAGTTAATAGTAGATCTAATATCTTTTGGAAGTCTTGGAAAAGATACTTTTTTAAAAAAAATTTATGAGGAAATTTTAAATTCCTTCAAAGCATTCCTTTAAATGCTTCATTTCAAACATGGAATTGTGTCTGTGCAGTAGTTTTCTGGAAAGTAAATACATTTTCTAGATTAAAGAGATCAGTTTTAGTTGCCACATTGCACTTAATGGTGAGCTACCACATAACGTTTCAAACATGTGACTCCATTTTGTGATATGTTCTTGGATTTCAATTACTAAACTGCCCAAAATGGAAGGACTTTCATGTGAAGGATGGATTATCTATCCTTTAAGACGAGTTCTGAAATGAATTTTTTAAGAGCTGTAAAACGGAATAAATGCTGGAGAGGGCAGGTGTTTAACACCCTTTATACAGTGTAGCATTCCTTCCATAACGAAGGAAGCTGACTTCTAAGGCAGGAATATTGGATTGGTATATCAGGTCACTACTACTTTTTAGTCCTTCTGAGGTTAAGAGTTCAATGTAAACTAATGGTTTATGCAGGGAAAGCATAAACATTCAGATAGGACCTGGCACTATGTTTTAGCCTTCTTATCAAATTGCATTTCTGCTTTCATTTCACTGTGATAGCTCTGGAATTCCTTTATGTCCTTGCCATCTTTGTGTAGTTTACTGTCCGTGTCTCTGCCATATAAAATCTCCAAAGCTGAAACATGTTGTAGGTGCCTTCCTAATAGGCTTACAAACTCAAAGAAACCCCCAAAATTACGACTACATGACAGTGCAGAAGGAAGTTGCCAGAAGATATTCTCCCTTCATTTTCACAGCATAAATTGTCTTTTGGTATTTTTCTTCCAGACTTTTAAAATTTTTCAACATGACAAGTGTCTTGAACAGTTGATACTTGATAAAAAATGACAGTGAGAAAAAACATCTTGCCTTCAATGTTTTGTTGTTGTTGGGTTTTTTTTGGTTGTTTTTTTTTTTTTTTTTTTTTTTTTTTCTGTTTTTTTTTTTTTTTTTTAAAGTTGTAACATTGAAACTAAAGTTGGTTCCAGCTTTGTTTTTAAGGATTTCCCAATCTGTCTCTTTTATTTCAATTTTCTTCTTCTTCCAGGTGGGACTAAGATTATGTTCAGATCATAATTTTTTTCTCTTGTGACATCTGCTCACTAATCATGGTGCTAAGGACAGAAGATTGTTTTACCTTCTCATAGATTTGATTCTAAATCTCTTAAAAATCCTAAACATCACAATTTTCTGATTCTTGAGAATGTTTCAGCATAAATATTATCCTGTGAAGGCATCATGTACATTTAAAATTATTTAAACTCTTACAAAAGAAAAAGGCATATATGTATAGTAACAGTCAATGATAGAAATATTTATTTGTAGGAAAAGGTTTAATGATGATCATAAAAGAGTGATGATCTTGAAAGAGTGTTTTATTGAAGGATAGTTAGCATAATAACTATGTGAAAGGGCAGTGGTAGATGGCTCTCTCTTGTAAACATTCAGAACTGAAAATGGTGTTTGGAGTGGTCCAGTTGTGAAACATTGGTCCCAGCTGACTGTCTCTCTGAGCTTCACAGTTGACATTTCATGGTAAGACAGAGACAACTTTTCCTTAGTGACTTGAAGTTTTTGTGCTTTACTAAGAAACTAGCTGTGTTAAAGGATGAGTAGATTGCAGTGAGAGGAGCTGCACAGGTGTGAAAAAAGGCATGGAAGACAAGAGGTGGCTAAACAGGCAAGAGAGGAGGAAGGCTATTGGCTGCAGGGAGTAGAATGAAAAGAATATGATGGGCAACAGAAACATAGCCAGAAGCAGTTGTTCAGAGCCTTGAAGTTTAGGATGAAGAGCCTGGACTTGAATCAGTTTCCTTTACCTTCCACATCAAAGAAAGGAGTGACATGATCCAGGCAATAGGTGAGAAAGCCCTTATAGTACAAGTTTCATGCTACATTAATAGGAAACATACTTACAAACTGAGGCATTTAAGAGAGAAGGGGAAAAAAAAAAAAAAAAGAGCGTGGACAAAATGGTCTATAGGTAAGAAATATTAATTGGACAATCAAACTGCAGTTTAGTCAGAAGCCAACTTTTGTTTAGCACTGCTTTTGTGCAAAAGCATACCTGCACAGTGATGTTGATCTAGAGTGTACAGTGGAGAAACAGATCCACATGGCATTGATTTTATGATGTGAGAAAGCATGCAATGCACTGGCTTTGGGAGCATGGTGTGTTTCTTGTGTGGCTTTATGCTCAGAACCAGAAAGAGTAAATCACTGAAAAATGGACACAGCCCTCAGTTTTGTTTTAGCAGCCACTGGCTTTTAGCAGGTCACCAGCTTTTTGTTTGTTTGTTTGAAAGCAGCTTGAATAGTGCAAGATGTTTTGGTTGTCTGTGTGGTAATGTGCTCTGTAGTGGAGTGATTCAAAATAACTTACAGCCCAAAATCAGCCCAACTGCAAGTTCACAAAGCTCTGTGTGGGCTGCTTTTCTCTAGAGCAAAATAAAGTAACATATTCTGCCATTGGAAGGCAGAACTCTCTGCTTCAGAGTCATTCAGGTTGTTTTCTTTGCCCAAGCTCATTTCAGCCTTAGCTCTACTGTCCCTGCATGGCAACCTGTGATGTAGAGAACTCCAACAATAACTTTGAAATGTGACTCAAGATGATAATAAGAAAAGTGCTGCTTGAGACACACATAGTTTAAATTTTGGCAAAATCTGTATGCTTCATTATTTCATGAAATGGAGAGGATTTGCACAGGACATTTGGAATGATCTCTCAAGCAGAATAAGAGCTGGTAGATTGAGCTAATCAGAAAGGAGAGCAGTAGGTTAGAACCTTATTTTCTCAGAGTCTGTGTTGGTGTTGCCTAGTGAACATCGTGAGCTGGGTCTGCAATTGTTGGAAGCTGACATTGTTTCCACTAAAATTAACAAGATATTTCCAGCTCTGAAAGAGATATGAATGTTTCTCTTGATCCAAGAGTCATATTTTAAAGACTAGGTCTTGTCCAGCCCTCTCTTTGCCCTATTTGATGCTTCTGTGATAAAAAGAACCAACACGAATGAAGCAAGAAAAAAACCAAACATCACATCAACATACATAGTGGGGATGTATTCAGTTAACTGCAGGCTATTTGATTTTGTGAATCTCCTCAGATAAGAGAATGCCTTCTCCCTGTTGTTGAGCAGTGATCGAGAAAGAGTATGTTCATCATGGATCTGAGACTTTCCATGGAGAGGACATGTTTACTGAAATATGTTTGTGTGTGTGTACTTAGACAGTGTGCTCCAGGCCTTATTTGTTTTACTTGGTGGCAAAGGAGAGCTTTGAGATACTGCCATGGTAGCCAGTGGTGTTTTTAGAATACTAGAAGACAGCAGAGAGCAGAGTGCAGGGTAAGAACCATAGAATATTTGAATGGTTTGGGCTGGACAGGATCTTAAAGACCATCTAGTTCCAACCTCCTTGACATGGAAAGGGACATATTCCACTATTGCACAGAGGTTGCACAGAGGTCCATCCAACCTGTCCTTGAACACTTCAGGGTGTGAGGCATCCACCAGCTCCTTGGGAAACCTGTACCAGTGCCTCACCACCCTCACAGTAAGGAATTTGAAAATGTGTATGTATATCTCCATTATGTTAGTATGTCTATGAATGCATATATAATGTTTTATTGGTGTATAAAAGCAAACATAATCCCAAAGTGCAAGCAGAATAGCAGACTTGCAACAGTCATTAAATTTACTTCCAGCTTAAATAGTAACCCTGCTGTCTTTATGTGATATATCTAGTAGAACGTAGTTTGTTAATATTCAGACAGTGTTTTGAAGGTGGAATGCTTCTATTAAGAGTTGAGTGTTGTCACTGTTACTTATCTCTCACTGTTAGGTGTGGCTTTATGTACAGCCAGTCAGGGGAATCTAGCAGCAAAAAATAATTCTTCCATTTGTAGTTTCATACATTACTGATAGAGAACTTTTCAGTGTAATGTATTATTTTTAATGCTTAATTCCTGTTTGCCCTGAAATTATCAGAATTTTCTCTGATACAAAACACATATTTTCTCTATCTTGGCTTCTGTATGGTGTAACATCTTTGCTTAATCACCTGACCTTTCCATTGGTACTAACACAATTGTTCACTGGGCTATGCTACAAACTTAAACTGTAGAATGATCTGTGGTGAAATCACCTTCTTTGAAGTTTTGGGAAACCATTTTCAGGGCTAACTCATCCCTGGAGTTATCTTTTGTCATATTTTGTGATATTGAAGTATTAGAACAAAGTTAAACCTGTTTTTGAAGCTCCATATATTACCAGGAATAATGATTCATGTAAATTTACTCTCTGAGGCCTACATTTGCAATTGTAGTGAGAGTGAGATGATAGCTCAAAGCATAAATGGGATGGGTACAGCCACTATCTGATATATAGCTAATTGGTGGAGGAATACTGAATGAAAGCTAAATCAGCAGAATTGTTTATACACAGAATATAAACTGTAAAGAGAAAAAAGAAGAAAGAACCTCAGTGCCCCAGTGTTTAGTAAACTGTGTGTTTCCCTACCAATACCCATATATGTGGAGGCATCTTCTTCTTGCCCTGCTGCACTTGCTTATGCCTGTGAGACTACTTAATGGTATGGTGTTATTGATACTGATGGGCATCAGTATGAATACAAAAGTATCCCCACCTCTCTGCCCCTCTTTTCTCACTGTCTGCAAGTCTGGAACCTGAAACTCCATTGCACTGTGGAGGGTATCAAGGAGAGCACTAGTCAATTGTAAAGGATGAGTGCAATTTGTGCAACACCACAAAGACATACATGTACATGTGTGCAGATGGAAATATATATCTATCTATCTGTCCATCTGTTTGTCTGCCTATATCTTTATAGCCATGGGTTTGGGGATTTTCTTTTCCAATTAAAATACACTTCATAGCATTTTGGGGATGTTTATAACTCCTATGATTAAAAAAAAGGGTTGCTTGAAGACAATATTTCACACCAGCTGCACTCAGTAAATATCACCATTGCTATGTCTTGATCTAAATATCAAGACAGTATTTTACTTTTAGTTTGTATGTAGCATCTTGAGTGTTTCATATATTTGAGGTCCTTCCTTGTGTGAGTGGAGTTCTTTTCCCAGGCATACTGAAGTACAAGTGCAAATTTCCATAAAATTTAAATAAGGTATTTCCTGTAATAATGAATAATTGTGGCTGCTCTCTGGTCTACATTGTAATTAACCATGATCAGACTTGTTAGGGAGAGATATTGCTCCTGTTATAATTTGGCAGGTTACTGTGATTTTGCCAGCTTAAACAAAGTGCAGCATTTACTTGCAGAATTACAGGGACAAGATGTGCTTCTGCTGCAGCAGTTTCTCCTTAAAAGCAGAGGAATAAGCTGATAGCTAAGTATGAAATGCCACCAGTGGTAGCAGTAGCTATTCAATTTTTGTAGTTTGTAATGACACTTTCCCTAGGAGTGTTTGTAATATTGTATGGTGTGATAGTTGTGAGTTAGTTAAATCTGGCGTTGCAGCTCAGAAAAGAGAAAGTGACCCTTTTATGTTTTATTTAGCAGATATTTCTGCAGGGTAAATCTCTGTGGAAAAAAATAAGGGGGCAGGGGAGGGGAAGGGAGGAGGCACAAATAAAATCAAACCCAGAACTATAGAAGAACCATAAAAATAGCCCTAAATAAAAATACTTTTTTTTTTTTTTTTTTTTTTTTTTTTTTTTTAAGAAACAGCAAGGGTTCTTGTGCTCAGATACAGCTGCTGCTTGCACTAGAATGATCTCTGTGGGCTCAGTAGCACTGTATCTGGACACTTGGTCAGCCTCTGTTTCCCTGTCTTTCTCTTTTTGTGTTAAGAACTGTTCAAAACACTACTGTCTAGTTACTGCGGTGTCTTTCATTTAGATTCTGTTTATTGACTAAACCACAAGGATTCCTGCCCAAAGTACCAGGCAGCCTACGCTTGAATGATTTTGATTTTCTAACATCAGCCCTGGGGTTTATTTGAAAAATGTACATACACTGCAGCTTTAACAAGTCAAGTGACTGCATGATTTTGACCATGGATTAAAGTATATCTGAAGATCATTAAATTTAAAAAAAAAAAAAGGTGGTGCAGGGAAATAAATGTAGTAGTCATTGTACTAGTACTGTGCATGTGTGACACATGTTTTTTGTCTTTTCATCTTCTACAAGAGCCAGAAAGTTTCCTGCCGTTCTCTTTCCAGCTATTGACAAATGATTGCCAGATGTGAGATCTTTGCTGTGCTCTTTCCCCTTCACAAACCTGCAGTGATGGGATATTTGATTCTCCCTTGCCCATTTCATCTCCTTTCCACATCTGCCAGAGACACACAGGCTATACATCCCTACATGAGAGTTTAAAGTTTATTCAGCTCCTCCACTCCCCTCAATAAAACATTTAGAGACAACAGAATGAAGTCCATGTGACTCTCCATAAATCTCACTGCATTTCAGAGTGGGTTGGGTTTTTTTCATTTGTACAAATATAGGCAAGTTTGCTTTATTTTTTGGCCTGAATTTCATATATAAACTTATACAAACATATATATATGCACATATGTATATGGAAAAGATAATGTCAGTTTGAAACTTCTCAGGATCTCCTGTCACTGTCACATTACATGCTTCTCTGCTCCTCCTGAAGCTGAAGCTAAAACATAATATTTTACAAGATAGTCTGAAAAAGTTATTGAAATGAGCAACCAAGAGAAACTCAATGATGATATCTGTGCTATGAAAGATTTTAAAACACTTCAAAAAACATGGAAAGAAGTGCATCGGTTACAGACTGTAGATGATGTGTTACCTCTCACTTTCCTCCATTTTTTCTACTGGATTTCTAGGCAAATTCTGAGGAGACTTTCCTTCAAAGAAACTTTTTGTAATCTAAGGGATGAACTAATTTTTATCTTAGCAGAAATAACTCTGGAGTGACCACACACATAATCAGACTCATGCACAAAAGTTTTTTGGCACTGCTATCTAGAGTTTGTATTGATGGGGGTTATTTTTCCCTTCCAACTCTGCTTTTCAATTTGTCTAGTGAAAGGAAAAAAAAGCAAAAAACAAAAAACAAAACAAAACAAAACAAAAAACCAACAACAACAAAAAAAACCCAAACCAAACATGACCCCCCCAAAACAAACAAACAAATAAATGAACAAAAGCAAGGAGAGAGGCAGAGGGACAGACTTTCCAGCTCCTGACCATCCTATCAGGTGGGCTAACACAGGTGGCCTTTCTGTTTTAAGACCACTTTTGGCAAACTGAGCAGATCTTCAGTTCCTGACACAGACCAGCAATTTCTTTTTAATTAGAAAAAAAATGTCAGTAGAATGTCTGCCACATGTGCTCAAAATAGTGGATGGAATTTCAGGAACAGAGCAGGCTTACTTGGGTTTTTATCTTAAAAATGCAAGACACTTGCTGTTTTGTTATTCCAAGGTTGTAGTCATACAGTTGTTACCATTTCTACCTATGCCTGTTAAGAAATGATGGCCTATCCTCATTTTTAGCATGTCCAGACTCACTATTTCACTTTTGCCCCTTCTGAGATGTTAAGATACCTCCCATAGAGAAAAATACCTGAAACTTGTGAGAAGATAACTGTAAGGGAAAATCATCTTCCCACTGAGCAAAACAGAACCCAAAACCCAAGGTGAGAATGTGACTTTTCTAAAAACTTTTCTGAGACTCAAGGTTTTTTGCATTCTGCTTTTGAAGATGACAGGATGGTGAGATAACATTGTAGGTTAGAAATCATTGGCCATGTGGTTACCATTTAAATTTATCTTTCCCCTCCGCCTCCTTTAAAGAAAGGAAAGTTATTTTTGAAGGAACATAGAAAACTTCACACCTTGAAGATCAAGGCAAACAGTTGCCTGTCCTTTCATGAAACAATCAGGCTTGAAACTCCAGTAGGAGGAGATGAGATACTTCAAGTTCAGAACGCTTCTCTTAATTTGTCCTTACTAATGCGCTGACTGGTTTCTCATGTCTTCCTCCTTTCACCATGGTTACTTGGGGAGGTAGAGAGGTGCTAAGCAATGGAGGTGTCATCCAGGCTGTGCACTGAGGGAACGTCCTTCAGAGGACGACTTGTCACTAGCCGTCAAAGAAGAGAGTGGCTTTGTGGTCTCTGAACATCTGGCAGCGCTGCACAGGAAGCTGAGGGGGTGTCATTAATTGTGATGAAATAATTTAAACCATCAGGAATAAATGAGGCTGTTAAGCTAAGTTCAGATTCCATTTGCTGTGCACATGTGTCTAGCAGCCTGTGTGCAGTTAAAAAAAAAAAAGAAATGAGTTATATTAGCTTGTGAGTAGAAGTGAAACAGATACTGTAAATGAAGTGAGTTACAGTGTGATGACATCATGTAGAACAACATTCAGAGAGGGAGTTTTGTAAAATCAGCATGCAGGAAAGTGGCATGTTACTTTGGTAAAGTTTTGCTTATGATTGCACCTGATGATGATGGGTAAAGCAAGCAATGGTTTGAGGCACGATTTGCAAAACTTACCTCGCAATTTCCAAACAGAAGCCAACCTTGTGAGCAGAACTTATGCTTACAGATTTTAGCACAACTTACCTGTTATTCTGTACATATCAGTCTGATACATTTGGGGCCATAGCAGAGATATTACAAATAAGGGCTTGGGTCCCCTGTGCAGAGGGATGCTTTTCAAATTTTGTTAGTTTCATTTTGTTGAAGGTAGAAGGGGTTTTTATTGACGTGATATTTTCCTCACTTTGCATCAACTTTCCTCACTTTACATCAAGTGTCCTAATAAATGAAGAAATTATACTGCATCAGATTTCAAGAAGTAAATAAGCACAAACTTGAACTGGTTGAAAAACAAGTAAAAGAATGTTGGGAAAAGGTCTCAGTTTCCTTTTTATTTGAATGTTTCTCAAGTAAAGAATTATCAACATTCATAAACATACAGAAAAAATGGCTGTACAAAGATAAGTTATTTTAAATAGTAGTTAAATGCAAATGCACTTTTTTCTAAAAATGGGCAGATACAAACTGACTTTTGTTGAGCAGTGGCCTAAGAAGGCAGAAATGGTTGAAAGTGATAGTCTTGGGCATCCCCAAAGTTAAGAAAGGTCACGGATTTACAGATTTATCCCAGGCAGATTTTTGTCATCTGGAATGATACTGTGAGCCTCTAGCTGAAGGTAGGACACACAGCCAGAGGTCACAGCCCATGTTTGACATCGTCAGCATATGTACGGGCAGGCAGCTTGCAGTGATACAGCTGGAAGGCTGCTTTAAACCCTGACACTTACCAGCAAATTATTGTTGGGCTTTCTTCCTGTGAGCAGAACAGACCGTAGGTACATGATTGGGACTTTCTTCTGCCTGTGTTGCAGCCAGCTTCTAAAATTGTGCTAACTTTTGTTGCATTGTCCAGTTGCCTGTTTGTGGAATTCCAGCTTTCTTTGCTCAGTTCTTCTTTGGAATTGAGATTGCTGTAATATCTGACTGCATGAATTTCCAGTGCATGAGTTTTGGTTAGATAGGTCTGCCATCTCTGGTAAATTTTTTCACTTCCCTTAAAGGAGTCAGGGTCAAAAATAGTAATTAGAAAACAGTGCTTAAAAAAAAAAAAAAGGGAAAAAAGATTGGTTATTCTTCTGGACTTTAAAACTATTTTCATCTCTAAAATTGGATATATCTTGTGTGAGTCACTTATGTTGTCTTGTCTAAAGGTGCCCAAACAGGATGCAATGGTACAGCAGTTGGTGCAAAATGATACTTGGTCACAGCAAAGACAGTGTACGGAACACCAGTGTTAGGAGAATATAAACCTCTCATTGCATACCCTCCAGGTGAAGTAACTGGTTATTCTAGTATAGAAATACTAAGGAAATGCTTGTGATAAAAAAAGTTATATATATACAGCTTTGACTCAAAAGATTTTAAAATCTGCAGCTGTGAGCCCTGTACCAGTCCTTCCTTTTTCCTGTAACATGAAATTGATGCTGTGTTTATCAGCAAATTTAGGCTCCTATCAGAGCAGTCTGAATTCTCAGAAGCTGGTAAAGTGTGTGGGAGCAGGAGCCAGAAAGTGAACACCTGGGCCCTGTAAGGAAGTGGCTGAACACAGCCTGGGTTGTGAAGCACTTTTAATCTCTGTTGAGATTCTAAGATGGAAAAATGGTGAATGTCAGATTAAGGGATCTTAATATGTCTGTAGGTGCTGAACTGCAGGCCAGTAAATTTGAAAAGTTTGGGTTTGGACAGTTAAAATATTACCAGTATTTCTAAATGAAAAGCATGTTAAATATTTTTTCCTAGAGTGATTTAGTAGCTGTAGCATAGATTGGACCTCACTTTGAATATATTTGAAATGTTTTTGCAGTATATTTATGTCATGTAGTTTGCTGACGTGAAGTTTCAGATAACAAAATGAAAAGTTTTGGGTTTAGATGTTTCTTCAATATCTGAGATACTAGAATTCTTTACCCATCCTTTCAAAATAACTTTTTCCTTTTGCAATTCCTCTGCAACCCCTGCAGATTGCATACTAGACTAGGCTTTCTAGACTGTCACTTTCCTTCTGCAAATCCCTATCATACATCAACCACATTTGTTTTCATCCTGCTTGAAGCTGTGAAGAAACAATTCTTCAGTGATGTCACTAGAAAATGAATAAATAAAAGCTTTGTGTTCCCCAGACTAGTTTCTTTGAGCTAATATACACTGAGAGATATTTCTGTGAAACACTCTGTGTGTGTGTTTTAGATTACTTAAATAATTGAGTTCAACTATGACAGAGTAGAGGAGTGGGAAGGAACAAAATAACTACAGAATGAACATATAGTGCAGCAGACATTGTTAGAACTTAGACTAAATCTGAAAGTAAACCCTGAGAATGGGAGGCGAGGATGGCTGTACTAGATGGAGGTAAAGTTAGTGTATTAGCTGCAGTGTGATACAAACTGTTCAAATTACTTTAATATTTGTAAAATACTATTTTAAGGACCCTGTTTTCTATGATAGCAATAAAGAAACCACCCCCTCCTTCTGAAATCATGATAGGTTAAAAAAAATTCAGAGGTTTAAATTGAACCCATTTTGTGCATGGAAGATAAATGTGCTTTTAAGTCCACTTACCTTGTTATGTAAAGCTGTTGTGTGAGGTTTGTGAATATAATAGCACGAATATTGTGACTATTGAACAAGTTTTTGTGCTATATTTTTTGTGATCTGTTAGGGTCTTTTTGTTTGTCAATTCCTATAACAGAACTCTGAAGAAAGTTGCTCAAACTTCTGGATAAAACAGCTACATGCTTTACTCTCAATTGCAGTTAAGTGTTTTTTTCTTTCCTAGGATGGGAATTGTACTCTTTTAACCCATTGTCCCCTACCTCATTAAGTACAAATACCCTCCAGACACTGCTTTCTCAAGGCAGATCAAAGTTTATTATAAATGCAGCTCAACATTTGTGGGCAGTGCTGTGTTGTGCTGCTTTGGTACAAAAAATATTTCACTTGCATGTTAAGTTTATTAGATATTCCTTATGTAAACCAAAGAGGTGTTCTTTGATGTTCAGACAAATCATGGTTTTAGCAACTAACCATAAAATCACTAGTTACGTCGTGCAAGAAACTTCCCTCAAATGCTACATTAGTTGGTTACAGAATTCTTTTCATTGCTGGAAAAAACAATCAAGTAGAAAACAAAAGACGTGAATTTGAGTAACTGAGAGATCCACAGAACTTCTCTACATTTGACACAAACATTTAGTCTCACTCAATTACAGGTGTGAAGTACTGCAAGGATTGGGGCCTAACTTTAAACAGGAGAGCTGCATGAGCTCTGAGTGTCCTGCACAAAGCACCTACTAATTTCATATTTTGGAAACCAAGCAGTTATGAAAAACAGACCAATAGGGTTTAATCCCCATTAAAGAAATAAAAATTGTTCTGAGTGCCATTTCAGTGTCAGCTAGTAGACAAAAAATAGTGTTGCATTTTTCTAGATTCCTGTATGCACTATTTGTGTGTCTGATTACATCCTCCCAGGGCTTTGCTACCGTGTGTATGCATTTTCTTTTGAGAAGCTGTTTTCTATGGCATCAGCAGGAAGCACAAAACTCATGTGATATACTCACAAATATTATTTTTATGAATTAAGCAATTAGTGTCTGAAATAGCAGGCATTCCTAGACTTGTTCTTGATTGTGTTTGATTTATTCCAATTTACAGTGAAGTAGAAGTGCAGTAGAAGTCCATACATAACAACATGAAGGGTTCTTTTAAATTTATTCTGTGCTAAGAAATAAAAAAAATGGCTAGCCTAATGCTGTGTAAAAAAAATAAGTAGCACCTAAAAAATTTAAGCATAGAGGCTGTTGCATCTGTGTCTAGGTTTTCTTCAATAAAGCAATTTTTTAGTAATGATCTCTTGCTTAGCATCATCTTTATTATTAAGAGTATGTCTCACCTGTGTTTGTGAATCAGGATGAAGATTTCTGAACAAAATATCTGTAAGTTATTTGTCCGATGTTTTCCTAATGAAAAAAAAAGAGGATAATAAAACCACATCACAATTAGGGTACAAATTCATTTAAGCATTATACCTGGACTTCTGTTGAAGTACCTTAAGCATATCAGTGAAACAAAGCACAAAGTTTTCAGTTGAGCCATGTAGACAGATCTAAATAAGGTTTCATCTGATTTCCAGAAGTTAGTGAGGCTAGCTGTTATTCTGCCTTTTCTGAATTTGAAATATGTATCTCGTAGAGATGAGGTTTACAGTGGAAAACTCGAATGGCATAAACAGGAAAGAAGTGGGGTTGGCAAAGTGGGGTTTTTAAGATCTGTTACTAAAAGTTAAACAGATAATTGGATGGATACCACTGCTAGAACTGGGAAAATTTGATCGTAACTGTAATAAATTTTTTAGGAAGGGATATAAAAAAGGAAAGAAGTCTATAATTTGCCCACATAAGCCACTTTCTTCTCTTTGAATCTACCTATTCACACCTGGTCTTCAATTTTCAAAGTTGAATAGATATAGATACGTAATTTGTATGGTGCTTGAGTTCTGTTCCTTATGCATACTTTCTCACACATGTAGGTGTGCTTTGTTGCCTAGAAAGGAGAATTGACAGAGGAGGTAAGCCAGGATGGATAGGTATAAAAATTATTGTCTAAGGAGGTGGCTGTCACTCTGCCACAGTGTGGCAACAACCACTTAGTCTCTTTCCATTGTTCTGAGACTTTTAAGTTGCCACCAGTAGGAGACAGAGACTAATTGAATCTGAAATTGTCTGAGGACAAGGTTTTCTCTTCACAGAATTATAAAATGTCTAAAGTTGGAAAGGGACTCATAGGGATCATCTAATCTAACTCTCTTTTTGCAAGTAGGGATGCTGGAGACTGGTAAATAACCTGAGATGTGCTACTTGGGGTGCTTTTGGGATCATACGGTAGCTAGCTGAAGGGGATCTGCATATGATTTTGCATTTCAGAGGTGGGTGATAGCTGCTAAATTTTGCAAATGTCTAACTTTGAAGATGGAATTATGTAAACACTCTTCATGAATTATAATGGGAGTGAGGCAACATGATTTTTTTTTGTGGTTTATTTTTTGTTGCTTATTTTATTGATTTCAGAGTGGAATACTTTTATTTATGCATTTATTTTCATAAATTACCAGGTAAGAGACAGTGGATAAGCAGATGAAACAAGATCAAAGATTAAGTCAGAAGGCCTTAGGGTGAAACTAAATTCTTTAATGCTGTATTCGCTTGTGTAGCTGCAGAAACCACACAGTGCTCCTTCTGCTCTTTTCTGTGCTGCACAAGGAGTAATGAGGAGTAGCCCAGAGTCACCAAAACTGGAAAAAAATGTCAGTGCTGGATCCTATCACCAGCTTGAATAGCTGAGAGCACTAGTATATAAATAAGTTTAACTGCTTTTTAAATTTTTTTTTTTTTTTTTTTTTTTTTTTTTTTTTTTAATTTTTATGACTGTGTTTATTATTTGTATTACAAATGGTGCATAGAAGTTCCAGCTATGGACCAGGAGTCTGGGTATTGTGCAAACATAGAACAAACCTTATTTTTACAATGAGTCAATGCTAGGGTGGGATGCTGCAAGAGCTGTAATTCTTCATCCCAACAATTTGTGATTATTTATTAGGAATTGTATATGCTCACTGACCCAGAAATAAGGAGAGGACTTCAAAAGAAGTGTTGGAGCAACATTAGCTAAAATTGCATGTGCTTGATTCAATTTTCATTTTGCTATGCGTTTTGAAATTTGTTTTGTCATGTCAATGATAGCCAACCAGGAAGATGTTGAGGAAGGAAACTAGAAAGGGGGCAATGCAGTTGAGGTTTTAGATGTTTTTGGAGGTTTCCTAGTCATCAATAGTAGTATAAGGTGGTTCTGTTTGTTTTATTCACACTGAAATTCAGTAAACATTTAGGACACATATGAGAGCTATTTCTTATCAGATAACAGTCTGCCAGCAGAACCAAATACTGGTAAGAAGACATAACAAGATGGCATCAGAGGCTTGTGATGCAACTTTGTAGGCAAAACCAGAACATCTTCTGCAGGCAGAATAGAATCTGCCATGCACTTGGGAGCACAAAGACACTTCCCAGCTTCAAGTGTACTGCAGAGAGATGAGATGGAAATTTTCTTTGCTAGTTATTGCCTCTCAGGTTTAAAAAAGTGAAATCTAGATATTAGATGTTTGTTTTGTATCTTGTTCTCTGCCATCTTTATCTAGTCACGACTCCATACCCAATCAACCCAGTCAATATATGAAGCATTTTCTATACCTCAGAATGTGACATGTGGTTTATGACGATCTGATAAATCTGAAAGTCTTTAAAAATCCGAACGTGTCGATACTGTAACTAATTCTATTCCCCTCAGCACAGCCTGACATATTTTGCTTTGTATGAAAATTTTGGGAGAGGTTGGAGAGAAATTACAATACCATAAACCACTAGGTTGAGTTATTCAGATCCAGATTTGATCAATTGTGATATAGTTTTCATTTATATGGTTGCGAAATATCAAATCATTTTGGCAGAGACCTGCTCTGATTTACAATAATTTTAAAAATCTGAGAATGTATCAAAACCATATTTCTAGCTGTAGCAAAATGTATATTTACATTACAGTCTGTCCAACATGAGTAATGTCAACAATATTACAGTGTACATTTTATTCCAGCTAACAACAGTAGCTTTATCCAAGTTCCAATCAGAGGTAAAGTGTAAACACAAACCTAAGTTTTATGTCTTGCATTGGTAAGCCAGTCATATTATGGTTTAAAATATTTTAAAAAATGTGTGCATGTGTGCATATAACTCTTACAGCGCCTCTTGCAGATGCATTTTAGGTTATTTTTTTCTAGCCAATGACTTACTGTAAAATACTTTTCCAATTGAGTAAGCATAGAAAAGTGCAGTTTTTATAGTCTATTCCTTTTTGAAACTACCTATGAAAAGGCCCTAACAAGAGGAAGAGTTGAACCCTTTTTGGTAGTACTCTGTAGTCTGTTCCAGAGCAGGACACAGACTTGGCTCAGGACAGTGCACAGAAAGATACCTGTAATGACTGTAGCATAACCTAACTTTCTAGCAATAATAACAGCAAAATTTAATAGGATGTGATAATTTTGCTCACTGGTTATTGACTAAAAACTCATAATTGGGCTAAAATTATGTGGTATGACAAGTTGGTTATATGCCTTTTGGCTAATAGCTGCCAGAAATATCTTCACTCCTTAACCTTCCTAGTGCTTACTGCCTAAAGGTTATGTTTCTTAAAGGAGCAATAATGCTCTTTGCAACTCTTAGACTGAAAATCATTACCACATTAGACAAATATAAGCAACCTGAATAGCCCAGACAGAATAGTTTTCTGAAGATTTGTTGCTTGATGTAGATGATGCTTCTGTGTTTTTTAATATCAATTTAGTTCTCACCTGGTTGTGACAATTTTACAAAGCTCAAATCCTCATTCTGTTGTGATAAAGTCTTTCTGAGGGTGCTTCTGTGCATCCTCTGAAATTCAGGTGCATGTGAGCCTGGTAAACGGGTTCTACTTATGATTCACACTGTAATTGCCGATCTAAAGTGGCCCTAAAATTTGTATTTTCACAATACATAGCATCTGTACAAATTTAACCAGTGGAATATTATAAAAATGCATTATGTCAGGTTTAGTGAATTAGGAGGTTTTGATTTAAAAAGAAAATATAAAAAGCAGGACTGGGGAAAGAGTCATTGCTGCAAATAGCTTTGAGGAGTCTGCTTGGGTTAGATGACAAATCTTGTTCAGGATGAAAAGTAGCCTTTGATATCTACTATGGTAACATATCTTTGTACACAGATTATCAATATAGCACATACAAATTCAATAATCTGTTAATCTTATGTATATAATTATTTTATGTTTTGAGATCCATTACATAGCAATTATTTCCTCTTAATATTTTTTATTTGCAGATTATAGGAAGTATGGCCCTATGACATGAAATACACACACATGCACACAGATTAAAGGAAGGAGGGGTGGGAAGAGAGAAAGAGAGGGAAGTTCAGTAAATGACATAAGTAAGATCAAGGGGATGCCAAAATTACTAGGAGGAAAGAAAGCAGAGAATTGAAGATGAGATAAAATTAGGGTAACATGCAGAAATCAGAGCCCAAGAGCAAAAGTACGTCTTCTGATGTAAGTGTCCAAGAACATTACAGTGAGATAATATAGAACTTAAATTGAAATGAAGTGAAATAGAATCCAGTAAAAGCAAAATTAATATGTAAAAGAAATGTTAATGTCCTAATTCTAAAAATTGGAATAATTTATCCCTGAAGTAGAAAATAAGGTGAAGTGAAATCCATAGTCATTATGAGGTTACCAAGTGATACAAATAAATCTACAGTAATTAAGGTTTCCATGTATTAAAAATGCACACATGTATTTGTGTTTCTATGAAGCATTACTCATGTAGAAGACTAAGGTCCTTAGCATAGACAATTATTCATAGTAAGAATGCATTGAGCCTTCAGATCTGTACTGTTATCTAAGTGTATAAAGTTAAATATGGTTTTAAAACTTCACAGTATTGAGGCCTGGATCTCTAAAAAAAAAAGTACAGCAAGGAAAATACCATAGCAGATTTGCTGAATATATGACATCAGAATAACTTGTATTAAATTTGTATACTTGTTGTTCAATTCCAATATAAAATGTGAAAATAAGGCTGAATCCAGGGGATTTTTTTGTTTTTCTTTGGTTTTTTTTACAAATTTGCAGTTATCTCTGATGTTATGTATCTATGGTGTAATGTTGCTATCTACTAGATTTCACTGGTGCTAATTGTAGAAAAACTATATGCTGTGGAAAAACAACATGCATGAAAGAAGGTTACAGATTAAAGCCTACTTGGATTTAAAGATTTAAAGCATGAGGGTTACAAATAGTTGGAGATGTGCTTTTGCATATGTTTTCTGCAAATCATGAACTGTGAATTGAATTTGCAGCCTACATGTTGTATGGCATATTTTGAAAAGCCAGTATAAAGCCTCTGCAAATTTAGAGACACTGTATAAAGTGCTGTCATAGTTTTACTGCACATTGTGCAGTATACATTTCTGCTGCCAGTCTCTAGACCCTCACACTTCCCTAAAGCTGAATTTTGGTTGTGGTGCATTGTTATGAATGATTTTGAATATGGGAGAAGAATTACTCACTTTGGACTGTAAACTGGCTTAATTGCTAGGAAGACCATGAATGGTTTGGACAAATCATTTAAACCTTTTTCATTTTTGATGTGGCATTTGCTTTCTGAAAATCAAAAGCAATACACAGATAGTTAGGAAGACCAAGAGAGAAAAGTCCTTTACTGGACTTGAACTGGCAACCAGTGAGTTCCATCTACTTCAATGAAAAACAGCATGGGGGCTATTTTGGAATATTCTTTGTGAAGTATCATACTTACGACTTCCATTGGACTTTATGATAACTTAAGAAAAATAATGTGAGAATTCTTGTTTTGGATCATTTTTATTTGCTTATTTGGAGGACAACCATATGGCAAATGCAGTTGTTTCCCAGTAGACAGCTCCAACTGTGTACAGATTCACAAGGCTTGAGAAAAGAATTGGATCCGTTGTTGAAAGGGTCACAGTGTGTAGCTAGTTAGCCAGAATTCTGAAGAGTAAGGGAATCATTAGGAGTTTGACATTCAGGGCTCTAATTGTGGTTTTGAGTATTAAGTTAAAGGATCAAAAAGTGATATTCTCCTTGGACCATCTGGAGTTATTCAGGCCAGCAGTAAATGTTCAGCAGATTTAGGACTGTTGTTAACTTTCTAACATTGTTTTCTGTGGAGTGGTTTGGGTTTTTTTTTAGTTTTTTTTGGGTTTTTTTTTCCTCTGTTTATTCAGGGGTGGTCTTCAGGTCAGTAATAGTAGGTGCTTCAAGAAAATATTGGTGTTTTGGGACAGTGACATCATTTCTGTTGTGTGTGGGCAAGAAAGAGTGATAGTCCTTTGCTTTCCTCAGTGGGAGAAATCAGCAAGTATGGTATGGGCAGAAGGTCAGTTGTTCCCAGTCAGAAAGTGCTGACCCTTTGCAAGCTCATCAACATGACTTTCATTTGTAATGACTGTGCTTAAATAAGTCTTTGTTCATTAAAATATGCAAGCAAAGCTGCTTGTTCTTTCTGTGAATAGTGAGATGCTGATTTAATGAGGAACAGCAAAAGGATGTATGTGGAAGCTTGCCACTGTTCAAAATGGTGGGAAAGTGCCAAGGTAGCAATGCATAGAGCAGATGTGATGATCTCACTTCTCCAGAACCAGTATGAATTAAAAGCATTTGCTCCAGAGTTTGCCTAATCGTTGATTATCTTTTCTTCCCCCTTATCCTGTGCTTCTTCCCAACCAGATCTCATCCCCCAGCACAAATCCAGCATAGATGCTTTGATCCTGTGACCGCCAATCTAAAATGCAGTTTGCATGCAGACACATTTCAATCGCTCACACGATGATTGGTTTAACTGTTGTTAAACCACAATTATTGATCTACTGCTTTTGGATTATGTGAGTGAGGAAACGTGGCCTGTTGATTGCTGACTGGATAGGAAGGAAATGTAGAGCTCCTCTAAACCATGTTCTTTTCGTGAAATCTCCATGGTGGTGAGTTACTCACCCTGCATTAAAAGGCGTTTCATTTGACTGAAATTGCTAAATTAACATGAATGGGTGCATTTAATATACTTAGAATGGGTAATAATTGTCCATTGCACTTGTATCTAAGTTGGCTGACAGGCTGACTGAGAAGTAGTGTACCTGGAAGAACAAGTCTGGTGTAAAACTTCTTCCAAGGCAAATATGCCTGTGTGATATATATTAAACTGTTACTGAGGAAAAGTTTCTAACAAATTATACTGTCAGACAATAAAAATGCATACTGCATAAACCTTGATTGGTTCAAAACTGTCCAATCAATTTGGTTCAAATTATGTTAAGGTAACTGTTTTGTTAGTGCTAGTTTTATTTTTGGGTCATATTTATAGTTCTGTTTTAACAGAACTGGCTCAAAAATTGACATACAGAAATCAAGGAATTAATACTGGTACTGACTGTAGGTGACAGTGACCCACAGTGGAAAATGCATGGTTAACAGCAAAAAAGGAATAAAAAATTAGGTATTTATATGTATGTATGTATGTATCTATCTATCTATCTATATACATATATATATATACACCAAAAAATAGGTCATCTTGCCAAACTTTATGTTTTAGCTTGGAAGGATGATGAACAAGAAAATCTAAAATGGAAAATTTGTTAAAAAGGAAACCTGAAGGACTGAAACAAAACTGCAATTCTAATAACATTTTATTAGTGCCTGGGAGCCCCTGCCTTTGCTGCAATCCCCTGAATGTTTTATTTTTGTTATAATTACAGTATCTTGCCTGCACTTTGTCCCTCTGATCCTTTGTTAAAGCCCAGATCACTCTGTGCAGACGGTGCTTGTAGGTGTGATTTATTGAGTGACAAGTAGCTGTAGGGTAGAACACACGCCTCTGTACCTGAGTAAAGTATTAGACATCACAGAGCTGGGGGGGGCGAGAGAGAGAAGAAAAGCACAGAGCAGTAACACAGCAGCTCCTGGATACAGATCAGACAAGAGGTTCTGCCACAAATCACCTAGAAACATGTCAGACGCTGCATGTTTGTTGTTTTACACTGAGGGCACAGCCGTAGTCCAAAAGTATTGATTCTTTTCTTTGTACAGAGACAGAAACTGTCAGCTCTAGCAGGCTGACCTTGGTATGGCTCAGACAACTATTCCCCACCCTGCCTACCATATGAACCCCACAGGAAAAGTCCAGGCGAGATATGCCAATGTCCGTTTCACATAAACAGAGAGAAACCCAAGCCTGCCGAAACAGCTCCTGTCTCACCCTCCAGAGGTCCACGGTAGCAGTTCTGCACCACATTCCCTATGACAGAGAATTTGATTTTTCCACTTTTTCAACATTCAGGAAACATTAATTCTACTTAATCATTCAGGTATTCGAGAACTGCCTACAGAAGATAATAACCACAATAGTAACAATAACAATAATTACAATTAATAGTAATAACAACAGCAATAATAATAATTTCCACTTCTACTTCTCACAAAGAAGAAGCACTGGCATTGTTTTTTATGGGCCTGTTGTGAAAAGTGAGAAACAAGCCCACTTTGCTCTAATCACAGGCTGAAATGTTTTAATAGATTTGTAATTGTTTGTGTTATAATAGTAAAGTGATCCAGACATATTATACAAATAAAAACATGACCATACTTCTGGGAAATATTTGAATTGACTTTTGTTTTTGCATTTTCATGCAATGTATTTCAGTACAGTAGAGTTATGTGGTATCTTTTTCAGGGCTTCACTCTTTTACTGATATTATTTTCCTTCTTTTAAACATCTTTTTGTTCCCCTCCCAATCCCTAACACCCTCATTCATTCCATGATGAACAGAAATCAATATTAAGGAACACTATCCCTATGCAAAAGGTTAACTTGAGTAACAAATTTTACTCCAACAAGTATATGTGGTTTGGTATCTGTGAAAGCAGAGAAGCTCTGCAAAGCCTTACTCTATCTGTAGTTATCTTCTTCCTCTGTGTTTTAATACATCTCCATGTTCTGACGTTACATGTCACCAGGTTCCCTCATTCTTTGGTGAATGATTTTTTACTATGGGAGCATATAGAGTGCAAAATTCCCCATAGGTATCTTAGTTAATGGTCTTTTTGTTTAAAATCCCACCTTAAAACACAATACAATTGGTCCTTGGACTTATTAATACCTTGAGCAGTATTTGCCATCTATATTTAAGGTGCTTTATAGAACAGAGAGAGAAGTATTGTGTAGGAGCATTTTACTTAAATTTACTTCAATACTTTACTGGTGTTTTACTTAAACCAGAAATTTAATGTAGTTAACAGATGAAGAAAATCCAAAAGGATAAATGAAGAAAGCTTGTAGTGATAGGTTATTAAAGAATTGCTTTGCTCTATAAGAGCTGCTTATTTTCATTATGGCTGTTATTTAGGGTTTTTTTTTTGTTTTTTTTTTTTTTTTAACTTGGAAGTACATTCCATATTTTTTGCAGCTTTCCAAGGAAGAGTGTTGATACAAACAGAGATTCATTTGGCTTTGTATTATAAACGATAAACTATCTCAATCTGTGTTTCTGCTGAAATCTGTCACTTTACCATATTATGTGGTATGGAAGCACTATATCATCAAGTTAGAGTAGTTTTCTCATGTCGGAAGAAGATGAAGCAGATTGGTAATAGAAGTCCCTTAAGGATCACAGCATATTACAACATTTTTTAAAGTTGTGCTAAACAAAATAACTTTTCAAACTTTTGAGTTTTGAAAATTCATATCATATTGAAACCTTTACTGAAACCCCACAGATTCTGGGAAATGCTATCTGACATTTTGTAAGCATACTACCATATTAATATGATCTTCATTCAAACAATGTGTTACTTACACACAGAAAACCCCCATTTCAGAAATTCTCAGAGACATAGGGCCTCATCATCAATGGAAATATTTCATTGGTTTTCAAATGCTAGCTATTACAGTAATGAAAATATATTAGGAGAAGTCGTTTTCTTCTTTTGTTATTATTTGCTTTGTGTTTTTTATAGTGGTTTTTGTATGTTTATTCTTCCCATTTATAATTATTTTCTCTTTTTTCACTCAGTAACACCAAAGAAAGGCATTGTGAACAGTTTGAAATTGATTTAAATTTATCTAGTTGCGTAGGTTTTTGAGGAAAGAGTGCAAACAAAACTTTTGTTTTGAAACAAAATTAGCTGTCTTGCAGACTGTGTCATTTCAGTGCTTTATGTAGCATTCTGAAAACCATCCAATCTTAAAGGAAATTTTTGAGAATTCTTCTATGTTAAATTGCTTTCTGTCATCAGGAAGATGATTAATATTGAAGTGGAACCTTTGCTTTCTCCTCTTTAGACTGGTTCTATTTGTTATAAAGAGCATAATTAAACTGCAGAGATACCTTTTCTATTCCTTATGCCCTCTCTAGTAATAATGTAATTAAATTTATATTTCCATATTGAAAACTAACATTTAAAAAAATCTGTTTTCACTGTTCCAAAAAAAAAGGAAATAAAATAATTGGTGATTTTATTAGAAATAGAATAATATAATTTTGCTGTTTTCAACACTTTTCCAGGTTGAAGAAAAAATATTTAAAAACCTATGAGTTTTTTATTATTCCATGAAAAATATTGAGTGGCATTATATTCAGACATGTAAATTATTCCCAGATTAAAAAATGCTATATTTAATGCTATATTTAATTTTTCTGGAAGAGGAGTAATGCAAATCTAAAAATGGTAGTGCACTGGATGTTGCCAGGTCCTCTGAAACCCATGTAATATTTAAGAACAAGGTATTCTTCTCTTGGTATTCTTCAGTCACATGATGTACTTATGCTTTTCAGTACTGTCAGCTGGGTTTCCTTGTTAGTATGGTGTCAGGAGAGGGTCTATAAATCACTGTGTAATATGCAGGTCTTTTGAAAATGCACCAAAGGTTTATTGCCAGTAACAGACCAGTGGCCTTATGTGGACTTTACATGAATAAAACAGATTGATGAGCCATTTTATAGCATTACAAGCTGTATTATAAATATATCATCCTTTTCAGTAAATTAATGTGAAAAACAGTCTAATGAGCTACCAGTTATAATCTCCCAGAGAACTGAAAACACTACTAAACTCATAGACCAAGTGATCCAATTTTAATTAAAGGCTAGAAACTTAGAAGTTTCAAAAGGCTTTCCCTTGTTTTGTGAGGCCTTTTTAAAATTTCCTTTTTGAATATTATATTAAACAGGATAGTAATGCAATGCAATCACAAAACTGTGTATGACACCTTACAAAATCTGGTGGGTATAGGGAAATGAGAGATTATATAAGGAAAGGTTTCAACTTTGATGGAATTATAAAATAGAATAAGATTTTTGTTATATTTGACAAAATTTGCCAAAAATCCTCAAGAACTTATGTTAAAATATATGAAGTAAATCAATTCATATTTAAGAGAATCATAAGACAAGGGGAAAATAAAGAATTAATAAAAGGAGAAAAAACAATGAAAAATAGTCCATGCCTATGATTTTTGGTTTTTTTTTTTTGTTTTTTTTTTTTTTTTTTTTTTTTTTTGTTGTTTGTTTTTTGTTGTTTGTTTTTTGTTTTTTGTTTTTTGTTTTTTTTTTAATATGGCTGGTAAACACTTCAGCATGAGTGCATTTTCTACAGGTTTCTGCTTTGTCCAGGTTTGTGTAGTAAGGTAGCAGGAAGTTCTGCAGAAATATATATTTGGCATCAAATCTTGATTATATCAAAATGACAACAAAAGAAAACAAAAGAAAACTTTAGTGGAGTTAGTAGGTTTCAAAACTTATGCACAAATATTTCTCTATAGAATTGATTTGCTTAGACCATATGATTTGAAGCCCAATTTTGAACTCAGAATTTAAACTTAATTTTTAAATAAAAAGAGGAATTAATCATTTGTCATCTATTAGTTTAGAGATCCTTGAGTTTTTGAAATGGGACTACTATTGAAAGCTTTACTTTTGTGGCTTCAAAACAGTTTAGAGACTATTATACAGTTAAGAACTCACAGGTATATTTTGATTTTTTTACTGTAAAGCAGACAGGCAAGCAAGCAGTTCAGCAGTTCATGCATAAAAAAATCCTTGGTTACACAGTCTAAAAGGCAAAGCTCTGAATTTTTTAGAATTTATAACAGTATTTTGCATGAAAAGCCTAAGCATTTGAGCAATGGCCAAATCTATAGGGCTCTTTGCCAGTGGCTCTTTGCCAGTGGTATAGGGCTCTTTATACACTGTGGATCCATAACCTTCACATAATTCAAAGGAGATGCCCCATTAATATTCTATTTACTGCTTTAAAAATGGTTGAAAAGTAAACTCCCTTTTTTACAGCTAATCCATACATATAATTTCTGTTTAGGATTTAAGACAGCCTTCCAGTTTTGATGTCATTACACATTTTGTATGGTACACATTTGGTCTGGTTTACAGTACAACTACAGAGAGTACAAAGGGTAAGGGCAGTTTTCAGATCTAAATAAATAGGGCAGATCCTGAAGCTCTATGACAAACCCTATGGTGCACATCCCAATTGAGACAGTGGGACCTTCACCTGAGAAAGAAAGCTGAGACCTAGAAATTAGGTTCAAGTCTCTCAATAAATATTTCTTCTATTTAGTCCTCCAAACTACTGCTTGAAATCAGTAATTCACTTTGCCAGGAGATCTTTAAATTAGCCAAGATATTGTATCTTCTCTGTAAATATAAGAGTCCTCATTCTATATTCATAACAATCTTGTGCCTGTTTATGGTAACTCTATTGGCCTGAACTACTCAGCTGGCAAAAACCAGTAAAATACAGAAAAATCTAGTATTTCTTTGGATGGGTCAGAGTCCTCTAAAATTTTACACTAATCCTCTGTGTGCATGAGAGGAAATTACACAGTCTTAGCAAGATGCTTTATCAACATTTCAATGTTATGAATACATAGGGCAATGTGAAAAGTTTCATGATGGCACTAAAATGGGGGAGTGGCTGATCCACCTGAAGGCTCTGCTGCCATTCCATGGGACCTGGATCAGCTGGAGGGTTGGGCAGAGAGAAACCTGATGAGGCTCAACAAGGGCAAGTGCCAGGTCCTGCACCTGGGGAGGAGCAGCCCCAAGTGCCAGCACAGGCTGGGGCTGAGCTCCTGCAGAGCAGCTCTGTGGAGAAGGACCTGGGGCTCCTGGTGCATCACAAGCTGTCCATGAGCTGTCAGTGCCCCTGTGGCCAGGAGGGCCAAGGGGATCCTGGGCTGCTCTGGGAAGTGTGGCCAGCAGGAGGAGGGAGGTGATCCCTCCCCTCTACTCAGCCCTGGTGAGGCCACACCTGGAGTGCTGTGTCCAGTTCTGGGCTCCTCAGCACAAGAGAGACAAGGAGCTGCTGGAGAGGGTCCAGTGGAGAGCCACGAGGATGATCAGGGGTCTGGAGCTTCTCTCTTGTGAGGAGAGACTCTGGGAGCTGGAGCTGGGTCTGTTTGGTCTGAGGAAGGGAGCACTGAGAGGGGATCTCATCAATACATAGAAATATCTCAAAGGTGAGTGTCAGGAGGATAGTGCCAGACTCTTTTCAGTGGTGCCCAACAGTAGGATGAGGAGCAATGGCTAAAAACTGCACAGAAAGTTTCACCACAACAAGAGGCAGAAATTCTTTACACTGAGGTGGCAGAGCTCTGAACAGCTGCCTGGGGTGGTTGTGGAGTCTCCCTCTTTGGAGACACTCAAAATCCACCAGTACACATTCCTGTGTCACTTTCTCTAGGTGGCTCTGCCTTGGCAAGGGGATGACACTACATGATCTCCAGAGATCCTAACAATTTCATGATTCTGTGACACTTTTCTATAAGGGGCATTTCTCTTTTTACATAGTTTTTTCTTATTTCTTTAGTATTTATTTGGCTGAAATCAGAGTAATCTTTGTGAGGTATCTAGACTGTGTAAATAGGAAAACTTACATAGACTTGCGTGGAGAAGCCATCTCATGGTATGCACAGAACTGCTATATTTTAGAAACTTAATAACATGTATACAATCATATTTCCTTGTGATGTAATATTTTTCCTGCAATGGTTCCTGCAACTGCAGATTCTTATGTTCTTGGAAATAGTTCCTAGAAACCTGACATTAAACATTCCATTTGTTGTTTCTGCAGACCCTCATGGCAGAAAATAGACCTCAGAAAGTAAACACAAAAGAAACACAAATGGAAAGAGAGAATGTTCAGAAGGATTTGAGTAGCTTCATAAAAATCTGTTAATATATACACATCTAGTTTTGTTAAAGAGAATTTTGAAACATGCAATATTGAAGTACAGGATCCACCCTAAGAATTATTGTGATGCTTGGACAGTTTATAGATAACAATATTTACATTATTTAGTTGAAGTATTTCTTTCAACTTTTCTTCTCCTCCTTAGTTCTTAGTAAAGTTCTTAGTAAAGTGTTATTACTGATGCTGGGTGCTATTACCACCCATTTGTGTTCAATGACTGTTCACCTCATGACATGTGATCTAATCCTTAAATTTCTAGAAAAATAAATAATTTCAGTGTTACTCTTTGTGGTAGAAAAAAACAAATTAAACCCTGTAAATCCCAAGTTAAATATTTTTTTGACTGGATGAGGAAGAATAATTTCATGCGAACATCTCTCTCGAGCACTTGGTAGGGTATGTTTGTATTTCTGAACCATGGAGGATGAGGAAGAAGACATGTATCCATATGCAGAAAAGGCTTGGAACAGCTTTTATCTGGAGGTGCCTGCTTTCAGCCATGAAGATTTCCCTGCTCATGACATCCCTTTGTGTTTTTGCAGTGAAATGAAGATGCTTTTTTAACTCTGTTACTAGTTGTGTGGAATGACATTTTTATCTCAGTGCTTATTTTTCTCTTTCATTTTTTTTTATTTTAATTGATCTTTTCCTTATTTTCCACTTGCTTTTATGCTATCCTTGCTTCTTTCTTATGTAATGTCATTTTTCTTTCCATTGCTGTACCTTTGTTTGTTACCCTGTTGCAAAATCCCCAACAAATTTAAAAGAAAGAAAAAATCAAAACAAGTCTGATCTAGGCACAAGAACAAACAGCATTCAGCACAGTAGTGCTGCCTATGTTCCTGAAGCCCTATAATGTCTGTTTTGCTCCTTGACTGAGGTTTTCTCTCCTTCTAGCTGGGACCAGAGACTGTGCTGGCTTTGTGTTCATGCAGCATTTCTCAATATGAAGCCAGGGTTTCCTTTGGGTAGGTTTTGTGAGGTTTTACTGCCTCACATAGTCTGCTGCTACCCAGGTACCACCCAGGTTAAAGAATAATAGTGACACAGCTTTCTTTCTACCCCTCCCCTCTTGCCCAGCCATGCATCCATCACTGAAGTGATGAGGGAAGTGATGATTATGCAGAGGAGCATGGTATTTAGCAGAGCTGTAATTTACTTCAGTAATTTATTTCCACTACTCAGAATTGAAGAGGCATCTTGGTTTTATTTCAGAAGCATCAAGACATCTAGAAAGACATCTAGGCTTAGAAATAGGAGTAAATGTTAAGAAAACATTTCAGTCATGCTGATTGCCTAATTTCAAAGTGTTTATTCCAATTAATGGGTTTTCACTTTAATAAGATTTTTACAAGAGGTCTTAGGACCTTAACAGAATCCACTCACTCCCTTTTCTTTCCTCTTTAAAGCGCCTGAGGAGATAGTAGAAAACATTGTCTAAACCATAATGTTTTCTTATCATTGTAATCACTAGTAACTTTTAACAGAATTTATTTATGAAAACTTGGTCTCTTTTTCATTTTGGTATTTAAGTGTCTTAACAATGATAACTAATCTCTTCAATTTTCAGATTCACCCACTTCTTTGCATAGGTCTTGTTTTTGTGTCAGCTTGTTTTTAATCAAAACTTGTTTTGTAGACCTGACTAGAGAAGAAGAAGAGAAAAGTGAAAACTGCCATGCTAAGAATGTAATACAATGCAGAAGTGACCAATGCACTTTGGCTTAGAAAATGTAAAAAGAGTGCTGTGGGAAGGGGGGGCAGGGGGGTGTCAGTGTTTATTTTGGCTTATGAAACAATTAAGATAAATCTTAACTGTGATAAGCAGGTTTAAGCCAAATGCTAAATGTTGCTAAGCAGCAAGTTGCTTTTAGTGTTTGCTTATGGTGGGAGAATACTTGGCAAATATGAGCAAGTTCTCTTTTTTTTCTTTCTCCTACATCCTTGAATTTTACTAAGAACTATTATTGTGCTTAAAACAGAAGCAGGATGTTGCTATGGAGCTGAATGCAGTTGGGTGTATAGGTATTAATTTTATGAATGTTAGACAAAGGTTTAGCTTGTACCTGGTGTTTTTACAATATGGGTGGATTTCCTAATCCCATCACTTTCTAAGATCAAAGGCTCAGTCTTCAAGGCAGTATCTGTGGATAGTTTTCTGGAACCATAGTCATCCTGATGTTCTAGCCCAAGTCCATCTGAGAAGAATGGGTAAAGGATAGCCTGGAAAAGTTGTGGGTGGAGGCGTGTGTGTATATATATATATATACACACATACATATATATATGTATGTATGTATATATTAACATCTTCAAGTACATAGAGATTTCTATGCTTTCTATGGCTGAGGTGTCATTGACTTCCATGTAGCCACTCTCTAGATGTACTGAATTCCCCAAATGAACCTCAACACTTGAAGGAGAGATTTTTGGAGGAGTTTTTTGTCTTTATACAGTATAAGGTGGGAAAGAATGCCTCTCTCCAGCCAGAGACATTGACAGAAAGTAATTGCAGTCACAGTTATTGTAATGCTCAAAGTTAATTTGTAAGGATCTGTGTTGAATTTCTTTCTGTTCATGGGGAAAAAGAAATAGCTGGGGGTTTGGGGTTTTTTTGGTTGGTCGGTTGTTTTTTTTTTGTCATTAATTTTTGGGGTTTTTTTGTTTTTTGGGTTTTTTGGGATTTTTGTTGTTGTTGGTTTTTAATAAAAGATTGTAATTTTAAAATATTTATTTTGATTTACAGGATATTTTCTGTAGAAGGGAATGCCAACAGTATAGCAGTTAATAATATTAAAATACCACACAGATTAAAACATGTATTAGTATTTGCTTATATGTTTTAGAATTTTTCTTATCTTAAAATACTTTTTAATATGCCAAGAATTAACAAGGATGTTTAGAAATATTTAAAAGTGCTTTTCAGATTGGTACAACCAACAGAAATTGTAGCACTGGATTATTTCACATGGAAAAGATCTCCCAAGGAGGTGCTTTTCAATAGAACAAAGGTATCATTATCATGTGGGTAACCACTCAGTTATTGTAACTAGTGCTGTTTATTCTACATAATTCTCATCATGAGGACAAATAATCCATCAGCAAGCAAGCTGGTTTCTGATTACCTTGTTGAAAGGCTGATGTGGTGTGTAACTATGCCCATTGTATTTTTGCCTAGGATTTCCCGGACATAAAAATGTCTTCACATTCTGTGCAGCACATGCTCAATGAGTGTCACGCTTCCAAGAATTGCCAGGGCTGCTGCACGTGCACTGACCAGCAGTTTCTGCAGAGAGAGGAGGGACAGTGCCTGAGGGACGTGCTGGGATTAGTGCACGTGAGCAGACCACCTGTGCTACTGACCCTTCCTGAAAACCAGAGGAACTGCCCATGAGTTGTGCAGTAGTTTTTGAAAGCCTGCCAGAGAGATAAATTGTCCTAAAAGCCATCTGTGAAGTGCATATAGATTGAGGTTGATTCTACCTGGAGGTGCTGGACATGGTTATGATTTATAGGTAGCCAGGCGGCCTAGATGAAACACAGAAGTTACCAACTGACTTTGGATGTATCGTAGATAAAAATGCATTGCAGGCGTTATGGTGCTTGTAGCTCCCAAGTTCTTGTAGTGACACCTGTCAATAAATCTCTTCATTAATTGTCAATGGGAATATTGACAAATAATGTGGAGTAAAAAACAAGGCAAGATGAGAAAATGGCTGCTGTCTGCCAGTGAACTTTGTGTAGCTGGTGGGAATGCAGCTGCAGTAGCTTTACTCTAGTCAAGTAAAAAGTAGGTCAGGGAGTGTAAATCAGGAGAGTAATATGGAGGATTTCAGAAAATGGCCTTCATAGTATGAAAGCATAGTTTAGGTAGCTGCCTTCTGAGGTCACACATTTCTTCCAGAGTAATATAGGTAACGATTAATGCTTGGTACTTTCTAATGCTTCTGTGCTTTTGAGGATTAGACTGTTCAGTATTGAACAGAATAATTTTAGGAGGTACTGTAAAGGGAACAGCCTCATACATCTGTAAGTGATTTACCTGCTCTCCTTTCATGTACTGCCACAGATTGGTGGAACTGAAGGGTGCTGGATATGAAAACGATCCCACCCCATTTTAATTGTGAGTTTGACATCAGTGTGTATCTGCTTTCCTGTGCTGTTTCTGTAGAAGTTCTGCATTATAGAATACAGGAGAAAACACCTTCACAACAGCACATATGAATGTAAGCTTACAAAAACAGCTAGGAGAAACTCAAAAAATTCCTGTGGAGGCAGGAGTGAAAGCCTGTGATGTTTCTCCTCTTAGGGGTTGAGTTCACGTTAAGATTTTCTCATTTCTGTTACCCTAACAGCTAATCTCAGCTTCTGCAAGAACAGAGCAATTCAGAACTTCATAAAACAACTACACATTTACCCTATTTTCTAGCTATATGTTAATGAGTATGTAAAAAATGGAACATAAAAATCATTATTTTATTGGCTTGAAAGAATTCTATTACAGTAAAGTAACTAAGTACTAGTTAGAATAGACTTAAATCTGCAGGTTTGACAGTTTGTTAAAATACAGTTTTCTATTGTAACAAACGATTGTGCTGACTGAAAGGGGAGATCATCATCATAGTTTCCCATGCTGTAATGTTCAGTAGATGCTTATGCACATTTTAAATTATCTCCTATACTGGTTTTACATCTCATACACAGATAAATACTCACTGTCACCCCTTTGCAATTTTTAAAAATTGACCATATTAGACATTTTGAACAGAAGTAGGAAGATGTCTGTATCTTCTGTTTCAGAAGATTACATATACAGAACACATTATTTCTGTCTATCCTGAGTACTAGACTTTATTTTATGGTTACCACTTGATGACATGCTATTCATCAAAACAGGTTTATATTCATGGGTTTTTACATCACTGATCATTCTAGACTCTCCTGGATTTTTTCTGTATACTGTATGTAAGTGTAAAATAAATTGGAATGCATGTCTAATTAAGATTTTGGTTTTAACTGTACTTTCTCCAGTCATGAACATGCTAATCTGAAAACAATCAATAATCAACAGCACAGTTTTGGCCATCTCTTTGGTTTTCGTCACCTTGAAATCATTAATGAACTCTGTGTGTTTGACATCTGTGTGCAGAAGTCAATGAGCCAAGCAGTGAGCTTTTGTTCTGGTTTTGACATTAGTAATTAGTAGCAGAACACTGAAATTAGAAGTTAGAAAAGTATGAACATACTTAAATTTTGTGCCAGTAGTAACAGACTCGCACAATAACAGTCAGAGGTCTGCCAGTTTTTCTGTGTTAAATAGATCTGACCCAAACTGTACATAATTATCTATGAAAACAACACATGATTTTATTCAGAATTATGTGATTGCTACACAAGGAAAAATATGACTGTTTATTGATATTAGATATGTATTCTCTGAGAATAGAATAGAATAGAATAGAATAGAATAGAATAGAATAGAATAGAATAGAATAGAATAGAATAGAATAGAATAGAATAGAATAGAATAGAATAGAATAGAAAAAATAATAGAAACTAGGTTCTCCAAGGATTCAGATTGCTATCTGATAAAGAAATAATCACTACCAGTGATTACACCTAGTTTTATGAAACAGAATCTGTCATGAAGTTTTCATCTGGAACACTAAATAGTTTTTGAGTTTAGATTTGTCCAAACTGTCCATGTAAACTAAGTAGCTTTCTGTGTACTTGTATCTGAATATCAGGTATCTCAGCACATTATGAATAGCTGGATTCGAAGTATCAGTAAAACATGAACCAAAAATTTGTGAAATTTTGGATGAGAAATTCTTAGAAATTTCACAGGATGTGTGATTTCATTTACTCAACCGAGAATTTTGAGCAGTTTAGCTTTAGATAGACACATCTTGTAGATATTTATATGGTGTGAGGATCATTTTCTACTTGTTATATTAGAATTATAAACCCATTGCAATGCTGTTTATGTCTTTTCATCACCTGTGTACAACAGAAATTTGTCTAGTAAGAGGATCTATAAGAATGAACAGTACCATTTGCTTCTGGCTGACCTCACTGATTTCTGAGTTTTCTAAATCTAAGAAACTTGAACTTCCTTAGCGGGATTTTGGTTAATTGCTTCCAATTTCTGTTTGGTATGACTTGAATTCTCAACCTGTAAATTGTTTTTGAAGCATTTTGAAGCAGAGTGTTGCATGTTGGCCATTTGTAATTTTTTTATAAAATACTTTATCCTGTTCATGAGATTTCTCATTTAAAAAAACCCATATTCTTCTATAAGAAATTGTGAAAAGAGTAATTTTATTGTCTTCAAGCTGTCAGCACTTTTCTTACCATTCCTCTCTACATTTTTCACAGTAAACGTTGCTGTTGGTATTTACCAACTCGTTTCTGCCTTGTTGGAATGCAGATTTCTTAATGGACCTTGAAACATGAGGCTGTGCTTGGGAAAGCCATTGGTCTTTGATAGATAAAAGTCATGTTAGAAGGCAGGATTTGAGTAGTACCTGGATTCTACACCCACCAGGTAATCTCTAGTAGCTCATTAAATTTGTGAAACAGCTCAGTCTTCAGGAAGTGACCAAGCAACTCTGCTTATCCTGACCTCTGGAGAGCACATCAAAGTATTCTGTGCACTTGATGGCAGGTAACTGTTCACTCTGATTTAACTAGAGTTCTGCTTTTGATGAATCCATTGGTCTGGAGAGCACTGCTGTCTCTGAATTATGGTATTATAACCTACTAAGGCACTACTGCAATGTTTGGGCAACCAAAAGTCTGCTTTATTTTCATAAACAGAATCACCCTATCTGTACTTGGAGAGGTGTTGATCATGTCAGTGTTGGCTGTCATTTATACTTCAAAACCTTCCCCTTCATATTGAAGTGTCTGTGTTAAGGCAGTATGAAGTAAGCCCTACCATTCAAATAGTTTTGTATAAGTATTTATATTGTGGTCAGTAATTGAATAATTAATCCTTGTTGGTCAGAAAAGTAAGCATAAAAATATCCCCATTTCTGGAGTTTGTGAAAGTGAGGCAGCTGGGGATTCTTGACTTACCAAAAATCTTAGAGTCCACAAATTTGGAATTGGAACAGGAATTCCTGGCTCTCCCTCATGTTCTCAGGCAAGTAGATTGCATCTCACTGAGAAGTGTGCGAAAGCTGATAACATTATAGTCCAACTGATAACTCTCTGGGGAGATGGAAAGCTCTGCCTTGAAGTTCACCAGATGTTTGGAAGTTTACATTGTATGTGAACTATGAAAAATTGTATCCTTAATACAAGCTTTCTGAGTTGTATGGAATTATGTCATAGGTAGGAATTACGATATAGGTATTTATACACTGAAAGACTAAGTTTAAAGCTTCAGCAATGTTGTAATTTTCTGTTAAATACAGTCTGATTTTCTAAGAAGATTTCATGTAAGTTGGTAAACACTACCTTATAATAGCATTTATTTTTTAATTTCCTTTTTAGATTTGTTTTTCTTAGTTCATGGTTTTCATTAGAGTTCTCTGACTAGCTTATTAAGGTAAAATCTTTAAGCTTTTTTCTTTTATCTTAAAGATTTAAATAAAGAACAGAGGAATGGGGTAGGCCTGGTCTCACTGTAATAGTTTTTATTTTTCTGGAAATGCTTTTGTTAGAACTTGCTTTTTCTTCATGCTAACTGATATATTAAACACTTTATAAACTTGAGAGTTAAGCCTGGGCACAGCAAAAGAATAAAATTGCTGTTCACTTCAAAAGGATCAGAATTCCAGCCTAAAATTTTACAGACCTGATAGAAAAAATTATCTCTTTTGCCCTTAGCCTAGTAGGGAAATGTAAGTAAGCTTGAAATCTGCAAGAAGGCATTTATGCCTATCATTAGTATATAGTTCTTCATGTTTTCTGCTTAATGTATACCTTCTATCATGTCTAATGAAATACAGAAAGTGCCATAATTTTTAAATAATATTACCGAAATGTTACAGAGGTACACAAAGTTATGATAAAATATTGGACCACTTTGTGATTGTATTTCTTTGTGACCAGTTGGTTAATTAATTTTATATGATAGGAGCTGAAATAAAGAGACTTATCATAAAGTAAACAATTAAAAGTCATTAATAACTTAGATAAATAATGATGTTCATGCAGTGAATTGTTGTTACCAGGCTGGGTTTGAAAAAACTTTTAGATGAGGATAATTTAGTGCACTAAATTCCAAAGAGGCCAGTCATCTTGTTACCAATATGGCATGGGATAAAATTAATCCCTTTTTAACTGCAGTGTGAATATTCAAATTGCTTGTTTCATGAGCTACGTATCTTATTAAATCACAGGAATTGCACAGCCAGAGAGAGGCGAGAAAGAGCCTGCCTGTGTGAGAGCAGGGCAGAGTGTTCATTATTAAACACTGGTTGCAGCTAAAATATGGTTGCCATATGGAGCAGACTACATGTAATTTATGTAAACCACATTGGTAATAGTTTTTATCAAGTGGTGCTAAACACGAGCTAAATCCAGCATAACTGTTTATGTAGACTGTGTGTAAGTAAATTGTGGGTATTACTAGGGCTGGTCAGATATTTCAGGAAAATATTTCCTTTGCTGTCCCCATTATATACTAGCACAACTCACATCTGCAGCAATGCCTGCTTTGAATAAGATGATTTTGGAGCTTAGACAGGAAGTGAAAGAAACTGATTTGTAGTAAACCACCAATGATACTGATCTAAAATATAAAATATATGTTAAACCTTCTCTGCATAGGCACTCAAATGTCTTACTCTTCCGTTTGAAAAGGTGGAATACGATTTTTGGTTAGAAGTAAAGACATGGTAAAAGTTATTTACTAAGAATTATAATGAGGTGGTGATCATAAAGAAAAAACGGAAGGATTTTCTGAGGGCATAATATGCTTTTTTAAATATTCTAAATGGTGAAAAATTAGGAAAGTACAGAAGATGTTTATATATAATTTTGTTTTGGGAGAGAGTTTTGGGCAATATATTGGAAAATTCTAACTTAAAGTAGAAACTGTGCAACATGGGATGAAAATAAATATTCGCTTCTGAGCTGATTAAAGACTTCAGTATTAGCCCACATAATGTTTGTTATGTTCATTCTTTACTTGGAAAGGAGTACACAGGATTAGTTTGCTGAGCAGGTAAAACTAATTTGAAGACGAGGTCTGTTTTGAAGGGCAAGGAAACACTGGTTAGATAACAGTGTTTAATGGATTGAACTGCAAGCTCCTGGCCTCTGATTCTGCCTGTGCCATCTCTTTATGGACAAGTTTTTCAAAATGTTTGTTTTTCTTATTGTAGATTTTAATTCTTAAAAAGTTAAGCAAAAAATTCTGTATTGGTAAAATTTTTAAATTAAGAAGAAAGCAAAACTGTAACAAAATAATTTCTAGGAAAACTCAGCCAGAAAAGATATGGAGCGAGCTGCTGAAAAGTATTCCAGCTTTTTAGGACAGATTTGGACCACAGAAACTCCAGAGTTTCCCTTCAATCTAAATAAGTCTATGATTTTAAATAAAACCAAAAAACCCAATTAAAAGAAATACCAAGAGCCCAAACCAAAGTAAACCAAAAAACCCCATCTCCCAAAACCAATGTTGTATGTATGTTGCCTAGTTGTGTTCTTGGGCTAAGGCAGGCATTTCTTTCTGAAAACTTGTAGTTATACATATATATTAGGAAGAAAAATATTTGGATTTGTTTTTTTCATATAACTGTGAAGGAGAAAAGTATATACATAGGAGCATTAAAAAAAAAAAAAAAAAATCCAAATTGTAGATGCATATAATTCTATGACTGCTGTCTACATGCCTCATTTTGAGCTGCTCATTCTGTTGCCTTACTAATGTGTCCAGAGCACTGAATGTCTAGGTCATGTTGAAGAAGAGATAGCCTCAAAGCATCCTCCACTGCCTTGGATGCTTACTCCTCTGGGAGAGAAGGATAATTATTTCCAAAAAACTCAAGATAGACCTGAAGGTAGATTGATTGGTGATTCAAAGAAGCAATGAATAGTACTGTTGTTTTCAAATCTACAATGATTATAATTTTCCTCAGAAGAAATAATATGATTTTCTTATATTGACTATTACCTAAGTACTAAAGGCAGCTATCACATTTTTATAATCACTCTGGCTTAGTCAAACTGGTAAATTGCACCATAAATTCATTCCTTCCTTTCAGATTGTAAAAAGTGCATTAATGATCTGCGATTTGTATAAATCATGCAATTGCTGGGGAAAAACAAAACAAAACAAAACAACCCTGTAGTTTTCACTTGAAACAGTCTGACTGTCTCTGGAAATCATAGGATGAATTTTGCAAGTGGCTAAGTTGCATGATATTGTATTTGAATCCTAGTTTATTGGATTAATGATTCAAAAAAATTTTGTTCTTCAGTTTAATTCTTCTTAGAAATTCCCCTCCTGTAATTTTTTTTTAAGCATCTGAATGTTAAAGTGTAAATTGATAAGGAGCCATTAACTGAAGTAGGACAAACAGATTCTTGTTTCTTGTTCAGAGAAGTGTGCATGAATATATTTTGCTCTTCACAGGAAATTATAGTGCGGTGAGCTGACATGTAGGGTACTGCACACTGTACTGTGAATTTTGTAATAATTTTTTATTAATTTAGATTTCATTAAATATAAATTACTGAAAAAAATTGAAGTAAAAGTATTAACTGAAAAAGTGAATCATATATTTAGCCAGTTCTAATTGTAGTAAACTGAGTAGGGATTTAGAATCAGCTGTATAAATGTACATGAAATTATAAGACACCATGCAACAGGTATTCCTCCTGTGTTGATGCTGGAAATCTCTAATTGTCCTCTCCCAGCTCTTTCTTTGCTGCTTGACTGATGTTCTCTTTTGAATTTGAAAAATGGATGAGTGTCATTTTTGTGCTCTTAGAAAAATAATACTTGCATTATGAGGTAATGTAATTAGTAGAGCTAATTCAGTGATAGCTGTTTTTTATTGTTATGACTATTCTTCTTTGGGCTCTCCAAATACCTGCTGAAGACCTTTTCCATTTTAAGAGGAAATGTATTTTATTAGTTTTTAATTTGAGGTAAACCAGTAAATCATTAGAACAGAACCACCTTCTTGCCTAGAGTTAAAAAGGGGTGATTTTTAAAGAGCTCAAGTTTGTTATTTCCTTTTAGCTACTGTTTATAAAAGGATGCACAATTAATTGCTACTGTTGCAGGGACAATGTTATGCTAATACACAAGATCCCTTAAAGAATTTTTCTATTTTTTTCATAACCTGCTATACCTATCCCACCCACAAACACCCCTTAGTATCCCAGACCATCCAGTGCAGCTCTTCGAAGACAGATGTCTGAGCTCTCTTCAGTCTATCTTATCAAGGAGAAGGGGAGATGAATTTCTGCATCCTTTGATCACTCTTCCCCATTTCCTTGCTGATGAGAGCTTCAGTTGCAAAATAAGAACATCACCAGGATTATATTTGGTGTAGGAAACTTGACTATTCAGAGATTCACAAACTGATATACATATATCAGAAAGGAGTCAATACAAATACCATGAAAGGGATTTGTTTGCCCTCTGAAAATGGAGTAAGTTCATGCTTCCTTGTTGAACTGAAGTCTGAATAGCTCTTAAAATCACGAAACTGTTTGATATGTCAAAGCTGACTTAAATAATTTTTCATCCCTTCTAAGTGCTGTGAGTTGAAATTCTTTTTAGTTGTTTACCTCCCTGAGTACTGAAGCAGGTCTGCATAATGTGACTTGCAGTGCATGCATTACTCTTAGTATGTGAGCATGACATCACAGGTGCATTGCATAAGGGAGAGATCACAGTCTACATATTTTTATGTTAAACTATAGTTAAAATAGTTTTCCTACAAAGTGTGTGTATACAAAATATATAATGTCATGCTGCATTGAGGTGTTGTTTGCTCTTGATAGGGAGTCTCTGAATAGCTCACTTAATGGCTTTACTGCTCGGGGGAAAATGCGACCATCCCCAGTGTGAAACAAAAGCCTGAAAGCTGCTAAACATGTTCACAGTGCTTGTGTGCACTCTGAACAAAAACCAGTCACCACAGGTAGACAGAGTACTGTGGGTTTTGGCCTTTCTTACATGCTGCCCGATATATATTAAAGAGAGGGATGTCTCTGTCTGCTGGAAAATCCTGTGATAAATGTGTGATTGCAATATTCTCAAAAATCCATAATGAGACAATTACATACATCTAATTTTTTTCAAAAATTCTGGAAAAATTGTGATTAATGTAAAATCTATTCCTGTAAAATATTTCACACTTTGCTATATGGATACTCTCTGAAATGCATACCTATGTGAGCTGCAAGCTAAAGAAATACCAGTCCTCCACAAGGTGCTTGAAATTTTAAAGAATATTAGGATTTATATAATGCATTTCTGCAGGGATGGAAACATGAATTGGGTTTTTGTTGAAAGTGATAGGGGAAAACCAGTTTTCCCTATGTGATGTTCAGTACTTGCTTTTAATCCTGGGCAGGGAACACCAGGCTTGCATTTCATAGCATTTCTACTTCTTATGTAAAGGAAAGCTACTCTAAGCCAATTGTGATTTTATTTTTTTTTTAACATTGATTATTTTTTTCTTCAACCTCTCTCAGTCAGGTACAGTAGGTTTATGTTAATTTTCTTACCTGGGCTTTGGCATAGAAGAATAAAAAAACTGTCCCTGTCAAAACTTGTAAAAATCTCTGAAACACTGCTGTGTTCAGTATTCAGTAAAGTATGTGGCATTTACAGCACATAAGGTAGTGTGGTGGGGTATCGCTTTTACTGGTTTTCCTGTTGGGGTGATGTGTGCAATTAGAGATTAATGAAGTAATTTGTGAGGTTTGTGACCTTACCAGTTTTAATCTGCTAAAATCTCAAGCAGCATTCTTCCCAATATCCCTTACATTCGTGCGGAGAATTCTGCGCTTTTAATACAAATACAAATTTGTGGACATCGCGTGTTTTAAGTATACACGTGTCTTTTTCAGTGCTTTAAGCTGTTGTACAAGCAGAGCAGACGGGTAGATGCATACTCTGTCTCTTTAAATTTCCTGACTCGGACTGGTTTGACAAAGACCTCCTTATCATTTTCTTGAAACGCAGTTTCCTGAATCAGCAGATTTCCCCCCCCCCCCTTGAAACTTCTGAAACTCTGAACTCTGTCAAAACAACATGGCTGGCAAGTTTTAGGGACAGAACAGAGACATAGACAGAGACAAAGAAGCCCCTGAGAAGGCAGACGGACTTAAATTGCTTGTGGTTTTTCAGTACAGCTGGTTTCAGATGTGTCGGCCTTGTTCTGCACTGGTTCCACTGCCAAAGCAAGACTGTCACAGCTGGTAGTACTTACTGCACTTGCGGGAAAGTATGTGATTCATTAGTTGGAACCGTATGTTTTTCACCAGTTCTGGTCATGTTTTTGTTAGGATGTGGTAAAAGCATAAGCAGGGGGTGAAGGGACAATGGAAATATGTGACTTGTTAAAGATTGGCCCCAACCAGTTATTAGCTAAATTGTATGCTGTAAAAAAAAAAAAAAAAAGGCAACACTCCCCCCCGCCCCGCAAAAAAAAAACCAACAAAGAAACCCCAAACCCACACTAAAACCAAAAAACCCCAAACAACAAAAACTGTTGCTCATATGACAAATAATTTAATTTTTTAGTTAGGTCACTTAGTCATATGTAGTAAAAAGAAAAAAAGAATTGTCACCATCAAATTCGTTCCCATCTTTTCTGTGGAGTACCACGAACTTTTTTGATGAAAACTGTAGTACAGAATGAGGTCATGCAAGCAAAAAACACTCATTTAGTAAAAAAACACAGATAAAAGGGCTAAGAATTTTGTATTTTTTTGAAAGGAGGTAGCTGCTTCTACTGATAAAATACAACTGCGACATAAAGGCTTGTGGCAAATGCTTGGTGTATTGAACTATTTGGTGAAAGGAGAGCTGTAAGTGGGTGTTGCTGTGCCCACAATTGATAAAACAGGCCAGAATTGTAGGTGAGATGTAATAAGCTCTTTTGTTTACTTTTTTTTTTTTTCTGGAGTAGCATCTTCCACTCTTTTTGAGTGCTGGAGAGGGTTTTTGTACTGATGTTTATTTCTTAGCTGTTTGAATCTAAACATAACTGATGACGGGAGGAAAAAAAAAGACGGTTGCAGGAAACACAGTTCATTTGAAACATTATTATATCATCAAGCTGTTAATACAGCTCCCCCCACCTTCACAGCACCAATTACATGAAGACTTCAATTCTATGTGTTTTAGAAACTGCTTTCACACTTTCCCACTCCCCCCATCCCATTTTCCCTCCCAGCCTCTTCATAAGCATACACAACCACTGGACTTTATAGAACTAGAACCAGGTCTGTCTCTGATAATTAGCTCAGCTGGCTGCAGCATAAATAAAGAAATGCACTTAGGGACTGTAGTCTGTGACATGGTTTAACAGACCATAAAAAGGTGCATCTGTTAACATGCCTGAATTCAGTCACCTTACTGTCACCCACAGAAAGATACCACCTCTGAAATCTGCCAATGCTATTTTGCAAACAAGAGGCCACTGTTGTATTAAATTAACCAGACTGTGAACGTGCAAAGTGCTGCCTCTTAAAAATCGTGCTGTCTTAGCTTATAGTGGTGTTGCAATGAGTCCCTCCAGTATCTATTAGGATGACCTGTGGCACTGAATACTTCAACACTCTTCTGGCTAGTATTGTTGACCTTTGTCAGCTTGATAAAAAAGCAGAGCCTAGAAATGTGCTTGTCATTTTTAGTGAACCAGGAGGCTGGAAAGCATGGGGAAGGGGAGGGGGCTGCAGGGAAGCACAGAGATGCCAACAGCCTGTTTTTGCTTAAATTAGGATGCTGAATCCAGGACAAAATTGCAGTCTGCTTCCCTTCTCCTCCCCAGCAGCCCCATGTCTCTCACCCCTTTCTTCCCCTGACTGTTGCTACTTGATTTGAGGTCTGAAATAATGAGGAATGTCTGCGTGATCAAAGTTACTGTCTGCCTCCTGATCTCCAAAGAAGCCCTGCTATATCTATTTGGTAGGCGACAAGCAGCTCGTTGTAATGTACTTGAAGGTAATACAATCACACTTTTGTTATGTTCTTTGAACATTTGTTTGCTTTACAGTTAAGTAATTCTAATGCAAAAAAAAAAAAAAAACCAAACCAAAAAAAAACCAGCCTTTTAGGTTTTGCTTTTTTTTAGCTGTATAAAGATTTTTTAAAATATTTGCAAGAAAAGTATAACTTCAACAGGGCATATAGCCAAGCATACATCACTGAATTGATAAATTCTTAATTTCACAGATGTGTAATTCCTTTGAAAATGTTGATTAAGATCTAGTTAGCTTTGTCCAGATACTTTACAACAGGGTATCTGTTTTCAGTACATGTTTGTGCTATACATACTATTACTTCTACAGCATGATAATTTTATTAATTTATCTATTAGTATGTATTATACATACATACATACATATACACACACACACATATATATATATATATAAATGTACATACATATATTAAAAAGCATTCTTCAGATGATCCAACTGAGTGTCTTATCCATTAGCAAGTGATGTAATGCCAGTGGGAACTAGTCCCACACAGCTTGAATCAAAATTTATTCCACTTGGCAGTAACAAAATGTGGATGACCAGGAGGGGTGATGCATTCTCTACTGTATTTTGAAGTTGTTACACTGGAAATATCCCACCCAGTTGTGCTTGGCCCTTTAGTCCTGACATTGGGCCACACCTGCATTCCTGCTGTCCAGTCCCATCTTTGTTTTTGCCAACTGTCTTTACCAAAGAATATCTTCAGGGGAAAAAATCTAAAAATCTGAAGAAAAAAACCCAACAGAAAACCCACAGATTAACATTTACCTTATTGCTTGGAGAGAGACTGGGGAGGGAATGAAGTTGCTATCAAGAGAGATGATAGTGCCTCCAAATCCCTTTATCTGAGTGCTGTGAAGTTATAATAAGCCAGCTGTGAAACAGAAGAAAAAAAGTCACTAAGTTCTGTTCAGTTCCCTTGATTTTTTTTTCCCCAGTTATGACTTTTCCCTCCCTTTTTTTTTTTCCTTTTCTCTTTTTTCTACCCTCTTTTTAATCTCAAGGGAATTTTTAGAGCACCAAACCTAAAGGAAAAAAAAAAGAGCTGAGGTTTATGTAAGAAGAAATTAAGGTTAATGATCATTGGCTCATTTCCCTAGTCCGTGGGTGTGGATGGAGGAGTAATCAGTGCAGGTGGCCTTGCCAGTTGGGAGTTTTTCTTTGTCATCAAGAAAATAAGGAGAGTGCAGGGATTGAATTACCACAACTATTTCAGGGCTAACCGTATTTTGTTTCCCTATTGGCTCAGATTTAAGGACAGAAAGCTGACATTAATTTTATCCAAAAGAAAACCGCAGTTAATGCTCTATATATTCTGAGATAATTTGACTGAATATATAAGAATCCGCTTGTTCAAATGCATGTCTCATGTAGTCTTACAAATAATTTTGCATATAACACACTGAAAAGCAAAGTATTTTTCTTAATTTGCTCAGACAATTTATGCCTCTGTACCAAATTATCACTAACTTTATTGAATTTTTAAGAGCTACTTATTAAAATATATGCTCCAACTGCTTCTGTTGGCTTCCCAGGTGCCTGTTATTACATGTCAAGGTGCTCCCTTCTAACTTTTAGAGGATGTACAGAATTGAAGGAATTCTAAAGAAGTGTGTGCTGGCCCTGAAGTGATATGTAATAGGCATTCACATCTTGGCCATGGAAGAGCAGGTCTTTAAATTTACGAAATTATTGAGGAAGAATGAAATAACAAATAATTTGGGCAAAATACCCCTTGATAAAGCTACTTAGAAGTTTTCTACATCAATGATGGTTTGTGTGTGATGTTGCTGGAACAGATAATGGTCAAGAGATTTCAATTTTGAATACAGAAAAATGAGAATTAAGAGTCAAGGTGAGTCTGAAAAAGCTATTGAGTGGGAGGGAAAACAGTAGTCAGAGTGTTTTGTTGTGTTTGTATGTGTTTAATACATATGCAGTTGCCCATCCATGCTGTATCATGTTTGACTAGTAGGGGAACGTAACTACTAAATAGTCTTAGTTTCAGGATATGATGCAGTCATCAGTAGTAACTATTATTTTAGCACAAAATCTGTGTGAATGTTGGATGATAAGTAATGTAGTCCCAGTTAAAATAGAGACTTAAAACTGCTATGTGTTTTCATTGCTGTGGGGGGTTTTGGTTTCGTTTAATAAAGCAGATAGCAATCCCCCATTCACAACAGCGTTACAAATTTAGTTGCTATTGTTCAAAATAAATTACAGCATGAGGAGGTTTAACTGCAAGAACAGGGGTCCAGATTTTGGTTCCCTTGGTCCTCTGAGGTAAGTGTCAACATATAGCTGAATATTCATGAACTTCATTAATATGAATAGTTGGTCTGCTGCTGCACCTTATCATGGTTTATTAATAACTTATGGACAGACCACTCCCAAGCATACAGAGGGCAAGAATACTTTAATGATTGAAGCATCTTCTCAGTGAAAAAGAAAGAATGAGATGCTTTGTTTCAGCAGTACCATTTGAAAAAGCTGTAGTTAAGATGTGTGTAGTACACTGTGATTCAGGTTGTATCAGTAACACTTTAACTACAAATCCCGAATTTTTTTCAGTGTTTAAAGTTGCATATAAAATGTAGTTCCAGGCTGAAAGATGACATAAAGAAATATCTGCCCTTAAGGAACTATTTTTTGATCAAATCTTTTAGCATAGCCTTTTATCAGTTTTTTTATTTTAAGTAGATGAATGGGGGGAAATAAAATGAATGTTAGTATTTCTAGGCTTTCTTCCTCTTTACTGATGAAAGTAAAATGAAATTAAATTAAAACAAAAAATGTCAGCATATGGTCCATAGCAAGGCCCAGCTCTTCTGGCATTGAAAAATAATGTTTCTTACTCATGCAAAAAGAAGTTTTTAAAAACTCACCTTGCATTAAGTCAGCCTGCTGCTGATAGATGATTGTAGCTATGATACATAGATAATCTTCTAATACATATCCTCCTAAAGAAGGAGAATAATGTGGCAAAGATGGTGAATTTAGAAAATTTTTTTCTGCTCTTGAAAGCATTTAACCTTGTGTATATAATTTCTTAATGTTCTTGAGATACTCATAGCATACTACTCAATAAGATTATATAGTCATATTTTGTAAATAGTATCCACAGTAAAAGCATACCATGCTTTCTTTCTTCGTTTACTAATCAGTTGGGAGCTTAATAGTTTCTCAAGTAAAAGTGCATGCACTGATACTTGATTGTTACCCATAATAATGCAACTTCTGTCATTTCAGAGAAGTAGCCAATTTTACTTTTCATGTTACACTTTTACTCTAAGTTAGTTAGTGCTAAGGCTGTTTTTTGAGACCTCCATTAAACTGAGAGTTAACAATGTTGACAGCACTGTTGTTATATTTTTAATTCACATAATTACATTCCACAGCTTGTACTGGGACTACTTAACATTTTTTGCATTTTTTTTTTTCTGTTTTATCCTTTCTTCTCCTTCTCCTTCTCCTTCTCCTTCTCCTTCTCCTTCTCCTTCTCCTTCTCCTTCTCCTTCTCCTTCTCCTTCTCCTTCTCCTTCTCCTTCTTCTCCTTCTCCTTCTCCTTCTCCTGTCCTCTCTGCATTTTCTTTCTGTGTGTCTTTTAAAATTTTAATTCTGAAAGACCTCTGGCATAAATAAAAATTGAATCATGAAGTGGAACTGAAGAAATTTCATCCATTACTCTCTATCCAACATGAATGGGAAAAATATTCAAGAATTATTAGAAAGGTTATTTTGTTTGGGGTTTCTCCCCCTAATTTTTGGCCTTGATAAAGTTAAAAGAGGAGCATTTGGTGGAAGAAGCTGCATGTTTTTTCATAAGCTTTTAAAATTTTTTGGTATCCAGCATGCAACCTTCCAATGAAGTCTCTTCTGGAACTGTAATGTTTCTTTTGTGATTAAAAGCACTGAAGTATCCTGGATCAGGGATTACTAGTTAGATACAGATTCTTGCTGCTTTAGGTCACCAGTTTGAATTCAGTCCAGGCCATCATCAGACTGCTGTTAACATCTGAGGGCATCATGGCATTCTCAGACCAATTCCCCCAGTTCCCAGTGGGCACTTCTCCCTTCTCCTTCTCTAGTCTTTCTCTCCTGGGTTGAATCCTTTGTGTTGGGAAATCATCCTGCCAAGTTTAAGTAAGTTCTGTCATCCATGCTTGGATCCAGTTTTCCCTCACCTATGAATAGTTCATCCACAGTCACTTCTTTTATATTACTTACTTGGGTGTGACATTATTATCATCACAATCATTGGTGTGCCCTTTTAATGTTTTAATACAGTGTGAAGTAGGCAGATACTTGCCTTAGAAAACTGAAAAGGAAACAAACAAAAAAATGTCCTAAAATAAACAGTTTTCCCCTCCCCTTAGCCCCCTCCTGAAACACAGCTGTGTTGTGTAGGGTTTTATGGATTAAATGCTTGGCAGAGGTGCTGGAGTTGATAGGATTTCTGTTTACAGTAAGACAGCCTCATCCATGGAACTCACTTAATTTCATTTGGCTGCCAGACTCTGGGCTGGCTACCCTTCTGATCATTCTTATCTCTCAGGAAAGATGAGAGGGTAAAGTTAATATTAATATCTCAAGGGGAAGAGGCAATGGGGTAAAGTTAAAATTACCAGGTTTTTTTGTATAGGGCATGGGAATATTTCCATTTGGAATCCTTTACAATGATCAGAAGTCACAGAGAATTTTTCTGTATCATTGTGGAAGAAATAAGCACAAAGACTTTTGGATGATATTTGTGTAGGGCCACCCACTGCAGCCATTTTATGGATGTGACCATTATGTTACGTGCCTGTATCTCTGTATTTGGGTACAGAAAAGAAATAAAAATAAATAAATACACTGGGTAAGTTGTCAGTAATCACAACAGGAGGCTGAAGGATGAAATGAGCCATGGAGGCTAAGCTACTTTTTCAGCCGTGAAATTGACCTTCCTAGGTCAGGGTTATGACATGCTGGTAGACTGAGGAGTGTATAGAAGCTGTACTGCTGCTACCTGTGGTGGTAGAAAAAGGGGACTTGTAGTGCTGAGGTTACCTGTTCACCTCTTCTACAACCATTACATTTGCCCTTTACAGTCAGATTTTTTTTAATGTTAATGTTATTCTGAGCATTTAAGATATCAGCAGATTATTATTGGAAATGTTTTGTGTCAAGCTAGGAAATACTGGGGAAATAGCCCAGATTGGCAGCAGAAAGACAGGGTAGTGCATTTGTCCATTCCTTTCTAGCATTATATAAGCTAGATTTTATAATTGCTCGGTATACTTCCCCCACACACCAAAACAAAACCAAAACGAAAAACAAAATTAAAAAAAAAAAAAAAATTCAAAACCAAAACCAAACAAAAAAACCCACACACACACACACACACACACACACACACACAAACACAAAACCCAAAAAAACCCCAAAAAAACAAAAACTAACAAAAAAACAAACAAACAAACATTAAAAAAAACCACCAAAAAAAAAAAAAAAAATAAACCAAACACAAAACCCCCCAAAAGTTACACCCTTTAGCATTAATTTGGAGCAAGACATAATTGTGCTCTTAGATCTGCAAAGCAGAAGTCAGGTTCATTACTCTGCTCTGCCTTTGTGTATGTTTACTTTGATGGGGTGATGGGGAGTGGGAGACAAGTTTGTCTCTTGCAAGTTTAAGAAGAGTGTGTTTCCCTATATCCTACTGCTGAATTCAGAGTTTATTCGCATCACCTAAAAGCAAAGGCAAAAGGCATATGGGGTGGGTATAATTCTGAGGTTCCCAAAGTCTGATAAGACTATCTAAGACTCATAATCTTGGATATCTACTTATTTTCTGGTACATATTTTGAAGCTTCCTAACAAAGTATATTTTGTATACATAACATTTTTTTCTAAAAATATGAGAAGACAGAGGCTGTCCATTATATGTGTGCCATACAGGATTTGTACTGACTTCTTTGTCATGAATGCACATAAAACCCCGTGTTTTTCCAAGCCTTTCCACTGCTGAAAACTGGAAGTAATCACATATTTTTCTGTAAAATTTGCTTTTTCACACGCCTAAGTGTTGCACAAATATTTTATTACATACACTCCATTCCCTTGTACATAGTCAGACTCTCAGAGGCCAAAAGTGGGAGTAAAGTTTTACTTTAAATAACTATTTTTAAAATTGCTCTTGCATCATTGCAAGAGAAAAGTACGTATCTAAATAGATACTTACACAATTAAGTAACTGCACATTAAACAGTAATTTGCATAGGTGATGGACTTTTTGTAAGCAAACAGAGTAAGAGAAAAAGGATAAGGGGTGCATGTCTGGTGCCCATCTTTAAAAATTGCTGCCAGAAATGTCTCAGTTTGCTTAGTGAGTAAGATTTAGCAGGATTTGTTTGGAATACTTGAGAGACTGTAAACATACTACAAAACCATGTTAACGCAAGATTATCTTATTAGACAAACCTCTTCAATTGCTTTGGAATGCTTAGTTTACTAATACAAGCCAAAGTCTTAGTTTATTTATTTATTTTTTTGCTATACTTCTTTTTTTTTTTCTCTCCAGCCTGATATTGTTTTAGTGAAAGAGTGATTGAGGCAGGGGGGACTTTTTTTTTTTTCTTAAGAAAAGGAATCTTATCCTATTCCCTAACCACAGACAATGTTACAGACAATACTTTGGGAGTAGATAAAATTGCTCTCATGCTTGCTTTCTGAGGGTAAAGGCAATTGTGCATGGAGTTGGCCAGCCTGTGGCTGTCCACCATCTGTGTAAGGAATTCACAATCCCAGACAAAAGAAATTGGCAAAGTCTTCTTTCTGTCTGTTCTCCAGAGCCTTGAGATAGCCATAAAACACCTGGACAAAATCAGCAGGTGATGGCAGGGGAAAGAGAATGATCAGTCACAGGCATTGTTGAATCCTTTGAACATTACTTATAGCTTGGACACTGCTGTCACCAGACACAGTTTGATCTTTGGTGAGCTTTCTGGAAGTGCTTTTTTTCCCTGGCTTTATGACAACAGGGGGAACCAGATAATGCTGTGGAGGCAAAGCAGAATTTCCCCCTGTTATAATTTCTAACGCACCTTGTAACTTCATTTTTTTTTTTACCTGTATTTGTGCTTAAATAGTCTTGCAGGAAAAAAGGCAGCTTTTTAGATGCAGAAAAGAATGTGTCATATATTTTTATCCTTGTGCCTAACAAGCAGTGTTTATCTGTGACCCAAAATTAAAATTTTAAAATGTCATAAAAATTGAGGTACATCACTGTCTTTTCTATTCCCTTTCAAAAACCTTGAAATAATGACAATTTTAAAACTAAGGAATGCCATTTTGTTTCATGTTCTTCTGTTATCCTATTCATAAGGAAACTTACTTCATTGCTTATTTATGATTTCTTAGAACTTGTTGTTGATCATTAATTATAACCTTTATGTAATTGACTGAAAACAGTACGAAGGTTGTGAAAAATCTATGCTTTCATTCACTTCATGTTCTTTGTATCCTTTCCACACCATGTATATGTTTTTTAACATGTGCAGATTTTATCATAATGAAATTAATCTTGAAACAACAGAATGAAGAATTGCAGTGACAGATTAATATCTACAGAAGAGAATCTATACATGAAACAGATACAGCCACAAGAACATGCCACTTTTCACTGGAAAGAAAGGAGCTTCCTACCCATTAACCTGTTGAATTGGAGTCAGAATTTCACTGCAGGGGTACTTAGCATTGAGAGTGACTGTCTTCCCAGTGTCAAGGGGTTAAGACTGTAGCTGTTGTTTTGTTGCATTCCCAAAGTGAAGTCTGAACCATATGAAAAACTGCTGGATCACTTCACACTTCAGCTGTCCCCTGAATCCTTCTCCCTCCTGGTGTTATTCTCTTTTCTCCCCTCGCTATGCTCCTGCAAGTACAACACTTCTTCACAGGGCTGGTGTCAAGCTTCAATGAATATAGCTCTGTCTTGCTAAGTGTATTAATGCTGCACTCTGCTTCGGACATGAGCCTCATTGCTCACCACAACGCCTCTGTGTGGGTTGGTGTGTGCATGTGTGTGTGCATGAGGTGAGGTTGTTTGTTAAGGGAGGGACTGAATGCTGCAATTGTTTGACTGTTTCTCTAGCCCATATTACATCTTTTAATCATCTTGTATGAACGCTAGGAAAATAAGGGCTGAGATTTAAGGTTTAAAAAAGGTTAATTAGAGAATATTCTGTTATTCATCTGCAGGATAATTTGTGGCTAACTAAAACTAAGAAAACTTTGTATTCATTCTGCTTTCTCAGTGTAGAAAGTGTACGTGGCATCCATAGAATGAGTTACCAAAAGTGTTAATATCTTTTAACAGCAGTAATAATAATCCTTTCGCTTTAGTTAATCATGTGCTAATCTCTTGGTAAGTCGAAAGTATTAGACCATTTTAAATTCATTGTGTCAGCTCAGCCAAAGTAACTGGCTCAATGGTGTAAACATTTGGAAGAAAAGTCCTTCGAACTAAAATAATGATGCCATAAAGTAAAGAATTTTGCTCGTTCTACACAGGAATTCTAAGAATATCATTAATTTCATGTGCTGGACAAAAGGATTTGTGTTTGTACTAAAACAGAATACTGCTGTTTTATCCTAATGTGCACTATTTCTGAATTGGACTTCACTGCTTCTCAATAAGCAACTAAGCAGAGTTCATTATCTGAAAGATTTCTCTACTTGTAATGTTGTTTTTTTTCCTGTAAATGTATTACTGATATTAGCATGAAGGTGCTTGTTTCTGAGATTTGAGTTTGTAACTAATGAGGGAATTAAGCCTACATTGTTTTCTTTTAGAATTTGTCTGGGTTGTGTAGCCTAAAGTCAGTACCTAAGCTTTTATCATAGATTCATAGAATTTTAAGGCTTGGAAGGGACCTTAAAGATAGATCATCAAGACTCAACCTCCCTGCCATGGGCAGGGGCACTTCCCACCAGACCAGGTTGCTCAAGGCCTTTCCCTAGCTGGCTTTAATACTGCCAGAGCTGGGGCTCCTGCAGCTTCCCTGGGCAGCCTGTTGCGGTTTAATGTTCTTGTTCACCACCCTCATGGGGAGGAATTTTTTCTTAGTATCTAGCCAAGATTTCCCCTCTTTCATTTTGTACCTATTCCCCCTTCTGCAGTCACTACAGTTCCTGATGAAGGGTCCTTCTCCAGCATCTCTGTAGGCTCATGTCAGATACTGGGAGGTTAATGTGCTGTCTCCACACAGCCTGCTCTTCTCCAGGCTGAACAGCCCCCAATTTCCCAGCCTGACTTTGCAGGGCAGGTGCTGCAGTCCTCTTCTCAACATTGTGTGTCTCCTCTGGGCTTGCTCCAACAGTTCCATGTCCTCATTTTGTTTGGGGCCACAGAGCTGGATGAAGAACTCCAGAGAGCAGGAGAGGAGGAGAATCATCTTCTTCAACCTGCTGGCCACACCCCTTTGGATGCAGCCCAAGATTCTATCCTTTTGCTCAATCTTACCTCCTTACAATTTGTTTTGGGGTTTTTTGTCCTATCTACCACTCCTCTTTACAGCATTCTTCAAATTCCCTGAAAGGCTAGATCAGTTATTCACAACCTTCATAATTAGGCTATTCAATTTAGACTCAATACAAATAATGATAAAAGTTAATAACAATTTTTGTTCCCATTTAGTCTTACATTATAAATGGTCATATATTCTGTTTTACATGGTTTTGTCTTTTGTAAAAGACATCAATGATCACCCATGTAGCAGTGAAAATTTCCTTTTAGTTAGCTATCAGAATAGTATATACACAGGCTCTTCTCTACCTATCTAGAATATTTTGAATTAAAAAGTGCATTCTGAGAAGAGAGATTGTGTTTCATATTGCAAATGTGAATATATTATCATAATACTGTAAATGTCAATAGGCCTGTTATTATAAAGTTTTTGCTGTTTGAAAAATGGTTTTAATATCACAAAATTGAAAATTCAATTTTTTATTTTAAATCATAAATTTAAAAGTATAATTTTAATTTCTTTTTATGTCCACCTAAATTTCTTACTTCTCCACTGAAGTCATTCATATCATGTGCATAAATGAAGTTTGTGTATGAATGTAAAGATTCAGTCAAGAGAAATTTGATTTGTGATCTTTTAATTTCATGGGTTGTTTTTGTTTGTTTTGCCCTGACTATGTCGGAATGGGCCACAAATTAAAGCTGACCTCAGGAAAATAATGGAGAATCATTTTATGGCTACTTGACTTTGCAGAGAATCTGTGTTCTCTGCATACTGCAACAGGTACTAGTGTGTTTTACCTACTGCATACATTAGTTTTGGTCCTTGAGAGCAAATAGAGCCCACAGATTGGACACTGTGCTTTATGTCTATCAGGTCTGAAGCACTCTAGGAATGAAATCACTTTAATTATTCTAATTTCTAGAATTTCCTAATTGAGGGAAAGAACATAAGCGACTTGCCCAATGTAATAATGGTGGACCATATCAGGCATTATCCTTTCTGAAGCCTATAGTAAAATAAAATAGTTGTCAGCTTTCAAGTTTCTCTGTTGCTGATCAGAGGTAATATTTAGACCTAGAGATTGTAAGTGCAGTGACAAATGCAGAAGATCATCTGAATCCATTTCACTAAGTGGTTTAGTTAAACCATGATAATACTGTGTGTGAATGTTCTTATTCAGAAAGAGAGTAGCCTGAAGTGTTTTTCTGTTTCCTTTCATGTCCAGAGTTGCATTCTCACATCTCTCAGCGTTGTTCATTCATTTGGCCAAAAGAGACTGTTGATGGATCCTGATCACTCCTGCCTCAGTGTGCATACCTCTGCTCTCTCAGTTGTGTGAGAGCTTGACAGACTGAGATGCCCTTTCCGCTTAGGCATGTTATGTTGCTCAAATTATCCATTTATTTTTAAAAGCAGCATTTATTTATGGGGTATGGAATTATGTACTTATACAAGAATGTGAGTTTTAACCAGTGGGGTATCTGAGAAAGAAATAGAGGATCCTCTAGACTAGGTACTTGGGTGACTTGTGCAAAGGTGGCCTGGATCGTAAACTTTTGTGTATGTGAAGTAATGGAAAATTATTAGTGACAGAATTACTCGTTGCAGTGTTTACCAGGAGGTGAATGTTTGTAGAGTGAGGGCTTTAGTTTGTAAAACATTAAATAAAGGTACTTTGGTATATAAGTATTTTTCATTAGTTGTTATTCCCAGTTGATTCATGCTGCTGTCCAAGTGTCCTGTAAACAGCTCTAAATGGAGTGATGGTCAGTGTAGGATGAGCACAGAGGCTCAGGCACTTCCCTTACCAGCTGTCTCTCCCAGCAGCTTCCCCCAGCGCCGCTGCCACTGCAGCCAAGTGGCAGAGGGAAATTATGCTCATTGCTCTGTGGCTTCTGTTCATGTCCTGGTGAAAACTGGGACACACTTCCCCATCCTCAGCTCTTTACCAGGACAGTAAATGATGGCAAAGAAAAAATTACAAAATACAATGGCAGCAATGTTGTGTCACAGCCTTTTACCAGTGATGGATTTCTGTAAATGGGTATTTACTTTTACTGAGTGAAAATTATGTTATGTAATATATGTACAGCTCAAGCAAAGCTGTGTCATATAAAAATCTACAGGAAAAATGTTTGAGACTAGAAGATGAGCTGAAAAAAAATTTCACAGAGCTTTCTTTACTGACAGTGGGCAACACATAAAAAATTAGTGATGTAGAAAGAGCCAGCAGTGTTTTAGTATGAGCATTTAGTCAGAAATGATAACCAGGATTTGTTAAATAGCTGATGCCTAGCAGACACATAACCTGCCAAACAGAATATTGAAATTAGTCATATTGAACAATTGTTCTATTTCAGACCCCTACACTATAGAGTTTATTTTTCCACCCTTTATTTGATGCTCAAATTAAAATATATAACAGCCTGTCATAACTTCAGATATCTTCATCTGTAATTCAGAGACATAATCACAAAATAGTACAGTCTAGATTTTGACCCATAATGAAGTGTGGTCCATACAGTGACTTATAGTGATTCAGGTGGAATTCTTTAGTTGTCCCACTCTTCTTTTATTTTGCAAATATGTTTATTTTTTAAACTGGCAAACTTTTTTTTTCTTCAGCTTTAATTCCTAGTATAAATTAAACATGAATGGATATTCTTAAAAAAACCATTCTATATCTGGAAAAAGAATAGCAGTACCATTAATGTGGGCACCGCATCATGGAACAGCTACTTAATTTCAGGAAACAGTCTAATGAATATGAACACTTTGGAAATTAGTTGCCCATTTCATTAATTGTTTATTTGTGAATGAAAAGATCTAGTCAAGCAAAGACACTGTTCACTTTCTGGAAATTGCTCCATCAAACTATCTCCAGATGTTGGGGGAGGTGAGGGAGGAGGAAACTTCATCCACATTTTAGTACACGAAACTTTAGTAGCATGCTCACAGTTCACAATCTGTGTTTGGATGCCATTTTTGCTTTTTTTTTTTTTTTTTTTTTTTTTTTTTTTTTTTTTTTTTTTTTTTTTTTTCTGTTAGAGAAAGGTGGTCTTCTCTTTTCCAGCCTTTTTCCCAACAAAACAAAATTTATAGCAAGGAGTCTACAGCAATATCTTCTGCTGGAGTAGGAAGTGTCTAGCTGTAGAAAAGGAACTGATTGTTACATTTTCAGTTTAAGTAGTATAAAATTTGAATTTTTCTCTAAACATAAATAGTTGGAAATAATTGAATTTTATAAATTATATTTTAATGTAAATGAAAAATGTCTAACAAGAAAGGATAGATACTAAAATTACAAAAATAATGAATTTTAGTAAAATATGTGGTAACAAATGTATTTCTGGAGTGCCAGCGTGCTTTAAGATTAATTCCTTTTTCAAGTGACTTCACTCTTAAAATAGATTTCTTTCTGAACATATGTAGGTTAACAAACACGTTTGTATTCTGTTGTCAATATTGCATATATTTTTCTCTTCTGTTTAAAAATGGATTTTTTCTGGACTGTTGGCTTAGATTTTTTGCCACAATTTGTTTGCTCTTTTCTTCTGAGCAGTATCTTACTCCTTGTACACTTTACTCTTCCAAAAAGAAGGAATACAGCTTCTCTTCATTTTTTCTATGAAATATTAGGGAACTCATTTCTGAGTGATAACCAGCCAAAAATAACACAGGATTTGTGTTCAGGGCTGAATTTTTCATATCTGTTTAAAAAAGCAACTGTGACACAGTTCACTTTACAGTTATTTTCCAGATTATTCTAAATAATGGAGCATTAGAAGAATCTGTCTATTCCCACAGGAAAAACTGTCCAATAAGCCTCTCCCTTCATCTAAGGGTCACAGAGGAAACCCTGGCTAGACGTTTTGGTGACTAATTTAAACTATCTGGCAAGACAATTGATAGCACCCTTCCTTTGTGTTGTGACAAATATATTTCGACTGCAGTTTATTAACAGAATCCAGCACAACCACAGACATATTGTATGTATTATAGCATAGAATTAGAAACATTTTTTGCACATCACAGTCTTTAGTCTCTCTCTTTTTTGACAAGGATCTGGATAATTGCCTCAGCAAATGAACTCCTGTGTTCAGTCTGTTTCTATAATTTCATAAATTGTTTTCCATGCTAAAACTAAGCAAGCTTTTACTGAGTTAGTATAAAGAACCACAGGGTAATTACAGAAGCAATATTATTAAAAAGTGTGACAGAAATGACATTTTAACTGACAACTACTTTTTCTTTGCTTTATTACAGCAAATCAAATATATCATGAGGTGCCAGTTAGTGAGCAACAGTGTCTTCTGCTTCTCTCTCTGTCTCTTTCCCTTTCATGAAAACACTCACACAGAGAAACAGTCTTTGAACTGAGTCTTACCATAGAAGATTGCCACATAAGATGGATCATAAGTTACTAGCTGAGTTTCCCACCATGCCAGGAAATTTTGTTTAAAATTAAGAGTGTTTGCCTCATACTTACATAAGTTGAATATTTAGCTTTTGGGCTTTTGTCTGAATATGTTGTTTCCTTTTATTGGTAATTGGAATTAGAATTATTCCCATTACATAGATGGAAAAAGTGAGATACAAGAAGTGATTAACTTTCCCTGGACTCAAACCCAGTGAATGACCAGGCAAAGAATGAAACTTAAATTTGCAGTCTTAATCATTGAACCACACTGCCTGCAATCAATATGGCCCTGATCCAGAGCCCACTGAAATCAATGAAAAGGAAAGTTTTGACCAGGTCCTGTATATAATGTAAAGGCCTTCCTTTAGTTTATTTTCCTCCTAATGATGTGGTTATTAAAGTGCAGTTTTTCCATACAATACTTTTGTAGGGAGTAATTAAATCAGTCAGTGACAGTGATAGAACTTGAATCAGGAGTAGTGGCCAGCTTCCTTATTTTTGACTCCTTTTCTTTTAAGTTAAGTGGGACACCCTTTTATATATGTAATATTTATATATTTAAAAGAAATTAATTTTATTTAAATATGTATGCATACAAATACACACGCATTTATATACAGATATAGATATGTGAGGAATCTGGTCTGCATTTCTGTATGTTTTCCAGGCTCTGTATTCAGTCCTTTGCATTTATTAGTCCTCAAATAAGCACAACTGCTGGTATGAACAAAACTAAGTGAAACACTAGCATGTATCATTGAGTTTATAAGGTGTGTGCAGGCTGGAGAAATGTGGGTTATGAAGATAACCTTACCAAAGAAGAAGTAAAAGGAAAAAAACACTAGAAGGATTTGTGAAAATATTTAATTTAAAGCATGATTTGAAATTTGTTTTTACTGATCTTCTTAAAATTTAGGACATAGTTATAGTTGTGAAGTCTATGGCAAATGTAATGTTTTCAGCATTTTTTCACATTATTTTTTACGTCTGTGACGTGATATGTCCATAGGTTTTTATTAGATTAATAGAATTGCTGAAAAAATGAGTGAGACTGTCATGAAAAATAGAAGGCTGTTTCATTTATATTTTCTAGTTCTGAAAACTGGAAAAAATGAGAACAACTGCAGTACTTATTGAACTGGAACACAGTAATTGTATTTAGCTAATCACCTCACAAAAATTAACTGCATGAAAGCTTGCTTTGATTCATGTATTGGCCATTTGTGATCTTTAAAATGGGTTCACCTAACAGCTCAAGATCTGTGAAAACCTGAAATGATTGACCCTGTCACATTGGTGAGTTCTGGTTGCAATACTAAAGAAAGAGTTTAAACAGGTGTTCCTTCCAAGAAGCCTGCTGGTGAAATATTTTTAAACAATTTTTTTAAAATAACCTTTGAAACTTATATAAACATCTCCTATACAAGTCCATAAATCTCTCTGTGTTCTAGTGTGCTACTTCAAATGTGGTTTTAGCATGTCTGATTTTATATTTACCTTTTTTTGCACCGAACTCAGAAACATATGTGAGTACTCTTGCATCTTGTTGATGTCTGGCAAAGGACCTGTAAAATATCATGGACTCAGGTAGTTTATTTTAGCATTTTCCTTAGAATAAGCTTGGGGTATTCTGAGTTCTTAGGTGTCCAGTAATTTTCAATTCCAGACTTGGCATGATTAAAGGGAACTTTCTTTTACAGAGTTGGAATTGAAATTTGAAATACCTGTATCAGGAATACAGTTGAATAACAGCAGCGTTAGTGAAACCAAATCTACAGGTTTATTATTATCCTGAAACTTATTACAGATCTCTGATGTCTCCCAAATCTTCTCCCCAGCCAACCTTCAGCAGCACTTGTCATCCAGAGCTACCTGTGCTTGGTGAAGCAAGATGTGAGGTGTGTCTAGGCAGGAGCTGCTGGTTGACCAGCTGCTACCTCCTCACTATTGAGGCAGTGCAGTGGAATTCCCTGGCTCTAAGTACCTGGCAGGCCAAAGCAAAAGGGTCTGGGGACTGCATGTGGCTCCTGGGTCATGTTTTGGGCTACTGTATTATAAGAATTAGGTACATTTGCAAAGCCCACCTTTCTACCAAAGACAGTGAAAGTACATTCTAGAATTCAGAAGTTGTGGAAGGGTAAAAGGATTGACACATGGGCTCTGGAACTGCTTAATTAGTATTTTCCTTGGAGACATAGTCATATAGGCTGACAAGCCTTTTTGTTAAATCATGCTATAATTACTCTCTTAATTTAGCAGGACAAACATTTTCCACCTTTTGTCATACCCTGGACACAAGTGGGAGTTAAAGTATGCCTCTGTCTGGCTTCCTTTCACCGACGTGCAAGTTGGAGTCCAAGGGTCTTCTGGCTGAATCTTGTGGGTCATGGGGTATATGGGCCCCACCTGCTCTCCATGCTGAGGTTTCATGAACATGGAGTTTTGGGGAGTGTTTCTTATACCAGTGCATTATTTTTTGAGAACCTGCTGTTCTCTGAGAAGTGATTCCTCAGAAAGCTGCTGATGTAGCTCCATTTTTTATATTCATATTTTGAGTACTTGAAAAGATCAGGAGCCTTTTAGTATATAAAAGGAACAATGTTTTATGAAGTGGAGATAAATAATAAAAGCAAAATACTTCCTGGCCTCTATATAATTTTTTTCTCAAAATACGAGTGGTGCTCCACAAAATAGTCTATCAGAGCTCTTGATATTTCGCTATAACCATTAACCATCAAGGTAACATATGTACACTGAGAGCACTAGCAAAAGGCACTTGAAAGGGGCGTGTGTGTGTGTGTGTGTGTTGGGGGTATTTAGTCTAGAAATCATTAAAGTGAATTTCATACTTCCTCTTTTGGTGATTAATGTCTGTCTGGATTTCAATAGGATGGATGCACATGATGTGCAATGGCATGTTTTCACATGTGAGCTTTGCAGGGCTGTGGCAAACCAATCACTTTGCTATTATACCCACTACTCTCAGAAATGTAGTACTTAACCCTTAACATACCAAGTTTTAGATGCTTCTAAATATGAGAGGTCAGTATTTGTCTAATTTTCCTCTAATGTATTTTTTTCATTTCTTCCTGTTTGAATCTTTGTCCCTAGTTCTTTTGATTATTTCTGTCTCTCTCCCTTCACCTTCTGCCTTTGTTCCCCTCTCCATTTTTTTCTCTGAATCTGACCCAGTGATTTCCTTCATCTTTTACTTCCTTCACTATTGCTGGACAGATAGTTGTTCTGCTTGTCTCCACATATTTTTCACTACCTTGAATTTTTACTAGAAAGTGAATAGCTTTGCACTTCTTGTATTAAGTAAACAATGGAAAACTCATCAATTGCTCAGAAGCAGTGATTTCCCAAAGCATGTCAAGTATTTAAGATTTAGGAAAAAAGGAACTGCTCAGTATAGATCCAAAAATCTCATTTGACTTTAAAAATTGTGCCTGACTGAAACCCCCTGAAAACATTAGAAAAATCACAGAAGTAACAATTTTGTTCTGGGAAAATTATGTTAAAGATCCGTTCTCATCTGCCAGGATTCCCTTCAACAGTATTGAATTTGGATGCTGATGCTAATGGAGAAAATACAGGGGCTTCCAGAGTTATTGGTTTCTTTCAGTAGCATTTAATAATATTACTATCTAATAACTATTAGATACTGTCCTACTCAGTAATTAGGTGATTGAGATGTCTTCCGTGTTACCAGTTTTGCCAGTCTCCTAGGGAGCATCTGCTTCTCATTTTTCAGTCCTTACTCAATGGGGCCACTGTTTCAGAGAAGGGAAGAAATTTTTTAATGAGGTGTAGAACATTACCATATATGCTTACATCTGAAAGGTGTATTTTAAACTGCTATACCAGCAGGCTTGAATGATAATTTTGAAAAACAATACATCTGCATGAATGTATGAATATCTGCTGATCATGACTTCCAATGGTTTCAGAGCAGTAGTTTTACAGATGAGACCTTCTTTCTGCTGTTTAGTCAAAAATGGTTCCAAGCTTGCTTCTTTACCCTGCCACTGTCACTCACCCTCTCTAATGCTGCAGTGTTTCTCCAGTTCCTCAGTCCTGATCCTCAGTTACCCCTTAAGCCAAGCCTAGCAGTTTTTACTGATGACTGCCACAACATCTGATTTATTCTTTCTTTTAGCCAACTCAAACCAAAATAATTTCTCCTAAATCAGATGAAAACAGCTTTCAATCAGGGGTTCTGCTAGCTCTCCTTGTCTAATGAAGTCCTTCAAAGCCTGTCTCCTGGGAACTATCCACAGTCTCTGGTCCCTCATCTTGTTCTTCTCTCTGCTCAGAGGTGCTCATGCCTCACATCCTATGCCCTGACACCAGCCCTAGGGCTGCCTGGCAGCCCTAGGGCTGACCTGCCTGCACTGCTTTCCTGGGCAGGGTGGGATCTGCTCTGGGCAGGTTCAATTTCCCAAAAGAAGAGGTGCTAGAGGAAGATGAGATGCCCTTCATGTAGCAGGAGAGAATGCCTTTCTTTGTCTGCACTGTAACCTATGGTCCCCCTCACCTCCTCTTCCCCTGCCTGCTGGCACAAGGTAAATCTCAAGATATTAGGAAAAGACAGAACTTGCATGGGGTGGGGAAAATAGAAAAAGAGTGGAAGAACAGCACAAACAGCAATGCCCTAGATGTAGCTTTTTAGACTTTGGTCTTTGGGGTGTACATGGTTGCTTTCCTGCTGTCTCCTAATTTGACAATTTCTGTTTTATAGGGTTAATTCTCAGTCTCTCCTCCTGAGCTGTTAATTGTGATTGAAAGGTAGAGGAACTGAGGAAAAGATGCATTAAGTCACTCAGAAAGTCAGTGGAATTGGTCTAGGAACAATACCTTCGTGAAGTCATGTGAGGGCCTGTTCCTTGTCTTCATGTTGGCTTCAGAAATGCCTTTGTTTTTCTATCCACTGCAGTTGGTAGGTGGAATTCAAAATGAGCAACAGAGGCTTCAAGTTTCTGTGCTGAGGACAAACCTGCTAGATGGATTTTTTGTGCTGTGTGTCACGGTGGCATCTCAATGCACTGGTCCTGTGCCACTGGAAAATACCTGCCCTGCTTTTATAAAAAATTACTTGAGCGCCAGAAGCAATGTGGCCAAATGTGTGTGGTGTGCTGCTTTTGCAAATCTCTGCAGAAGAGCTTTAGGAATTTCTGTATGGCATTCATTCCACTCTGCAATATGGGCATCACTGGCCCCCTTCCTGCCTCTGGCCCAGCCAGGCAATGAATCAATGTTTTCATTTCTCTCATAGAAGTATGCTAACACCATGCTAAAGGCCACTGCCATCTTCTTGTGTAGTTCAGTCATTGCCTAGGAAAACTGAGATTATTCTCTGTACTTGGTGTTCTCACTTATTTAGAAAGTGTTCTGAAATATAAATCAGTATATATATATAAATACACATATAAACACACACAGACACACACACACACAGACACACACACACACACACACATATGTACATATAATAAAATAAGTGGGAAGGGAAAATGATACTAAATTTCATTAATTTATAGTTCCTTGATAACAAACAGATCAAGTTCTTTGTCATAGTCAGGAAACTGTATCTAACCTAAGTTGGTAGGTTTTCTGTGACAATGTACTTCACTTAAACTGCTTATATACAGTGTAGCATTGAAAAACACGGCTAAAACTCAGAAGCGCTTTTTCCTTATGTTTTATGTGGTTTTTTTTTTTCAATTTGAAAAGGGTTTATATTGATTTAAAGACATTTTTCTAGATTTTGCTTTGAATACAAATCATGTCATAGAGCTTTGCCAAAATAAACTTGGCAGCTTATATTTTCTTTCCTTTTTTTTTAAGTGTTGGCATGTAATGAATATTAATGGAGCATCACTTCCTGGTTTTTGGCATGATACTTTCTTCATGTAAATACTGCTTTTTGAAATACCAAAAGCCTGTGTGCAGTTCAAGCCTTCAATTAAATTTAGATGAATTTATAAAGAATGTTGATTTTTTTTTTATTGTGAATGTGTTGAAAAATTTTAGTAATTTTGTTGGAAATTTAGGGGAAGACAATTTCATTAGTTTGAATTCCTTCATAGCTACTTAGCACATCTTGTTCCTCTATGTCCTCTCTGTGTTTAAACTCCTGAAGTTAAACTGCTTTTCTTTTTGAGGATTTCACATCAGCAAGCACATTGTCAGAAATTGAATAATAATAGGGAGAAGTGACTCAGTCTTGATAAAATGGAACTAGCCTGAATTTGATCCTCAAATTGAAACTAACCGTAACTATTCTGGGATATTTTTGTTTGTTTGTTTGTTTGTTTTTGTTGTTTTGTTTTCTTGTGCTTTTTTTTTCTGTTTCGTTTTGTTTTTGGTTTTTTGTTTTTTTTTGTTTAGAAATTACTATCACACATCTCTGCACCATCTGGCTTTTCCTAAGAGTGGAACAGACTTATCAACATACTGCAACAGACTGTTTTTGTGTGTCTGCAGAACTGTTACCTGAAAACTCTGGAATTCACACAGAAGGGTGGCTTTTAAGCAATTTCCAGACCAGTTTTCACACCAAAGAGCATTGGGTGGTAAACAGAGTGGGGAAAAGAGCCTGTGCTTGTGATTGCATCTCGTTTTTACCAAACATTAATTTTTTCTAGGCTAAGAATTGCTTTTAATTATGACCTGGTGGAACTCTCACAAAAAATGAGAGAAAAGTGTCCCATTTGTCTCATTGCGACTTGAACTTTTCATCATGAAAATCTACTGGCTATAATGAGGTGACACACAAATTTCTTAAAGCTGAATTTAGTCCTCTCTGTAGTGCATGCTTGTTTAATGTTAGAGCTGTCCATCACATAGACCCCAAGGTCTAGGCATAGGAACCCATTCCATCTGGCCCTGTGCTTTTGTCTCACAGGAGAAAAAAGTTGAAGTTCAGGGCTGAGTGTGGTGATTTAACTCCTCCTGCACACAGAAAGGCATTTACTGTGCAACTAATAATGACATACATGTATGTGTAGGTAGATGATGGCAGCAGCTTCAGGAAATGGTATTTGTGATGGTGAGGATGGCAGCAAGAGCCTGTCTCATCAGAACTGCTGCTGAGTTTGTCTGGGGAAGGAGGGCACTAGGGAGCAGCTACAGACAGCAATGCCTGCAAAGGAAGAGCACCAACCATTATACCTGCTATGATTACCACAGGTTTAAGGGTCCCTATGCAGCCTTCCTGCCCTACAAGCATCAAAATGCTGAGAGCAGGATTTGTTTCCCTCAGTTAGATAGTTAGGCTGATAGCTTTGTGCTTCACTCTCTTAGACTGATAAATTCTAAGGGTGCTAGAAAGCTGATATACTTTAGAAACTGTAGTAATAACAATAATAATAATCGCAATTTTATAGTTTGGCTGAGGGTATATTGACATAGTTTCCAGGTTACTATGTTTTTCTCTTATTTCATAAAACTAATAAAAAAAAAACTATGATGGGCTTGCCCTTCAGTGAAGTGACAAGTCTCATATTGATTGCAATGGCAAGATACTCTGGGCCAGGGTTTTGCATACACCAAGCATTTCACTTTCTCCCAGCCTGGTCTGCTTTTACCACAAATGTGCACAGTATGTATATGTGTTTGCTGCAAAGCATTTGCATATTGCATGATGACCAAAGTAACTTTTGTCCTGTGATACGCTGCAGGGTGATATGACAGGAATAAATACAGGGCTTAGCATGAGCACAGCATGTGCACAGAAGTGTACATGCTGGAATAGAGCCTGCAGGCTGGACTTTGCACAGGGAATGAGAACATTCCTCTTTCTACAGCCTATACTTTGCACTTGTGTAGTGAGTAGCAGCAGGATTACTGTAGCTGATGCTACACTTGGCAAGATCTAACACCAGCATGACAGAAGGCAAATGAAAGAAATACTAAACATGCACTGAATATTGTATTCCTCTGGATAAAGGTGGGAGACAGCTTGTAAAAGAAACTGGGAATGTACTAAACTCACTGAACTTTGTCTCCTAGGATGTGTGTTGATTTTTAAAGGCACTGAGCACTGACAAATCAAAATGGACAGTTAGGATTTGATGAATACAAGGGCAAATGAGCACCCCATTTGCTCCTTTTACTGCAATTAACTAGAAGATAAATGGGCTCAAATACAATGCATGCTGCCAAATGGCAAAAGTTGCTGTTACTTTAAAGCATCATATTAGAATACATTCTTTTGGATGGGTAGTCTGATGGTTGCTGCAATATCTATATAGCTGTTGTAATTTTCTGCTGAATGCATGTGTCCAAATAGATGAGTTTTACTTAATAAAATAGCTTATGTTAATTAAAAAAAAAAAAAAAAAAAAAAAAAAAAAAAAAAAAAAAAGAAAAAAAGAAAAAAAGAAGGAAAGTGTTCTTCATTAGTTGGTTTACTTTTTCTCCAGAATTTTCAAAGTTTAGGTATGCTGAGATTATAATTTTCCTTATTCCAGATCTGAGATACAGGAACAGGTTCTCACAACCAAGTCATAACTCCCATTGCCTAATCTTAGATTTGTAGATAAACGAGATTTTAGAGTCCAGAGATAATATTTCAGCATGCATTTCAAGATATAAATTCACCTATAAGTGTGAAGAAGAGATGGATAATATCCAAGTCAGACTGGTGACCACTCCCATCACTATATAAAACAGTGGAAGATATAAACAGAAAACTACGCTTTTTTTTCCTTTGCTGCAGTGTAGTATCTGAGCTCTCAACTGATTTCAAATAAATATATGTGATTGCTAAGCTGATAAGAGAAGAGATTAGAAGAAAAACTGATTCTGTATTTAAATGTAAAATGTCCTGTTTATTTGTATGAAGATGCCTTCCTAATTGCAAAACCAGGAGAGTGCACACTGGTCTTTCAGAAATAACTTGATAGTCATTTGGCCCAGTTCAGGCACAATAACTGTGATCTATGCAAGACAGTAATACTAAGGAGCTCAAGAAGCATTTGGACAATACTCTCTGGTACATGGTGTGACTTTTGGGGATGGTGCTGTGCGGGACCAAGAGTTGGATTCCATGGTCCTTGTGGGGCCCTTCCAACTCAGCATAATCTCTGATTCTGCGACATACTCATAAGGTCAGAAGTGAGAAATGTAGCATCTCTTTGACTACTTGCTTTGGTGCTCCAGGGCATGTTACTGCTACAGAAACTGTGGTAACAGGCTAGCATTTCTTACCTTATGTAGCAATAAATATGCGGGTGTAAAACAGGAGGCAATGGTATTTATAGGACTGGTGACAAATGTGAAAAGCAGTACTACTGTGCAGTAAGCTACGTAGGCTTTGTTGGCCATCTTCCTGGAATTGCGCTTAAAAATTAGTTTCTCCTCGATTACTGCTTCTTGTGTTTTAAACAGATACAGAATTTTCAGACAGCCATCAGTCAAACAAATCAGAAAGAAAGTGTTTCTGTTCTCCCTCCAACACTGCTCCCCAGCATAAAATTTGTTCTAACTTCCCTGTCAGCAAATTTCTTTGTGTTGTCTCAGGGATCACACAGGACTATCACCTTAAACTGCAGCCACCTGATTCTAATTAGTTTTATTGTCTGCCTATCCCATCAGCTATTACGCATATTATTATAAAAAGGAAGATGAAAGTTACTTAAGATCAACATCCTGAGGGCTTCTGCTTGCATTGAAGGTCCTTTATGCTTCCCAAAATTGAGTCCCAAATTGAAGTGGGTAGTGAAATTGGAAGTACTGAGAAATAAATAATGAGGGTCACTGTCAGTGATCTGGACTGCTTTCTTAGATAAAGCATCTATCTCTAATTGTCTCACATACAGTCTTTTTACACCCATTTAGTACAAACAATTTTATTATTCTAATTTTTTCTTTTTATGGAAAGTTGTTAAAGAGAGCATTGCTCACTTTTGCATGTGACAGGACATTAAAGGATGCAGTGTCTTTCAAACTGGAGTTTCCTTTCTGTGAATCCTTAGAAATGAAGTGAGTGTTGTAGGTCAGGAAGAGGAAAGCAGCTGCATTGCTGCATATTTATTGCAAAGATATTGTTTCTTCCATGCAAAAATTTGACTGGGTCTGTTGTCTTCTACAAAAAAAGGGTCATAATCTAGCATATATTGTCTCTTGTTTCTCCTCACACTGCTTCTGAAATCTAGAAATTAAGTGACATTTTGGCGTAGGTTATGGATTTCAAGTGGACTTAGCCTCTGTGTATCTCCTCTGCCCACACTGAGACAGACAGAAATCACTGTGACAATTGTGATGTACACTGGTGAAGGTAATTTCTGAAGATGAGTTTGTGTTACCTCCTGTATGCTTTAAATGAAGACTTGCAGACTAAGCATATCCTAGGTATTACATGAGCCAGGGGGACCAATCATATGGAATATAACTTCTACTTTTTGAAAATTGCTTTTGTTTCCATGAAGAATGTTTACACTCAAAGGTCTGCTGGCACACATATTTCCCAATCTCCTAGGAGTTTGTGGATTTTAAAGTCAGTGGAATGCTTACCATGCATACAGACATGAGGTTCTGTGCCTTTCATTAGTAACCCTAGTGTCACCCTTCCTCAGTCTGATGCTCAGTCTGATGGTACCAAACCTCCTAATTCTGAATGAGAAGAAATCTCTTCACATTTGGTCAAGATCAGGTTTCTTTGATTAAAAAAAAAAAAAAAAAAAAAAAAAAAAAAAAGTTAAGTAATTCCATAGTCATTAACAACTCACTTTTAAATGAAATAATTTAACTCTTAAAAAACTCCTCTGTAGAGAATATGGTTACATCTGTGAGAAAGCTACTCTCCAGCAGTAAGGGAAATGAAAATTTCTGGCCCACATGAAATTTCATGGGTTTTAAGTAAGACCTCCATGGAAAGTGTCTTTAAAGGTCTTACAGGAGAGACCTTCCCCATCACTTACAGTTTTCATTTGGCCATTGATTCCTTATTGGTGATTGTGAGCAATCATTGACATCAACTTACACAGTTTCCTTGTAATTAAAACTTTCTCTGTTTGGAGAGTGAAGCCTCGGGGTCTAATGAATTTACTTATGACTGTCTTGAAATGTGAATATGTTCTATTTTAAGAGAAACTTGCAAATGCTTCATGTTACCATTCAACCAACATAACACACAGGGTCTGCTTAACAGAGACAGGCAGACTGTGTTTCCACCAAGCTAAGGTGAAAATTGGTAAAAATGCAGCTCAAAGAAATGCCAGGTTGTGTGGCTTGCTCTTCTGGCAGTTTTGAAGATGTCCCTGATTGCAGTAACTCCAGAAATGGAAACTCTTACATGATTTTTTTGTGTGTTGTTTTTAGTGTACACAATGGTTTAAATAATTAATTGTGTGATATTTTTTCCTACCTTTATAGAATGTGAATATGAATATATGTAAAGAGTGAGGACTTGAGTATTTGCAAAATCAAGTGGTATGGTTTGTTAATAGGCATTAAGAAATAGTGATGCAAACCATCAGAGACCTGGAAATATAGGGGTTTTTTGCAAATCCTTACTTTTGTCTTGTACTTTGTTTTTGTTTGTTTGTTTGCTTGTTTGGATGTTTTAGCATATAGCTGTATCTTACCATTATTGTACTAAAGATAAATGTTGTCTGTATGTGTGACTTGGCAGTAGATCCTACTTTGATTTCACATGTCCTCAGAATAAATTAAATCTCTCTTTATGTACACCACAAACATGTTTTGCCAGACAAAGCATATCCTGTCTTATATGAGTTGGACACTGTATGTTGTGAATCTGTGCAATTACAATAGTGCTTTTAAATGTATGTTATGATGATTTGATGATTCATGAAGTTGATCAAAATTATTTAAATTTGAAGGTTGAAGGTTGTGTAGAGGGGAGGCCTGGGAGAACAAAGATCTTCTGAACTGATACATGATACTGTAGGATGGAAACCAGCTTTGCACCAGTAGGTGCATTGAGAAAAAAAACAACAACAAAAAGCCCCAAAACAGAAAGACCCTGCCCTACTTGAAAAAATAGAAAGGCCTGATAAAGGTTCTGCTTCAGATTGCAAAAGCAAATATATTGTATTATATATATTTCTCTTCTTTAGTATAGCTAAAGGACAACTTCCCATGAAATAATGCATTCCTTTAGAATTGCAGAAGATTTTCACAATTTTTTTTAAACATTCCTATTGTAACCTACATCAAAAGGGCAGCTATGTTTCTTGTGTCTGACTATACATATGCATTATAAAAAAGTGAGTCTACTGTAATTACCAGTTTGCAGAGCGAATTCCTGCAGGGTTTGTACTCTCCCCATTAGTAAAAGAGATAAGTTGAAATGTATTAAAATTTCACTGTACAACTGGGAGTTTTTGTTCACAGTAAATGTGGTAATGTTTCTTCATTGCTTGACTGTTTGTGTTTAAATTTAGGCAGTGTGCCCAACAGGGACAAAATTATAGGATAAAGCTATGTATAAAAGAAAATCCTTCTGAGAAAACCAATAACATTTCTCCCTCCACTGCCTGCCCCCCTTCTCTCTCTTTTCTCTCTCTCTCTCTCTGGTTTTATTATATATATCTAAATATCTATATATATATTCATATATATATACATATTTTTTTAATGTTCCATTCTGGCCAAAGAGACACCTATTTCACACTTACTGGAATCCTTCTCTCTCCTAAATAAGGTAAAGGGATAGAATATACTTTAGCGAACATTCATGAAAAAATATCCATTGCTTTGTTTTCGGGAAATACCAAAGAAGAAAAATTTAGAAGTTACATTAATAAAATAAATGCATATTTAAGTAATTAATTACTTCATCTAATGAGGAGAAAATTTTTCACCTATATGTATGGTTTTTTGGGGGTGAGGGAAAAAAATTCTTGGGTGTTTTTCTTCTTATTATTTGCTTATAGTATTAGTTTTGTGGCTGACAGGACTGGTGACTGAAGGTGCAGTGCAGGATTGAGTATTTTATTAATGTAAATAAGAAGTTATTGCTTTAGGCTAAAACTTAAGAACACATACATAGTATGGAGTTTTGACCTTGAAGAGAGAAAAAAGATGATTTTCTTTTCAGAATTATTTTCAAAACAATAAAATCTTTCATTATAATTATTTTATGTAACTTCTATAGAACCCATATTTATCTTTAGTGGCTAAAGTGCAGAACAGTGCAGTGTAAATCCACATAATTTGTGTAAATCCACATAATTCTTTTTGCCAAATTGAAAACCCATCATTTAGAATCCATAAAGCAATAACATGTGAGAAGGAAAGAAAATCTTGACAGGCAAAACTTCCTAAAGAGCAGATTAGACAATGAACAATATATTTGTGATATGATTTAAGGAAAATTCCTGAACAAATGGACAGGAAGAAGTTGTTTCATGGGCCATTTTTGCTTTGTTTAAATCAAATGTTGCTTATTCTTTCATCTCATAGAAGAAAAAGATGGAGAAGAAATAACCCAACTGATTTTGCCAACATAATTTTGTGTAGACATTTACATTTTTCTTACAAGGTTTCCTATTTACTTGTTAGAAGTGATATATTGCATATTTACATCTTTTCACTTGTAATTTTTACTGGACAGACTAACTGAGATTGATCAAAACTAGTTTAGAGATTATGAGTTATTTATCTGATCATCTTAAAGACTTTTAACATTCTCATCATCTTCTGATTGATTTGTGGAGAAACAATAGGTGAAGAATAAATATTAGGTTTAATAGGTTTGTTATTTGATTTAATAGATTGATGTAACTTTTTTGAACCACTTATAATCTACTGAACAAAATCCTTTTTTGTGGATTGCTGACCTAACCATCCACATAATGTTAAAAATTGTTGACAATTTCCTTCCATGTTCATGCTAAATCCACAGGTTCTGTGTTTTTTTTAAGATACTAGTGGGAAAAAAACTTTTTTGAGCATATTTAGTTTTAATTTTTACATCACGTGTTTTGCGTTATTGGCTTACATAGTTTATTCTGAAATATCTTCTGTAAAATAGTAGAAGTCTGTTGTAAATAGCAAGGCTGTTCCTACACTATAAGAATTTCAGTATATTTTCTCCAGTACAGTTGCCAGCAAGATACATTTGTTTTCTGAAGAACTATTACCTGGACTTTTCAGAGAAGCATGGCCTCATGGAGTGGTTAGCGGTGGAAGGAATTTTTAAAGATCATCTAATCCAATCCTCTGCCATGGGCAGGGACATCTCCAACTAGATCAGAGCCCTGTCCAGCCTGACCTTGAATGTGGTACCCACCACCTTCCTGGGCAACTTGTTCCAGTTTCACCACCCTCCTCAAAAAAAATTTATTCCTTATATCTAATTTAAATCTCTCCTCTTTCAGTTGTCCTATCACTACAAGCCCCTGTAAAGTGTCCCTCAGCCTCTTCCAAGCACCATTAGGTGCTGTAAAGCTGTTAAATGTACTCTCTAGAGCCTTCTCTTCTGCTGTCTGAACTATCCCAATTCTTTCAATCTTTTCTCACAGGAGGGGTATTCCAGCCCTCTGATCATTGTGGTCCTTATTTGGACTTGGTCCTTCTTTTCCTGAGGACTCTAGAGACAAATGCTCCAGGTAGGGTCTCACCAGGGCAGAGTATATCACAGATCCAGGGCAGGCCAGTAAAACCAGTGGAAGCAACTTGCCTCCTGTGCTCTCTAAAGGAGGCAGTGAGTTGTGGTTGCTTGGGATGAGTGCCTGGGTGTAGCTTGCAGTATTATTCTTTAGAAGAGTCAGGTTAGAGAAGGCTATGTGAAACTTCCTGCAGGTGCACCCGTGCATGTTGGATACCTATCTGACACTGACCGCTGCCTTGGCAGCTCATGTGGCTGAGCTCCAGTGACTGACAGAGTTGGTTTCATAGCAGAAATCTGGTTTTCATCTGTAAGAACAAATATCTGTATTTGCTAACAGGCTCTTGGGCACAGGGAATCTCATTCTTAAATCAGCTATGTTTTTTCTTCAAATTTTAAGCAAAGAAGCACTTGTCAGTCTTAATTTTTTCAGTGCAAATAACTTTGATGCCTGAGACCCTCGGGCTAGTTTTACATGCTATACAAACATAGTGTGATACTGTACCTGCAGTCTTTGTATAGTATCCTGTAGGCAGCCCTGTGAGCTGAGTGTCTAGAAGCAGCATGAAAACTCTACAGAAACTTCTTGAAAAATAAAACATATATTCTGCATTATATTTCTCTAGAAAAGTTCAGATAGCATTTCTTAGCACAGGTTTTTACTTTTACTGGTGTCTGGGGTAGAACTCTAGAGCAACTCCTAAATTAATGCAAGACTACAAATGTTTTTTATTCTTCTCTTCTTATTCCCCATTCCCTTAACAGCTCTTTCTCAAGAAGGCTTGAGAACAGTTTTCTAGCATGCTTAAAAACTAGGTTTTCCTTACTCTGGGTAAAGCTGTTTTATCCTATTAACAGCTTTTTCTCTTGTTAGCATCCTCCCTTCATCTTATATTAGTAACTGTTTTCTTGAATGCCACAGAGAAATATAACAATATCGTTACCTTTCAAATTGTATTTACTGAAAATAAATACAAATAAGAAACAATACTAATATAATGTGATGTGAAATTGCTAATAAATACTGCAATGCAGTGAATAACTCAGAAGATACTTGAGTATCTCTAAATGGGAGAGAGATTAAAAATATCATAGCATCACATTAATGTTTCAGACCATTTAAATGCAAAGTAAATTCCCCCTTGCTGTTTTTTGTTTTGGGAAAAGCATTATTAGGCTACTAGTATTGAAGTTAGTAATGGTCATGTATCAAATAAAGTTATTTTCTTTAGGTGATTCCTCTATATAAAATCCTTCCTTTACCAGTGATAAAGTAAGCTTTTATCATTAAAAAAAAACTATTAAAATTTTTGTGCCAACAGAAGAAATAATAATCCTGGATGTTTCTGCCTTACCTCTTCCCTCATACCACACCATGTTGTGTTAGCAGTTTATTAGCCTTATCTCTGAAAATGGTGTATATTACCATTACTTATTTTTCTCAGATTGGGCAGTTATAAATTGAGTGGTTAAGTCCATCTATGGCAATGATAGACTCAGGATCAGTATCAAGGAATTCCCCCTCTTCCAGTCTAGTGTTTTGGCTTCTGAATTACTCATGAAAGCATTTTAGCTGAGTTTCAAAACTCTCTTTTTTGTACCTGATTTGCATGATGGAGGTATACAGTCGCCCTGCAGAGACTTCTGCATGTGTCTGCCTCATTCTGAAGAAAGTGCAGCAAGCACTTCCACCCCAATTTTCCCTCTTTCTTTGAAGTAAAACATACATGAGAAGGGGAGTAATGAATGCCTTGCTTTATTTTGCTTGTGGGTTTTTTGTTTTACCTACTAAACTGTATTTATCTCAACACACAGATTTTATCCCTCCTACTTTTCTGATTTCTCTTCCCCATTCCAGTGTGAAGAAAGTGAGCAAAGGGCTGTGAGGGACTAATATGTCAGCTGGGCTTAAACCAAAACAGTTGCCTATAATACCAATCTCACAAGAGGAGGGTGACATTGTGCATTTCCTAAATGTCAGTATCAAAATGTTCCTCCTTTTGGTGTTAGTTTGAAAATAAACTATTCTACTCCTAATTTGCCAGCTATTAAAAATAGTGTGATTTCATTGGGATTTTTTTTCCATCTCCACAGCAGAATTTTTGCTGTGATCTTTTAAAAAGCACATAATTAGCAGGAAAAAAATATTTATTTGGATTTAAAAAGTAGTAAAGAAGAGGAGTGATAGATTTTTATGAGCTTTTTAAGGAACATCTATGTGCTCTAAAAAAGAAAGAAAAAACTCTGAACCTAAAATTGTAGTATGGTACAGTCTTGCACTCAGAAATAATGTCATATAAACATCTTCTTCTTAGCTTTACAACAAAAAAGAATGAGAAAATTAATGGCAGAGGGGACTTTCTATTAAAATATTGAAACATTTGTGGAGCTTTTCTGTTGTCTTCTACTTCATAACTTATTCTGTCAAGAGTCAATATACAGCAAAACGAGAGTGGATCTCCATGTTTCTCATTAGTCCTACTTATTAAGTGATTATTTTGGTGTGCCATCATGTCTCAAGATCATCTACTCTATGATGGCTTCAAGCTGTTCTCCTAATCACAGTGTTGTTTACTTTCAGTAAAATATTAGTTCAAAATTATGTAATTTTCATTTCCAGTAGAGAGTAAAATTGTTTGACAATGGATAGAAAAAGTTAATTTAGTATGTTGTGTTCAGGTTTCTCTTGGAGTTGAGACATAAGCTGCAAAAAAGTGTTTTTTACTTCTAACACTTCTCATAATTTCATGCAAATATTTCATTCATCGATATACAACACCTCAGCTGTTATTAGTTTTGGAAACATATATGAGATTATTTATTCTGTCAATTAAATATGGAGAGTTCTTGCCTATATTAAGAAAATGCATAGAACTTGTGAATTGCCATTATACAAAATCTTTATTATATAAAATCTAAATTTCAAGTGTGCATACGTGTATATGTGTGTGTGTTTAAAACCAATGGCATCTTTGCTAACTAACACATTTGTGTAGTGTGCATTCTTACTTATTCTTACTGATTTTAATGCAGCTGTCAAGAACTGCACTTATGCACCAGTTTGCTGGTTTGCAGTCTCACTAAAAAGACTTCACAGGACCAAATTATCGTCAAACCTCATGCTTCTGTCTCTGGTAACAGGGGATTTAGATTGTGTGAGCCCTGTGGGATAAATGGAAGGGAGATGCATTAGAAAGGTAGATGGAACATCGATGCAGAGAATGAGTATAGTTGACTCCGTTATGTATTCAGGTGCACAGTGATACAGATGTGGAAAGAAGACATTTTTTTAAATAGCTTTTTGCACTTGAGAAAGGTGAGACAAGGACATTAGAAATAAGACTCTCTGTTAATACTGCCACTGCATAGAAAGATGTGGTTGAGACTTCAGTAAGATGCTATTCAACCTCACAGAACTCTTAAAGCCTCATTATGAATTACATTACAAAGTTTTGTTGCAAACTTATCTGTCTCTCCAGAATGTTGCCTCATTTAAAACTGCCTCCATCTTTCATGATCACTTCTAAGTACTCCAGAGAAGGAATCATACATGTTCTTTCTGTGTTCCCTTCTCCCACACTATCATCCCTTTCATGGCAGCTTATTGACTCTCATCTCTTGGAAGCTCTGCAGAATAGCCAGAAAGATTGACTTTTCCATTACTGCTGTAGGCTATTTCCATTAACACATGAATAATATTTACTTTTTAGATATAATAAAATCATCCAAACAATATTAAATTAATATCCTTGGTCTGGGAGAAACCCAGAGAAGCCAGGTCTAACATATTTTAATAGCCATACAAATTACGCATAGGTGTACTGGCATTATGCTTTAATTTTAGGCAAAGTTCCTTTCTTTTTCATTATGCCTTACAGGAAGAAGATCTCAAAGAGAGCTGCAGGACATTTCTCAATGTCAATTTTAAAATTTTAGGATTTGAGGAATCAGCAGTATAAATTTTTTAAATTATTCTGCTGAAGTCCAGTCCATTTCTGCATATGTTTTCAAGGACCATTGTAATTTTGATAGAAATACGAGAAGCATTATATTTGGAACTCAATGTAAGGGATGTATAAAAATGTCTCAGAATTCCTGCTAACTGCTGGCCATTGACATGGTAAAATACAACAGCAGACATGTTTCAAGGAGGTGGATGTAGGAAATTGTTTTGTTGTGTACTCAAGGTGTTAACCTGCAAGTTGTCATCTAAATACGTGGTTGCCTATCAGCTAACATGCAGGAGGCTGTCTGCTGATTTTAGTGTTTCTTTCACTATTCACTGGTTTCTTTTCCTTCTGTTTTCCTTCTGGCTTTCTTGGGGAAGTTACTGAGGATAATTTCAGTCAGGAAAAAATTCTGTTTCTTAATCTAAAAGATAGTGTAGTATGCGAAGTCTCATTGCATAAACTTTTTATCAAAATCTTGGGAAGGCAGAATTATAGTGCATGACTTGTGGAATGCCTAGCTAAACTCTTTCAGAAGCACTTTCTGGCAGGATTCTAATGTTGGTACTTACACTTTAGCGGGTTGGAACAATGGTTGCAATATTTAGCTGCTACATCCAGGATCTTTTTATTATCCCCGCTTCCTACCCACCCCTTTAAAATTAAGCAGTACCAGACATCCAACCACAGTTAAACCAACCACAGTTAAACCAACCCACTCAGCTACCTACAAGAACATCAGCTACTGTACCTTAAAATCCTACTGCTGGGGAATGGAGATCTGCATTAATACTTTGGGTTCTTAGGTTAATCTATGCCACATTCACCTTCAGCTGCCCTCCTGGCATTCCTGAGCCTATTGCACAAGCTGTCAGTGACTTCTCTCCCAACTTAAGTAGTATTGAAAAACAGTTGAAAAATACTGTTCATAATTGTGATGCATATCTTTGCAAGGCTCAGTGAGTTTCCTGGTTGTGTTGTGCAGGTCTTCAAGCACATTAATTTCTTTCATGTTAATGAACATTAGCATTCCAAGCCTGTAGGATCACACATTGTTTTCAGCATCTTGAGTCTTCCTGTCACCAAGTTATACTGGCTTCCTGTTGGGTATTTTAGTGATCTCAGGTAGTTACAATAATTCTGAATTAACTGAGTAAAGTGCAAAATTAATCTTTAAAATAAAGATAAAATTCTGTTAGAGATTTCCAGTAGTCTCTACTACTATAGAATGGCTCCAAATGTATGTTGCATCTGCCCTGGCAACACTTACTGTCATTGTGTCTAGTTGTTGTTTAGGGAATGCAGGAATCAGGCTAACAAAATAATTTGCCCAAGATCATGACAGAACATGAATTAGAATGAGTCTTTCCCATCCTAAATGAGCATCTTACAGCTTGAGGGGTAATCCTCATCATTCAGAAGTATGCATTGGATTCTCTGTGGTGGAATGGGAAACTACTGAAACCAAATTACAACCTGGCATCAACATGCACCCTTGGCAGAAAAAGCAGCCAAGTAAGGCCAGGCTGAATATTTTGGCCATGCTAATTATCTTTTGATTTTTTTCATGCCAATTGATATTAATTTGTAAAAATGCATAGCTCTTTTTGAAGACTTTCCAGATTTATTTATTTATTGGAGGAAAAAGCTGATGTTTACATGTTTCTGAAAAATTTGGGTGAACCTTTTGGGCAATATGTATAAAAGCTAAAAATCATGCTAATTAGTTAGTTCAACACTTTATATCATCTATACTCTAACTCAGAGAGGAGGAAAAGAAACATGTAACCTCTAAATTTTCCCCTTCAGTTTGTAATCTAGAGTGACTAAATGGATAATTTTTTGAATAGGTGTAATAAAACTTACTCTTAAGCTGCAACGTTGTATTTCAGGTTCAAGCTGAATCAATTTTTTACAGGCAACCTGTTGACCTCTAGGCCAAAAGTTGATAGGGTTGTAATGGAAATGCTGATGAGCCTTAATAAAGCAACTCTTCCAAATGTCAGTTTTATCTAGTTCATGTACTGCACTATATTACATCTCTTACAGGTACTGTAAAAGACACATTAACAAGTCAAAATATCATCAAATACAACCAATGTGTGTCACATTGGTGTAGAGATCTGAAAAAAAGTGGTGAACGTGAGAAAATCTTCTATGGTAAAATAAGAACACCACTTTGAAAGACCTCCTTCTTGCAGTACAATTAATTACTGAGTTCATTAATTAATGAACATATTAGCAAAAGAACACCATTACTGACCAGTGTAGTCCTGATATATTACCAAGTCAATACACTATTGAACATGAAACAAGACCTTCCAGGAGATTTTTTTTTTCTCATAACCCACAAACACATATATTATTCCTGCACGGTCAGCACTTCTTTGGTACGCTTATATTTCATATTACTAATTCTTTTAATCACGCATCCATAGAGCTGTGTTTTATAACCTGGCTACTGAGTAATTGGACAGGTGACATTGGGACTGAGGCCCTGAAGTGTCAGGCATAATAGAACAGGATTTTTTTTTTCCCCACTATGTTTTTGAGAGTAAAAGGTTGTAAAGGAGCAGATAGGATAAAAGAAATAAAGGACTCTTGTAACAGAAATTTTTCAGAGAAATACAGATATTAAATTTATCCATGAACTATAAATGTCTTTACATTTATTTCTGATGCAGATAAATAAGGGATCAAACATTTAAAATAATTCTGAGGCTTTTTCATTGCCAGCAGCCAAGGAGCTTAGCCTGGCCAAGTTAATGCTGAATGTAATTTTTTGAAAGTCACTACAGTTAAGTTGTTGGGTTTTTTTTACAGAAAATATGTGTATGTATGTTTATTCTTCAGAAAAGGCAAGAGTCTTCATAAAATTCTTCAGTATCTCTGTGGCAATGCATACCAAGCACCCTTCCCCCACCTTAGCCCCCAAGTAATCATTGATTGCATCTAAATCTATAGAGATATCTTTTCCTGGCAGCTCTGGTAGTTACAGTAGATTGTTAATCTGTGAATGATCAGAATAAGCCTCTCTGTCTCAGAAATCTCCATGCAAATTACATCTAAATGCATGCCATAAATTTATTAGCAGCAGTTTGAAGTGCACAGGTCATCTTCTACACTATTTAAAAACATATGTCTGTTACAGTAGAAAGTCTCATTCAATTTATATTCACTTTTCTGTGGCTGTAGCTAGCCCTTGTCAAAGTAAACCTGTGTAATTGTTCAAATAATTCTAAAAAGGAAGGTGAGAAAGTCTATTATTAAGAAAGGTGTATTATTAAGCAAACGAGATCTCTGCATGGGATTGGAGTTTTACCATTGCTACTTGGAAACAGAGAAATACATGTTTAAAAATTGAGGAGTTTTAAGAGGTAAAAGGCTATTCCTAGGTATTGGAGAAAATTAGATATAAAGGCTAGTTATAGGATGCATTTTGAACCAGTCCTGTTCTTGTATCTTGATAATTTTATTGTTTTGGGAACAAATAAAATCCATGATTTCTTTTTGCAGCAGAGTTATGTCTTAGGTAAACCCCAAAAAGAAAATTCAAAAATAACCTTTGGATTCCATGGAGGCAGGGGAAATATATTTGTCATTTTCCTTTCCATATGTTCTTGTTTCCTAATTTTTACCTGGATTTGAAACCTATATGATTCTGTGGTAAGACATCACTAGTAACTTTCTTTCTTCATGAAGTCAATGTAAAACTGGAACTCCTACAGCATCCTCATCCTACCAACCCTTTTTTTTTTTTCCTACAGAAAATAGAGCAAATCTTAGAAATAATTTAGGAATATATTAATCTCCATGGGACATAGCGATATATATTTTGAAAGAAAATTAATTTCTACCTAAAAAAGGAGCAAGGCTTTGAATGTTAGGAGGCTGGATTTTGCTATACAGTTCATGTCATTCTAACCAACACAACAAATTTGTACAAGGAGGAAGAAATACATTAACATGTGTTTTCTGTTTTTTTTTCCAGGCCATCCGCTGTACACTGGTAAATTGCACATGTGAATGTTTTCAGCCAGGGAAGATTAACCTGAGAACCTGTGATCAGTGTAAACATGGCTGGGTGGCACATGGTAAGAAATATCTGTTGAAGGCTTGTTTTTCCAATTATTTCCATCTTTACCAATATCTTTAAATAATAAGAACTGGATTGATAAGGCAGTATTGGTGCCTATTTGTGTGCACAGTCTGAGTTTGTGCATGTGTATTCGTGGGCATGCTTCTTTTACAGAAATTTGTCAGATGAAAAAAGAGTCTGTTATTCTGGCAACAGCTTCAAGTGCCACTGGAGTTCAAAAGCTTGTGTAAAGCTTGAAAGAATATTCTAGCTTCCCAAAAATGAAGTAGCTCTGGTGCTTAACAGAAAGGCAAAAAGTTTATAAATGGTTGTACAGCAGAGTTAGTATTGCAGAGAGGCATCAGCCAATAAGTCGTTGGGCCCAAATGGAAATTCAGATTTACCAGTGTTAAACATTCAGATCTCACATGTTGAGAGTGTATCCTATATGGCAAAGGAAGTGTGTATATGTGATTTGTGAGTTGAACCTCTCTTCCCATGTTTAAGTATATTAATAAAGAAAGGAAGGATTAGAATTCCCAGAGGCATGAAAGGCATGAAAGGCATAAAAATCCACATAAAGACATTCGATTTTGTTTATCCTTCTCTACTTCATATTCTTGGAAGGGATTTTTTTCTTGATAGTCATTACTAAATTAGCATGAGAGAGCAGGAGAGAGCTGTATACACCTTTAGAAGGTAAATAAGGAAGATACCTAAAATGATTTAATGACAGAAAAATAGGGAGGGGGAAGAGAAAGAATACTATATGTGTGGAAGAAATTGCTGTTGAAGTTTTCTTCTCATAATCCAGACTATTGGCACCTAAACAAGCACAGCCCTCATTCCCCACTTCTGCTAGACATTCGGGGGCTTATATTCTATGAATTTTATTCTATTTTGATGAGAACTTGAGTGAAAAGTTAATACTTTCTTCCTAAGATACCCTTGATCTCTGTTTATTTAGTTCGTGTCTGCCTGGTTTTGTGCTTGAGTATGCTGACATATGGCAAGTGTGAGTGCTCAAAAAATTCAACAGCACTGACTGAAGGAGAAGTTTTTATTCACATATATGGGATGTAAAACAGGTATGCAGGTGCCATGCAGTCCTGTGTCACTGCCTAACATTGCCTCCAGCCTGCCTAGAAGGGCCCTAGCACCACCCATCTAGATGCAAGTTTATGATATACTAGATTGTCTAGGGACATCGTTTATCCCTGTTACTCTTATTTCACAGAAAATTATGTTCAGTCACTGAATAACCAGATTCACTTTCTTGAAAGAATCAGTAAACCTCACAAAATTTGTATAGTTCAGGCATTCTTCAGGTTTTGTGTAGAGTCAGCATCTGAGGTTTTGCTGATCACAGGATAGGGAAGCACTGTCTAGGTATTTTCCAGGGTGTCCTCCTGATGACCAGTAGAAACTGAGAGTCTAGCATTTAGATTCTGGCACATGGACATCCTGAATTTTCTTTTCAATGAGTATGTTTTGGAAGAGTTTGGAAGAGAATAATCAGATTTTCCTCCCTGTGAAGTGATTCTTCTCTATGAAGTGATTGAATTCAAAATCAGAAAATTATGACATATGTGATCTGAGATTAGCACAGTGTATATAATGGAAATGTCCCTGTTTTTCAAGTCCAGACAGTTGAAACCTGAATGTGATGATTTGGGATTTTTTTCTCCCATACCTGAGTGCTTAACATTCCAAATAGAAAACTTAGTACAGTTATATATATAATTAGAAAGTGTTTATTTTGCTATTGCGCCAAGTGAATAATGCTTTTTTGGGAATTTTATTTTGGGGGGTGGTGGGAATTTGTTGTTTGGTTGTTTTTTTTACTACACTTTGGGTACATTCATCGGAAGTATTTCCATTTTGTCAGAGTGAGACAAGTCAAATATATGTTTTACATACATCAAGTATGATCTTGTAAATTATTTTCTGGACAATGTTGTTTCTGCTTCAGTTCTTGACCTTGGCTTTTTTTGAGGATTTTGAGGGTAGCATTCATGAGACAGATCAATTCACTGCCCAGTAGCGCCTGGATTTCAAAATTACTAAAATCAGGTTGCAGTTCAGAAGTCCTTTACTTTAAAACTATTAGCACATTTCTTTCAGAAGTTGTTCCTTGAATGCAAAGAGTACTTCCTGCTGCTTTAATTAAAGGGCTTCCTTGTGATTTTTATTAATGAATTTCAGCTCAGCTCCTTTAGTGCTCTACTGAATGCAACTATCAATGAATAGGTTTTTCCAACAGGAAGTACTGTGCTTTTTCAGTTCTGATAACCTAGAATCATAATTAATTGAATAGATCAAAAAATAGCTTAGAACTGCAGTTTACTCATGCTGTACTTGACTAATCTGTGTGGAGTTAATTCATTTTAATAGCTGCCATTTAAAACATTGGAATTTCCAGAGGAAGGAGGTTAGAGCGTACAGGAACCACTGTATTATTACAGATATATATATATATATATATATGTATTGCATATTGTATATAGGAACTTCTGGCCCTTTTCTTCTCTACTGCTTCCATTGTCTTTCTCATGTTTTCCCTTGCTCATCTAAAATAAGCTGCACAAATTTTGAAAGGAAAGATTTCCTACCAGTTCAGATACACCTGTCTGGAGCTGCCAAATGTAGGACTGCAACTGTGGTAACAGATGCATTGGAAAGTACTTTTGTGACCAGATAAATGCTTCTGTTTTTGAAAGTTTCACATATAAAGGTTTGACCCCTGTACTACCTACCATCCTGCAATCCTACCATCAGTGTTTTCAAGGCCAAAGCCAAAAGCTGCACAGAGCATAGCAGCATCAAGTATTGCTGTGAATCATGGAGAATGGGTTAGTCCTAGGATGAAACTTGGAGTATTTTAAGGGATTTGGGTGACTAGACTGTTTTCATTTGTTTTAGCTAAAGGCTGGCTTTCATACTGTATGGTTGAGTGGCAATTTATTTTCCAACCCAAAAATTAAATGGTTTAAATTGGATAAGCCATCTCTTAAACTGTAAGCAGTCAAACAGATAAAGTCAGTCTTGACTTTTTTTTTTTTTTTAATGGTATCAATACTTTGCATGGTCCATACAGAAAACAAAATCTCACTAAAATCTCAGTAGTCAATTTTTTAAGGAGATTGGTATCTTGTGGCTCTTAAATAGTATGGTACTTAGGTGGCCACAAAAAATAATACTTGAGTGCTTGGTTTGTTATCCTGCTATTTTTTTTGCATTAAAAGAAACATTCTATCCTGTGAAAATAGTAATCACATTTTACTCTCTTTAGCACAAAAATCACTGAAATTTTATTGGAAACAATGAAAAACCCCACTCTATTTGCCATGCACTTTGTCTAGCTGAAGCATCTTAGCCTATGAGGAAAGAAATTGAGCAAGTCTGCAGTAAAAAGATGTTGATTTCATTGACTTTGCATTTTGTCCTTTGTACTTGTCATTGATGTCAGAATAACTACCATTCTGCTAGCAGAAACACTCTTATTATATCTTATTCAATAGATCAAAAGACCCAATGTAGTATCAATCAAGTACAATCTTACCTACTCTCATAACTGTTTTGCCCCCAAAAAAGTGCAAAGGTGACTCAGAGACTTGTCATGTGGGTTACAATTTCACCTTGAAAAGAAAGTTTTCTGGTGCTGTGCTAGTATTTATATAATGCAAGTGCTAGCTTCCTGTTAATGAGATGAGATTGGAAACAACCTCCATTAGAAAATGGAGAATGTCATAAAGTCAAATGCATAACATGACTGTGACTACTTCATTTAGAATGGTTGAGTTTTCTGAATTTCTACAGGGTAGGTCATGAAATTGTCAGGTAAAAGAAACATGAAATAAAAACTAAAGGAAGGGTAGGTGGAAATAAATAAAGAAAAGAAACAGAAGAATACTGTGGAAATTTTAGAAATCACATCTCTTCCTCTGCCCTGAAGTTTCTGAAAGGACTAGGAAGAAGGTTTAGAATTTAAATGTGAGCTGCATGGGAATGAGATCACAATGAGTGCTATGTTGAAATAAAATTCATTTGAGTTCCTATATTTGTCTCAGTCCAAAGATGTTAAGTGAAAGAAATCTAGGTTTGCAAAGTCAAAGATAATCTCTAACAAAATAAAACTAAATGAAAGAATGTCACTGATCTTAGAGTCTCTCTAAAAGCTGGCGAAATTCCCATGTTGTTCTTTACCTAAAAATGGAGATTTTTTTAAGCAGAGAGTAAATTTTTAAAAAGAAAAAAAAAGAAAGAAAGTAAGAGAGAGATGTAATTATAGTTGACTAATAAAATAATTGGGCTATTTCTGTGTTGTCTGATAGGATATAAAAAATTGTCATGACTTATAATATCAAACATGGTTGTTTACTTATATTAAATTTATTTAATTATTTGAAATGCTTTAAAATTACTTGAGAAAATAATTTTTTTATAAGTTATTTTTAGATTTTTAGCAAAGTAATTCTCTGCAGCTCATTCATAATGAAAGCTAGCTTTTCATGATTTTTAAAGTAAAACTCTTTTAGGTGTAGTCTGGGTTTTCCTGTCTTTTACTGACAAGATCATTTTAATCCATCTGTTATAACTTTCTTTTGACCCTGAAGGTGGAGGCATATTTTTCATTACTGATTTCTTCCAAGAACCTTACAAGATTAACCTTCATTGCTGGTAAATACTTTTTAAAGTGCCCCTCTTCTGCCTATGCCATTCCTTTATGCTTCCCTTCAGCAGGATTTTACCAAAGCAGCCAATACAGCACAGAGAAAATGCACTCTGTTATCTTGTGGGCACTCTGACCCAGTATCTGGTTTTAAAGCCAGTTAGGAATGATGTGATGCAGTGTTTGCTTTGCATTACTCTGGTATCACCCTTAGTGTAACTCAAGCTGAGGTGAAACCAATCCAGATATTAGGGATTTCAAGACAAATAATATTGTTTCAAAATTTTATGAGACAGAAGTGGCAGAAAAGAAATAATGCTCAGGTGCCCCAAAACCAGATAAGAGGCCTTGTTTTTTCATCCTTGTATTTAGCTGATACTTACATAACAATCTGGTCAAGAGTTTAATCCTCATGCAAATGTGGCACCCTCAGGTGTCAAGTAATGTTTTCCAGAGGGGTAATGCACAGGCTCTGCCCTATATATGTTCAGACTTGTACCTCCTTGGATCTCCCTGGGAATCTGTTCAGTTTTAAGTACTTTTTCTCTTCCTCCCTGCCAGCCCCAGGACCTTTTCACTCAGTCAGGAGGAATTTAGACCTCTCTGCTTCTACCCAGCTTCATTGGTTTACATTCCTGGGTTTGAATAAGCCAATGTCCTTTGGACACAGCCAGGTGAGACTATAGCTGGCCAGGCATTAAGCATTCAGCTAAGGACTGAGTGTCTGGGTAGCCCTAAACAGGTCAAGACCCATTTGGAAGCACATTTCTGCTGCACTGGCCTATATTCAAAACTAAAAGTGAAATCTTTTCTAATTTTGAACACTTAATTTTCTGAAAAGCTTTAAAATTAGTAATCACACTTTATGCTTTCACAGAATTGTCATTAATATAATCACATACTAATTGGCAACTCTGCTGCACTTTTTCAAATTATGATTGCCCTTGATTAGCTATAAAATGCCCACAGATGTTTAGGCTAAAATTATTTCAAAAGTGCACTATATTGTCATTGGGGTGCCCATCGTTATTGAATTTACATTTTACAGAGGAGGCTTAATGTCATTTACTACACCCAAAACCATGGGACGAAATTCTAGGAGATGTCTCAGGTGATGATGTCTTGACCTTTTTTCTAAAGAAGAGAATCTATAAGGAAACAAATAGACTTGCTGTGTTCAAGATGGAGCAAAGGCTGGAATTCTGGAATTCTTCACAGTCACCGTAGAAGCTGCCTTTTGGAAAGGTAGTCAGTGAAATCCATGCTCTTGAGCCCTTTAAGTGTGATGATAACAAATTTGCTACATGGTGCAGCTTCAGAGGGGAGCAAAAGAGTGTCTAGTGATTGCTGTTTGATTCCCAAACGAGCAGGATAAATTCCATGGGAGTTCAAATCACCAACAGGTTTGAGGGGAAGCAGTGGTGGACTTTGCAACATGCATCCTCCTCAGGATGTTTAGGTGACAGTACCTGCTTACTTGTGTCTTTTAACACCTATGCTGCTGCACATGAATTGCTGTGATGTGCTAACCACTTTATCATTTTATTACAGTTTATTACATCATAAATTTTTATATCTTCTTAACGATCCTACAAGAAGCTTAATTGTTTATAGGAACATCCTAATTAACTAGAGTTCACTAGGTTAAGCAGAACACAAATTGAAACTGCTCTAAATGAAACAAACCCTACTACTTCATTCCATATAGCTTCATAAGGTTAAAATGGGATTTGACTGCAAGAATAAAAAATTCATACTGCTTTCAGATGTTTAAATGATAATACCATGGGTAACTTTACCTCAGCTTTCTCTTTTGTAAATGTGAAATTGAAAGGAAGAAACTTCTTTTACCTACTAGGAAGAATTTCGTTTTGAGCTATAGCATTATGATGACACTTATCCCAGAATAATTTAGCAGACAATAGTGTTACTCAATTATCCCATTTCCATCTGGATTTTATAAAGAGAAAAGGTAATACAAGAAATGTACAACATGGGTCTCAGAGACATTTCTAATTGTATTATAATTGATTACAGTCAATTTTTCTGAAGCATGTTTAACAGGAGCAGAAATGGTCAGAGTACATGAATTGGGATGGGTAAGACTGATGTGTATGAATGCTAGAACTAGTTTTATGAATCAGTCTTCCCAGAGTCTGAACACCTTCAGCTGTCAGCAACCTTAACACAGCAAACTTAACACAGCAACCTTAACACAACAGGTTTTCCTGGAAAAACTGAGGTGGTTTAGCACATGTGGGAGAGCATTTCATAGGCTTGAACCAGAGCTACACCCTAAACTGAAACACCACCACTGTCTTGGCTGCCTTTGTGAAATGCATCTATGATACCATTCGAACAGAATGACATTAACAGGTGGGCAGTACCTATTGCACTTTCATTACAGTTTTCAAAGCTGGATAAAATGGAATAGGTTGCCTAAAAAAGGTGGAACTGCCCCTCCCCACTTAAATAGAAAAGACACATCTTGGCAGAGCCAACTAAGCTAAGGCCCTGCTTTCATTGGAACACTGCACCAGACAATCTGTAGAAATCCCTTCCCACTTAGAATTTCTGTAAAACTGTGAATCACAGTTAATGAAATTGAGGTGCATTAGAATTAAGATGGAAATGCTCCAAATCCAGACTACACTCCAGGACTCCCAAATGTGCTTATATCTTACTGTGTATAGTATGTCAACCAAAAGATGTTAGGATGATTAAGATACATATAAACCTCATCTTACCATTATTAAGAGAGAGAATAGTTTTAAAGTGTTAATGGCTGATAGGATGGGCACATTTATCTTTGGAGACAAGAAAGTTCAAAGTTGAATGACTAATCAAAGTAATAGAAAGAGATTATTTATTTAGCATCTTCCATTGTAGATTGTAGATTTCAACAATGACATCATTAATCTGTGTGTCAAGAAGCAGCAAAAGTGGACTGTCCAGCCAAAAGTTCTGAGCCAGTAGTCAAAGGCAATGAGACCACTGACCATGCCTGCACCATTAGCAAGCTCCTTAAGGTCTGAGCAGGATAGACTGAATGAGGAACTGGTAGCTGTGTCCATTGACAATCTCAGGCATGGCAAGATCAAGGGTCCATCCACAGGCTTCAATCAGAAACAAAAGAAGGTGGGGCCAAAGATGGGATAGAAGACGAGGCTGTAACATGAGTCTGAGGGAATCTAGAAGACAGGACTACAGCCAGACATACCTACAATGAGAGAAATGAAGATCCAGGCCTGATCTTTAGTAGGGGTTCTGAACCCCTGGACTCAGCATCCAGGCTGCTGGGCAAAATTGTTGCACTGAGGACTGTGACACCATAATCCATAGCTGCTGTCTGCAGCAGAGGAGACTGCTGATACCAACACACACAAAAGCAGCAGTGTGTTGGAATGCTCACATGATTAATCTACATGTGTTTCTCCATCACTAATCATCAGACTAATCAGCCAGTGTCCTCTTTTACACAGGCACCAATGCACATACTGATGGAGAGTACTACAAGGTCCAAAGCCCACACAAGAGGCTCTGTCTCGTCTTCCCTACCCTGATCCAAATAGTCAGGTGTCTTCATTCCTGCAGTATGCCCATGCAGGAAATTTCCAGCCCAGATGTTTTTCTGAGAACTTGGGATGAAGGTCCTCTAGAGTATGTTCCTTTGAATACATTTGTTGTGAAAAAGAAGGGGGGAAAAAAAGCCTATAGTTTAATTTTTGTTATTAGTTTAGATGGCCAATTCTGGATCAAAGGCATGCTTTTGAGGTACCACTACATAAACTCCACCTAACCTAAATTTCTGGGAGAAAGCATTTGTGGCTCTTTTTTTTGTCCTTTTTTTTTTTTTTTTTTTTTTTTTTTTTTGTAGTTTGATGTTTTTACTATCAAAGAAAATTGTTTTTTTACAGAAAGAAAACATAAAGGAAGACACCTGTTTGGCTTGCAGGAATTGGCCAGGGAGGCTGTTTTCCTGACAGGCCAAAAGCAACTAGCATAGGGCCCCTTTAAAAAAAAAAAGGTCAGGATTCCATTTTTTTGTCCCCCCCACCCTTCATTTCATGTGAGCATTGGCAGAAACTCTGACAAGCAGTTCTTCATATTTTATTATGTTCTTGTCTCGCAGAATCTCTGTCAGGCAAAAACCTTGTCAGCGGAAAACCTGTCGTAGGATCAGAGGAGACAAAAACAGGTGTCACAGAGGCAGTCAAAACTGAAAGAAAAAAAAGATTAGGCTAAAGAGAGAAAGGCAGACAATTACATTAATGCCATTGCTTTTATCTTATAGATGTGTGTTATTATCTCGGGGTGCTGAGTGCGCAATTGCCTCAAAGAAAAGTAGACAGGAGACAAGGGGAAACTTGATAGTTATTAACTGAAGAGGCAGTGTGTCAAAGCTGGATGGGGTTCAAAGTTTTGTAAAGGGATAAAAAAACTGCAGACATCAAGCAATGTCTGTGAACAAACTGTGGTTCTGCTTTCGGCTACATAAACCTAGTAGCATTCTAGATATTTTAACTTGGAATCAGATCATAGACAGAAAAATTAATGAAAGTTTTCATTCAGCCTTTTTTTAATAACATTTATTTTGTGTACATGCAACTGAAGTGCTGGGGGGTTTTTTCTTAGTGCATGAGGCATGGTGAGGCATGAAAACATATACCAGTTTAGTTGCTGTGTTGTTTGGGTTTGGAACACCTATTATCAACACATGTTTAATTTTAAAATGCTATTAAGAAGCCTTTTACTAAGTGTGAACATCTGTACATGCAAGCTGTAAATTAGCAGATCACATGTGTCCCTCTGTCAGAGACTCAGTGCATTTGGCAAGTGGTTTCCATTTTTAGTTTTTAAGTACAATAAAAGGCATTACAAAAACATGGTTTTGCCTATGAATCGGAATTTCTTTACTTACTCTCCTTCCATGGTTTTTATCTTAGTGAACATTTATCTTCTATATGGAATAAATTGCAAAAGTGATGAAGAGAGAGGTGAAAAAGAGATTACCAAAGGATGCTATGTTGTAGCTGAAATATGTACTCAGACTGATTCAGAATGTTCATGCATCCATGTCCCCCATTCTCTTGCTTCAGGAGTGAATGGGATAATTTCCTACATCATGAAAATACTTGAGTTGTTCAATAGATAATGATTTTTTTTTTTTGTCTTTAGTCACTTTCTAAGCATGATAATTTTGAGGAGCAATTTTTTTCTGACTTCAAAGTGCACCATATTACACCATGTTTGAGGTAGTATTAAATCTACATACTGAGAGAGGCTAGTTTACACCACCTCTTATGGTTGTAATAACTGGTCACTTAAGCATTTTTGTCATTACTACGGATTTGTTATTTTTTTTCTGCGGTTGATGAAAAAGAAGAAAACCGTGAACTCCGAAAATGTGATGCTGTTCATGTTGACCACTAATATCATCAGTAAACTACAGTGCTCAACTGCCATTAGTAATACTGTATATGTTTTACCACATCAACACACTATTGTTGCAAAAGTATGATGGAATCATTTATATTGATAATATATTTTTAATCTGTCTTCTAATTTTAGTTTCTTTTGCTTCAAAAAGTGGCTCACTTATTTAGATTTTAAAAATGTCTGGAAATATCTGTTAATGTCTAGATACAGACTACATTTTTTTTTCATCTTCTTGTCCTTGAACAAATCTAGTAATCTAGAAAGAAGATGATGGTTGTAAAATTTTGTATCATCACTTGTATGTGTGTGTGCATACTCCAACAGTATTCCCCTTTGGCAAGTTGGGAATCTGGCTAGAGAGTATGCCAGAAAATTCAGAGAGGTTATATTGGAGAGCCCAAAACTAAAACTGAGATGGAATGAGATCCATAATGCCCTATTGCAACCCACAGACTCTTCTCTGTGGTGTTCTGAGATACAAAGCCAGGCAAATTAGCCTAGAGCTTTCACTAGACCTTTTCATCCTTCTCACATTAATAAAATACCTATCTAGAATAAGGAAATTAGCAAGAGGTAAGTGTATGTACAACTCAAATTGCTTTAAAACTACGATATTTAAAATTCTTTTTTATTCAGTAAAAGCAAAATGTCATGCTTTTATTGTAGCTATTCAAAAAAATAATATGAGACCTCTAAAGTACAAAATTCATCACTGCGTATTTGTATTTCTTTTACTTAGTAAAAATGGAATCTGCTCAGAGGCATGGCTTTTAATTTGGTTGACCTTTTTCACTGCATATTGGGAAGGAAGGGGTCTAAGGGCAATGAGTAAATTTGCAGAGCTGAGCCTCTGAACTGGACATACTGTAGATGAAATTAAAAATCTCTTCTTTGTTTTCTGTCTTTTGATAAATTTAAGAAGAAGCTGTGCCTTATTTTAATGTATCATTTGTACTTATTTTCATTTTAATTACACAGTCTCAAAACTCCAATAAGATATAAATAAGGTACATTTCCCCTCCTTACTTTATTACATTAAAAAAACAAAAAAAAAACCCCACCCCAAGAACTACAAATGGAACACAAAACTTTGTTCATTGATCTATTGCAAAGATATCCAAAGGTTTTTTTCTGAAATATTACTTAGTAAGAATACTGCAGGCTGTAATATGACGATTGACATTGAAACAATTTCAAAGCTCTTCTGATATTTCAGATTATACTGAGCAAAATCTTTCTAAAAGCTATGGGATACTATTTGCTATTTGAGAAGCTAAAGAGGGAAAAAGCCAACATGGGAAAGTTCAGGCTTGACATTAGGAAGCACTTCTTAATGGGAGGTGTGATCAAACCACAGACTTCCTAAAGAGGTGGTCAATGGCCAAAGACACTCCCTGTTCCAGAGGCATTTGGACAACCCTCTCAATATGGTTTAACTGATGATTAGTCTTGGAGTGCTCAGGTAGTTGGATTAGATGGTCCCTTCTAGATAAAATGTTCTCAGTTTTTATGGTGCATACTTGATACTTCAGAGTTGGAAAAACAGTGCTGAAAGGTTCCTAATTCCTGTACTAATTATCCAGTTAGTAATTTTTCATTGTTGAAGGCAGTCTTCTTTAGTGACCTCTACACAAAAAAATCCTTTCTGTCTGCCCCCACCTTCAGTTTAAATTTCTGAATGACTATTTGAAATCTGGAATTCACCACAGAAGTGTTATTTGACTGAGTGTTGTCAGAGTAAAACACGAGTATTTTTAGGCCATCCCATGAAAATGTTGACTGCTCAGCACGCATCTGATTTTAAGATTAGTTGATCTCCTCTTCCCCTGTCAGAGAACACTGTTTCATGTATGCTGAATTAATGAATATCAGACTGACTGATAAAAATTAAGTTGCACCATTAGGAAAAGGTACCTTTCTTAGTTTAAGTAGGTAAGTGATCCCATCATAGTCATGGTTTTGGAAAAGATTGTGCAAGTTACAGCTAATATGTCTCAAACACATATGGTGAACTTTTGATCCCACTGTAACTGCGCAAAGTATGAGCAGTACCTCATGCTGCACCAGGAAGGGACTTTTAATATGTGCTTTGTGATATTCAGTCACTGATAACTTCTTAATAAAGACACATCTGTTTATGTAATTTTTCAGGTATGACAGAGCACATTTTTTGTATAAAACATTTAATCTTGAAACCTCCTAAGTGCTTATGAAATCATAAACTACTGCAGATACTGTTGTTCACCTGTAAAACAGTTCATTGTTCATTAGCATGTATAAATTAAACCAATAGTTTAGAACAGAAAGTGGTAAGGAATGCATTACCCACATGAAATTATGTGGGCAAATCAGGACAGCAGAATAAAACTATTTACTCAGAAATTTGACAAGAGTCAGAATTTTGTCATGAACGTTACAGCTAATACTCCTTTCCTGTCAGAAAACCAACGAGATAGGTCCTTCCTTACCTCTTACCTGAAAAAATGTCTATCAACATAAATGGCCATTTGAATCCATCTAGATTGGCATTAGTTCACTAAGGGTACCAGAGGAGAAACGAGAAATACTACAGAAATTCTCTCTTTGTGCTACATCCTTAGCAATCTTTTAAAGAAATACAAAAATTTTTATAAATTACAATTTAGAGTGAGAATTTTCATTCTTCTGACAATTTAAAGGGATAGCAATCATTAATGTTCAGAAAGAATTTCAGAATCTTACAGTACTGTTATTTCCCATATGAATGCAACTGTGTGTCCTTTTGTTTCATTTACAACTCTCTTATTTTCATGTAGCAGGAGGTTTGCCTTTAGCTTGCAAATGTTCTTATGTACCCAGGCAATAATGTATGTTTTGTTGTGTTATAAATTCCACATTTTACTGACTATATTGACTAATTGACTATTATATTGACTATATTGACTAATTGAGAAGGATAAAATTCACTTACTTTTTTATTATGTAATACATATAATAAGGCCACAAAACAAAATGGGAGATAATATTATTGTCACTTGGAAAGCTTTTCCAATGTCATGCTAGTTAGTATTTGTGTGTGTGTGTGTGTGTGTGTGTGTGTGTGTGTATTGAGAAGCAGATGTCCATAGATAATGCTGCTAAAAATGAATATTGCAGTTGAATGGAATAGTATAGGTTAAATTTCTATCAGCTGATCAAAGAGTATGCTTAGTGGTCACCTTACATGAAGTGGGTACTCCACAGAGTTTTGTGATCTCATTATTAGAATTCAAAGCTATTACATCTGTAATCCACTCAATAGTCCTTAGATAAAGATGTCTTAAGTCACTCTCACTTAGACCATGGTAGAATAATGATCTTAACATCCTCAGCATGACAAGTCGTCTTCAGATGGAAGAACTTGTTTTTCCTTACTGCAGGTATGCTATTTACTGTTAAGAAAAGATAAACAAAACCAAATACTAGGATATATCAGTCATTAAAAAGCATCGAGTACTCAGAAAATGTCCATTCATGTCTTGGTTCTCCTCTAAATTTTCATAAACTTGGAGAAGCCAGGTAGTATCTTTGGAGACTTATTCTCATTCTGTAAGACTGAAGTTGAAAAGCTCAGGGTGATCCAGATCTACTCAATGATTTCAACTGTCTGTTAGAAGGTGGTCTTACAGGGTATCAATTTGAAACTAATATTATTTACACCATTCCTATTGTGAGTAATGCTAATATTAGAAAAAAAACAACTTTGTTTTACTCCTAAGCATTTGGTCAGTCCCTCAGGTAACATATAACCATATCACCACACATACTGCCCAACCTGCAGAATAAAAATATCAATTTTCTTGACTTTTCATGACACATCTATTATGGGAGTAGCAAAATAACCATCTTAGAAAAAGATCATACATAAAATGGTGGGGAAGGTCAGACAGTATTTAACCTGTCAATCTCATTCATTAGACCTGGTAAAAAGATTAGTTCCACATCATGAAGCCTACTTAGGTGAAGTACTTTGGAAGAAGAGCTTTTGGAAGAAAAAATCCCACTCTCCATGTTCTGCAGTATAAATGTCTTGCAGAGAGACATAGGACTGAAGTCCCTGGGCTTGCCAATTTCTCATTTCATATGAATATTAAACTAATGTTTAAAGCTATTTATTCAAAATTGACTTAGCCACTAGAGTAGGAAAGATCAGACAGTTCAGTTGCAAGAAATGAAGTATGAGGAAACAGGAACACTCTGACAATAGCAGTCCTTGGAGTAAATGTGCTGAATGAAGCCAGCAAGTAAATGATAAGGGCCTTTGCGCTCTGGATGCGAGAAAGCAATTTATCAAGAGTACATGAACTCTCTAGTGACCATAAGACAAAAAGAAACCAAGTACAGGAGAAGTCCCTATAAGATTATTTTAAATGCTCAGAAATTTTGATTTAAAAACAGTGAGAAGCTTGGGTTCTGCAACATAGTTCATAAAGTAGGAATAAAATTAAATTTAAACATTGATACTCAGTAAAATGCATGATGTCATACTCAATTCCATCCTTTTTAACTTCACAAGGGGATAAGAATTACCTTCATTCTGCAAATTTCCCTTATCTCTAAATTGTTCAAATCACAGTGAATAACATGGAATTCATAAAGCCAGGTGAAAAGAACTAGCTGGTTCTAGTAGCAGTGAATTCAGGATCAAATTTTTGGTAAATCAGGGGCCTTAGTTTTAACATGTTTAAAAGACTAGAGTTAGGCAGTATCTGTTTTATTTTGTTATCTCTAGAGATTAAGTATCAAACCTTTTCAGTCTATTCAATTCAGCATTCCTTCAGTCTTGGTCATTAGTTAATCATAAATTTCTCTTGAGCTATGAGTATTGCAGTGTCTGAGTCTCTCCTGAGAGCCCTTCTGCCACAGCAATTAAAATTACTTGTGACCTTTGGAAACTAGGGATGTTTTGGACTGCATCTGTGAAAAAGTTGATGATCTAGAGACGACTGGCATCCATCAGGAGTCCATACTGGGACCAGTACTGTTTAATATCTTCATCAGTGGCATAGTGAGGCCATCAGCAAGTTTGCAGTTGACACACCAGAAGGACAGGATGCCTTACAAGGGGACCTGGATAAGCATGAGGTAGAGGACCCAAAATAACCTCATGAGTTCAACAAGGCCAAGGTGCTGCACCTGGGTCAGGGCAATCCCAAGCATGAAACTGAGAGATGAACTTGAGAGTAGGACCTGGGCAACTTCACTGGCTGAAAAGCTGAACATGACTGAACAGTGTGCACCTGCAGCCCAGAAAGGCCACCATAGCCTGCCATGCATCAAAAGCAGCATTGCCAGCAGGGTGTGGTGGATGATCCTGCCCCTCTGCTCCCCTCTGGTGAAACACCACCAGGAACAGTAGGACCCCAGCTCTGGGGTTCCCAGCAAAGATATGCACCTGCTGGAGCAAATCCAGAGGGATGGAGGCCCTGTCCTGTGAGGAAAGGCTGGGAGAGCTGGAATCTTTCAGCCAGGGAAAAAATTGGAAAGAAGCCTGGGTAAGGTTCCTTGGCAACCTTAGTGGGCTTTCAGTACTGAAAGGAGGCCTACCAAAAGGCTGGGAGGAGATTTTTGACATGGGAATGTAGTGATTGGACAAGAGGTGATTGCTTTAAGCTGAAAAGAGGAGAGTAGATTTAGAGTAGATATAAAGGAGATTTTTCTGAAAATGTTGAGGCATTAGAGTATTTGCCCAGTGAAGCTGTAGCTGCCCCATCCATATGAAAATATTCAAGACCAGATGGGATGAAGCTTTGAGCAACCTGATCCAGTTGAAGATGTCCCAGCCCATAGCAGGGGAGTGGACTAGCTGGCTTTTAAAGGTCCCTTCCAAGCAAACTGTTTTGTGACTCTGTTTCTGTGAATCATCCAGGTGATATTTCTCTGGAAAATAAGTGTACCTGCCAAACGTGGTGTTGGCTCTTTGGAAAGATTTCTTGTCTTTTCTTTGCTCTTTCCTTATACTTGCCCCTTTTTCTTTCAGCCTTGGACAAACTTAGTACTCAACACCTCTACCACCCGACCCAAGTGGAGATTGTGCAGTCCAATGTCGTGTTTGACATCAGCAGCCTGATGCTCTACGGCACTCAGGCTGTGCCTGTGAGGCTGAAGATTCTGCTTGACCGACTCTTCAGCGTACTGAAGCAAGAGGAGGTGCTGCATATTCTACATGGCTTGGGCTGGACACTGCGAGACTATGTTCGAGGCTACATCCTTCAGGTAGGAAATAAAGCAAAGCATGTTTTCAAACCCAGTTAACTGATTTATTTTTTTTTTTGTTGCTGATGTGTGGATGTAGTGGTGGTGCACCCGAAGATGTAGAAGGATATGAAGTGAATTTAGTCTGGCATGCTGAAGCCTAATGATGGTGTTGGCAAAATAAAATCTTCAATTTTTCCTAAGCTAAAAAAATACAGGTGCCTTCATACCAAAGTATTTATTTGTACTTGCTTATGTTTATTGTAGGAAATGCCTTAAATACTGCAAATACTGAGGTTAGCTACCTGCAAGCCTGATCTGGCCATCAAAGGCAGCTGGCAAGTTTTCAAGGGCTACTGTCTGACTTGGGAAACTAAGATGCAAGTCAGCAGCTCTGTCATCTTTTCTTTCCTTCATTAGAAAGATACCTAAAAATGTATAGATGAAATGAGGGTTGTGATCATGATTATATTGGAAAGTATCTTAATGTATAAAAAAAAAGGAAAATCCTTTTAATGAGGGCATTTTTGAAACATAGCTTTAAATAAAGCATTGCATGAAGATTAGTTAAAATAGACAATCAAATAGAAAATATGTTTAACAGAAAAATGGACAGGCTTGCTTTATGAATATGGTCACAAATATATGTATAGTTGCTTATTTGAAAAATTTCATAATCTGTTGAGTTCCAAAGTGAATTTTTTCATTTTGTAAGACTATTTCAGATTAATAACCTAATCCTACATACTTCTGAATTCTCTTAATTGATACTCACTTTATAGGAGGTCTTCATCATCTAGAATTCTTCCAGTTATTGAAGTGGACATGCCTAAAAAACTTTGAAAATTTTAGTTGCTGATTTATTACTTTCCTTTCATAGGCAATGGTAGCGTGCATAGAGCTATATTGAAAATACGGGATTTATACCTACTCTGAAAAATTCTGACTCTATTCCTTAGTTCCTCCTCAGGTTTCTGTACTTTGCATGAAAGAAGTAAATTAGCTTTATGTGATTCTATGGAAAACTTTGCCTTCTGTGCTTGTAAATGTTTTCTTTAATGCTCTATATTTGGGGTTTTCACAGAATAATGTACTGAATTGTAAAACAGTCCCAGAGATAGAGAACTAAAAAGCTTTATACTTTAATAATGAAATATTTTTATTCTTATTAGGACACATATGAAATGGAGCTCTTTAATTGTTTCAGGATTCTCTCAGGCATCTATTTTGTAAAGGCTAAGTGTCACACCTATTCAAATAGAACAGAATCCATTTTTTTTCCATTACCAGTCTAAAATTAACATATAAGGATATATCCATCATATTTTTACAGTAGATATCTATGATGTTTGTATGATATAAATGTATGGTTATATATTTATAAATTTTCCATATGGTATATAATTAAGATGGATACATGAAAGATAACCACAGAGTTATGTACTGTGATTGTATGCGTATTGCATCATATTTTGGATTCCTGGATTCTGAATGCTACTGATCTAGAGGGCTGAAGAAATTTGATTTGTAAAGGAATACATGTAAAAAATACATAATTTTTAAGATATAATATTAGAAATCTGATGGTTATTAAATGTGATTAATAACTAGGAGTAATATATTACAAGCATGGAATGTAATTCTGTGTCTCTTACAGACAAGAAGACTGACTGAAATCAGTAGTTTTCTTGTTTTAAAGGCTGTTGAATCGTGCTCATATTGATTTTGTTTTAACTATCTTTTGGAATGATCTCAATATATGCAAGAATGGCTTGTAATACAATTGCATAGATGTTTATACAGACTGAGATTGTGACCTATGCATCTGAAAGGTTTAAAGGCCTGTAATACCACATTCAGACACAGTTCAGTTTATCTGGCTAAAACTCAGTTGCATTGTAGCCCCCAAGGCATGAATTTCACCGTTACTATATTCAGCAACAGTATATTGAATATTATGCCATTTAAATGAGAACGATTATCAGTGAAAGTTAAGGGCAGCTGTTACAGACTTGCCACATATTGACTTCATTAGCACTCGACTGTGTATTTTCTTAATGAGTGAATGAAGACCTATGATAGGTGTGTAGTCAAGCATCCCTGTTAATTTAGCTGCCTAATTTCAAAGAATCACACATTGGTCAAGGTTAGAAGGGAGGTCATCTTGTCCAAACCTTCTGTCCAATCAGAGCCATCTAGAACTGTTTGTCCAAGACCATGTCCAGATGGTTTTTGAATATCTCCACAGGATCTCTAGGCAAAAAGTGCATTTTGTTTCAATTAAGGCTAGAAAACTCAGTATAAGGCAGAAAAGTAAAATGCTTAGTAAAACACACATGCAGAAAAACCTTGGGAAAATTAATGTAATCTATGATAATAAAAATTTCTTCTTTAAAAATAGCTCTATTGAAAGTATCTGCTATAAAGGAGAAGAGAGGCATACAGAGAAACTTGAAAGGAAATGTCCTGTAACACTAGCACAGTAAAAGTGCGTACGGGTAATTTCTCTGAGCAAAAGATGTTGTTCCATGAAGCTTATCATTATAGACTGAAACTTTTCAAATAATTGTTTGTGGCTTTCAGGCTCAGCTTTTACATACAAACTTTTAACTCCAAATGAAATGTTGTAAGCATGGTACAGGAATATTGGAAGTATCAAGTACCAAAACAAATCATCCAGAGTATCATGAGCTATGGGATTGTTGATAGGCTGTCATACACTGAATGGAGGAACATGATTCTCAGTCAGGAATTACAGTTCCTTGTAACTTATCTGTCCAAACCCACCTGTTATCACCTAATTCCTGTCAATGCTAGTAAATTTATCATACATTCATACACACTCATGGTATATCAAATACAGAAATGCATATCCATAGGAAAAGGCTTGCCATGGTAGTGTAGTTAGAGAAGAACAATCTAGTAAAAATAATATTTTACACTTGTAACTTTACAGAATCATGTATAACACTGTTCTCCCATTTTTTCCTCCGGGGAGGAAAATCAGGAAGCTTAGTTGCAAGGACTGAGAGAAGTAACAGAATAGGAAAAGGTAATGGTTGTAATAGATTCCAGAATATTTTATCCAGGTTCGAGATCCAATGTTTATTAATTAATCACCACGCAAGAGATTTGTTAAGCTGGCACAACACTGGAGTTCTATGCTTTGGGATGGTCTGACTTCCACCTGTGCTGAATGTGCCCCCAACAAGATGGAAGTGTTAAAATATTTTAACATTTTCTCTAAATAGATGAGCTTTGGAAGGGTAGGGTAGATGTAACCACTCAAAATAAATTAATATTGTCAGATGATTTTCACAACCAACCAGCCAACCAACCAACTGACCAACCAAAAATAACCCCAACAACCAACCAAACTAACAGCACTGCTGCAAACCTCACTACCTTTCCTTGTAACAAAAGCTCATTGTTTGCTCCACTGGAGAAACAAGAGAAAAACAGTTGTTTATTAGTGCTGCAAAGTGGATGTGATTATTTGTAATACCTTCATGTTGACTAATAATGTTTCCAAATAGCAAATTAAAAAGCAATGGGCAGAGAAAAATGCACTATTTATGCCTTCATTCAGTGGATGCATTAATAGAGCTCAGGAAGGCAAGGAACCCTGAAGCCGCAGAGGTAATTTGATAACACCACTTTTCACATTTTTGCCAGTATTGACAATTTTCACAATATTGCCAGTAATGGCTGAAAGGCATTAAGACCTGGCAAGATTCTCTGGCCTCCCTGCAAGAAATCAAGTTTCTAGTGAATAGATTCATATCAGTGAAATGTTAGTGGCAATTTGGTCACTAATCTCATCAGACTGTCACAGGATTAATGTTTTCATGGAAGACCTGTTCTCTCATCTTTAGAACTGATCCTCAAAAAAACTTTATGGCATAGAGGAACATTCTGGATTGTGTTTGCTCCATAGGAATTCACAGTGCCTCAGATTTTAGGCTTATTTTTTCTATCTCATGGTACTAATTTACTGTGTTTGGTGTCAACCTGTATGTGGTTAGTGAGTCTGTAAGTTTTCTCTTCTGGGAAGACCTAACTTCACATGTCTTTTACATGACAATAAGTTTTTTTGTCAAAAACAGTGGGTGTTTTGGGTCAACTACTGCACTGGCTACTCAAAGATATGTGACTAGTGGCTCTATTGATTTGAATGATGTTACTTTTTCCTGTAAAGAGCAGCTGAACTGTGACTCTCCAACCCTGGTTTAATTCCAGCTAAGCTGAGAGAAGAGGTAACTTTGCCAGCTGTTCTATGATTCGCCGGAGATCACAGGGTTGGGAAGAATACTTTACCCCATCCATTTGCTAGTGTAGCTACACGTGTAATTGCTCCCCAGCCGGATTCTCTCTAAACAAACCAGGTTAGAAAAATCCTCCTTCTAAACATGTGCAAGTTAACTCTCATTATTCTGAGAGGAAGGGGCTGGAGAGCAATTATGCCACTAGCAGTGAACAGCTGGGGCATTCAGTTTTTACACTGGTCCAGCTGCAGAAGACAGGACATGTGATTACAACTTAGAGGCCATAAACTGACTCCATGAAAATAATGATTCAGTGTTTTGAGTAGCAGCTCAACACTTTTTCAACTATTTTGTAGTCAAATAGTTGTACTCTCTTAGTGTAAAAGAGGAAAATATATTGTCTTTACAATACAAAGAAGGAAGCAGAGGCACAGAACAGAACATTGGCAGAATTAGCAGAAATGATATAGACCTAGGAGTCCCATTCTCACCCTCATGCCCTTGAAAAGAGCAGGTAAGTTAGTAGCTCATAGGCAACATCTTAGCTGCCAGACTCTCTGGTGCAGTTCACAGCTATGAGAAATTAAAAAAATAAACTTAGAACAAAGTCAAAACTAAAGCCACCTGGAAGACTGTAGGTATTTTATAGGTTCAAAAGAAGACTCGCTCACAAAAGTTCATGTACTAGACATTGCATGGTCAATCACTAATCCTAGATGAAGTCATTTTCTGTAGCAAAGTCAATGCTGAAAAATTATTAAATTCAAATTTATTAGATATAATTTTCTGCTTTGGTAAAACTGTTCCACTGTTGTGCTTGTTATGGAGTCCAGAAGCAACTGTTCAGCAAGAAGTCAGCTATGAAGGTGTGCTCTCAGAAAATATACATGGTTCAGTACAGAGAGTGGGGAGGTGCAGGCAGTGTTAGACATTAAAAAAATAAAATCCCATTAGCTAAAATAACCTCATTGACAGTAGTAAATACATGGCAGTGTTTCAGTAATTCAGTTCTGAGATTAAAAGAAGAAATAGCTATGTGCATATTCAAACTTCCTGCTCATATAGATATAGATATAGATATAGATATAGATATAGATATAGATAGAGATAGAGATAGAGATAGAGATAGAGATAGAGATAGAGATAGAGATAGAGATAGAGATAGAGATAGAGATATATAGATAGATATCAGCATATATATAACTGATATTGTCGATTATATTTGACAGTTTCTCAAATTTTTATAAAATCTTGGTAGTGTGGTTTCTGTACAAGTTTGCCACCACTAGTTTGTTCGTGCATACTATTTTTACATCCAGATTAAATGAAAATACTTGGGTAGAGGCCAAAGAAAGAAACTTGACCATCTTTAACAATATCGTTCCTAATTTCTTTTCTTTCTCGAAGTAATTCCTTAGCACTTCACCTTCTAAATATTAACCTTATACGCAGATAGAAATTGCTTTACTATTCTTAAAATTAAATATTGTCCACCATTGGCTTGTCTGTGGAGGATTTCAGAAGAGAAAGGGTTCTGTTGCTCTCTAACCTCTTTTAGAGACTTAATAGAGTCTTAGCTTTTCAGTCTGAAATAATTTGCCTTTTAAGATCTTTGAACTTCTTCTGTAGAACCCAAGAGCAAGGACTATTTCATTTAACAGCTTGTCAAACAGTCTTTGATGCTTAAACATAAAGAACATTAGGAAGAAAACAAATAAAAGGAAGCTCTGATATCAGCTTTTGCAAGGTAGACATGGAGTATCAGGTTGCTATAGTGATGATATCATACTCTAAGTTCAATATAATCTACTATCTATATTCATGAGTCACACAAAGTTTCTGTCAGGTTTTTCTTCCCTAAGTGCTGTCAGGTGACTTTACAGTTTTTGTATTTCATAACAAGAACACCATTAAAATGTTGGTATGCTATTTGTTAAAGAAAAGTAGAAAAAATAGGCAACTAAATTATGAAAACAAAAAAGTTGACTGTTGCAACCCAGAAAATGTTAATTAACAGTTACATATATAAATAATAAAAAAAGAAAATTCATGAAGATTTTGTATTTATTGTGTTGCATTGTTTCCTCATTGGTCTATTTGCCAGTATCTTAATTAATACTTTACACTTTTCTACCTGTGACCACTGAAGGATTTCCATGCCTTTTAAGAAGCACTCACTTAGTATTTCCATGCCTCTGTGAGTAGTATGCCTTTTCTTATAAAAAAACCCCAACTTGTAAAACTGATGCAGATAAAGGTTAAGAAGTTTATCTGTTAAAGATTTTAACAAAGCCAAAGTACAACATAAGTCTTTCACATACAAGATTGTTACCCATAACTCCCACCCATATTTAATTACTTGATAATGAAGAGACAGATTGGTGCACCTTTTTCATCTTTGTTAGATACAGTTCTGTCCTGTGTTTTCTTCCTCATAGTTATTGTTAACACTCATTTGTACTCTTTAGTTCTGATGTTTTTCAATAGTGGCTGTCAGAGCAACCAAGACTCAAAGCTGGATAACATTTATGCAGACATCAAGTCCTGCAGTACTCACAGGATTTGAAAGTGTCTCTTTTCTACCTGCTCTGCCTATTTTTTGTTCTTTGGGCGTCTCTGTTCCTTCCTGCCTCTCTTTCCACTTCAACTTCCTTATTCTTTTGTCATTTGCTTCCCATTCCCCTCCCTTTTTACTTACCTGCCCTTCTTCAGCCTCACCTTATTCTCACTTCCCCTTCTCTGATTTTGCCTCTTTAGCACAAGAAAATGAAAAGTATCTGTTAAACATGCATTTCCTGAGTGTTCTATTCCTCCCCTGGCATCACTGTGTACCAATGTTTGAAACTCTGGAAGATTTTTTTTCTCCCCTGTGTGTCAGTTTTGTATGACTCCCCTACACTTCTGTGGAACAGAGATTCTCTTCTATGCCACTTCCTCTTTTGTATCCTTAGCTGTTCTAATCTAGGTGTAACTATTCTATCTTTACCCTAAACAGAGGGTGGAAAAAGCTCAGATGAACGTTAAAAGACTGAAAAGGAAGATAAGAAACAAAGCACAACTGCTGAGCCAGCAGGAAGCATAGTTGTGTGCTTGAGCAAAGCAATGCCCAACTTGCTTTATAGTGTGAAGTAGTTTCAGATTTTCTGTGTACTGCACTACCTTGGCTAACATCTCTGCTTTTGGAGCTGTAACTCTAATAGCAAAGCTACTGATCACACTAGTACTACATCAGGATATTTATCATGGTTCACACTTTAACCAAGCAACAATAAAAATAAAATCCAAAGAGTGTGATGACACTTCTGAATGCCACCAGGACAAGTTATGTGACAACAGATGTCTCAATACATGCAAAGATCATTGGGTTTTCCAGGGTATGTGCAGATGGAGAGCTGTGCTATTGCTGCTCTGTGTCTTGCATCTTGCAAGGGTAATGAAGCAGAGGGCTGTATAACCCCTGGTGATCAACAGCAGTATACATTATGTTGTTCCTAATGACTACTATGAAATAGCCTTTACAGCCACAGTGCTTCACAATGCTCAGAAATGTAAAGGTGGCTGTTTAATAGAAAGCATTTATGGCTGCCAGTCAAAAAAAAAAAAAAAAAAAAAAAAAAAAAAAGGGAGAAAAAGAGAGAGACTTCAGTGTAGGTATGTTTGTCCTATCTGGAATGTGTACTGACTGTTTACAGTACTAGGGGTGAGAAGCTGTGATCGCCCTGATGTACTTTTCACACAGCTAACAGGCTGCAGAGCATGGAAATGTCTGTTACTGAAGGTCTGTCAGGCGTGCACCAGGACCATGTGTTCTTGCTTTCTAAAATGGAGCTGAAAATCTCTTCACCTGCCAAGGCTTGAGTTCATGATCCTGTGTCTCTCTTGTGATAGTTGATGAAATCACAAACACCCAAAGCAGAGTGAAGGATGAAGGAGGTGGGAGGAATAGTTCATTCCCTAGGCTGTTTTAGGTGTGAGTGATGCCATCAAGCATTTCAGAAGAAACAGAGCCCTGAACTTGGGTCTTGGCAGGTAAGCCAAGGAGGAAACTATTTCCAGCTTTCTTGCTTCAGAATGTGGTTTTATTTCTATTAACTATTTATGATCACAGATCTTTTTCCTCCAAATATGTGTGACTGTGTATATATATGTGTGTGTGTGTGTGTGTGTGTGTGTGTGTATGTGTGTGTCTGTGTGTGTGTGTAGTGTATATCTATACACTTTAACAATATATAACTTGTATTTTATATTTGTAATAGATTGTGATTGTGTGTGTTTCTTTGACAAAAATCTCTGGTTTTGAGATTGATTCTCTGTGGATGAAGGGAGGGGAGAGAAAGGCTTTCCTTTTAGCCTGGAAAATCACTTTTCTTGCTGACAATGCCATGCTGAAGCCTCTACCAGAGCATATCCTGCTCTATGTCAAACAAACATGACCACTGAGTTGAGGACAGGATCTTGGGGTTACCATTCACCTCAATTTTCTAGTGAGAAATGTAGTGACCTGTTATAAAATAAAGAAAACAAAGGAGCATAAAGCTATTGATTGAAGGGAAATATGTGTGTGGCTGTGGAGGAGAGTGGGTTGTGCCAAGAATCCAAGGAATTAACATCATTCTTCTCACAAAAAGCAGCTCAGAGATTAGAACTTCTGCCTTTTATAGACTACTCTCTTTGCAGAGAACCTTGGGCTGTGTTCAAATCATGGTCCTGGAGGTGATAAGGTTGTGATATCAACCATTCAGCTACACATCAGTGGAGATGAACTCAATTAAAGAGTATGGAATCCAGACCATGACACTTAAATGGATTTAAGACCTTTTTTTTTTTTCCAGTTTAGAAACCCCTTGCTTTGAGTTTAGGTGTGGTTTTGATTGTCTGTGTGTCAGCCCTGACTTCAGGCACTTAGGAAATTTAGGTCCACAGACACTTAGGAACCAAGAAGGGCCACAGAGAATCAAACTTGTCATCTGTCCAGCATCAGTTGATTTACTGTTTTTCTTGAAGTCCAAGGGATCTCAAGGGGACTTTTTTTCCCTTGCAGCACTGATCTTTCAATGAGGTGGTATTGCCTGTCCTGAGCAATAACAAGGAATAACAGTGAAGTGTGAGTGACTCTTATTAGGAGGGGTAAATGTCATGAATACTTACTGTTGCCTTCTAGGCAGTAAGAGGACAGCATTGAATGTAGACAGACAATCCCCTTTTACTTATCAAGGCACATTTTGATTCTAATGAAGATGAACTCCTATATTTTAATTAAGAAATTTACTCTTCTTTCCTGTGCTGAAACATTTTCTCTGATTCACCTGTCATTTTGCACCATGTTCTAGAATTTTGAATACTTGTATTGAAGCCAGGAAGTGTGTATTGTTCTACTGGCTCTAATATATTAACTTGCTGCACAAGTCCTTTGTGCTTCAGCTTGATTTTTTTCTCTTCCCCCACAGCCTTAAGAAAATGTTCTAATCATCCCAACTTATACTTGGCATGTTGTTAATTAATGTTTATGAAGTGCTTTGAGATCCTCTAATGAAATAGAATGTGTAATTATGATTATTCTTTAGTGAAATTCTGAAACATCTCTAGTACTGGAACAGTAATTTCAATAAATATTTTTTTAATAAAATTTTTAACAAATAAAAGGGAAAGATTTTGTTTCATTAGGGTTTTTTTTTTTTTACCTTTTATAGTAGGGTAAATTATGTCTTTTTCTATCCAGTCTTGGTGGATTCTTCATGATGAATCTTGCCAGAATTGCACCCTGAAGTCTTGCATTCCATCTACTCGAAAGGGTGTGGAAAAAGGGTGTGGAAACCTCGGTTCCTGGCTGGCAATTGTCTGTACAGAAGGAAATCACTTGTAGGACAAGTAGATTTTTAAAACTGTTGGCCCAGTATATGTCAGCTTGCTGGATTGTTTGTATCTCTATAGCTTGAGTAGTGATGTAGGTATAGTAGTAGAATTGACATAATTACATTTTTGTCCATCCATTCTGGATATTGGGTGTCCTTAAATTGAGTCCAAGTTGACATATGGTGCTGACAAACAGGAGCAGAAGAAATAAGGCCACTCATCAGGTAGCTTTTAATGGAGTTTATGTTGCACCAAGCTTTCCTCTAAAAGCTCTCAGACTATTTGGGAGTAGCTAGGGCAATGTGTGGGAAAACTTGCTCAGTTCATGCTGAGTATGTAATGTTGTGATCCACAGAAACGCCTTTGTCCAACCCATCTCTTTTAGAAAAGATTCCATAAAATAAAATTAAAATTGGGGTTAAAGAATTTAACTAGTGTTAATTTGGTTGCTTGCCATGTGGGAACTGGTTTCCTCTTGATAGGAGCATTTCAAACAATACTATAGGATGCAAAACAGAGCTCTTCTCTCTCATTTGTAGGCTCAAAGGGTTGTGAGGTAATGGATATAAGACCCATGACATTCATTTTCTGCCGCAGCTGGAGGCAGAGATATGTTTCTTGGTGGAAAAAGAGTGAGGAATTAATAACGTCTCTAGCAGATTGCTCACAGAATTGTATTTGTTGTGAGGCTGCAGAGAACCTGGATGTTACAGGATATAAGAAGCTCTGCTGGGACAACTGACTAGCAGATGTGGGTTGTCCAGAGATAGAATGGAAACCAATTATGATGTTCATACCATCTCAGACCTAGTCACTTCCAGTCTTCTTTTGAGGACTGTGGCATGAGAAAACATATGGCTAGCAAATTGATTGTACAGGACGAGCCAAAGATGAATCTTGAAAGAGTGTCTCATAATACTTCATTGCATGTATTTTCAAGCCCTTGGTGTGTTATGAAGTGTATAGTTTTGTGATCCTATATATATGTCAAGTTGCTAATTTTGTTACAGTGTTATAGTGCAGCATGTGGCATTAATACTATCCTATAGCAATTATTAAGTGTAGGGTTGCTCTGGTATTTGGAAAGATATCTGAGTATCTGATCTTCTGAAACTGCAGTTAGTTCTCTCATTGGGTCACAGGAAACATTTTGACGTAAATAACCTCAACTATTCATTTTTCCTAGAGTTACAGGAAACTGTATTTTTTTCAAAGTTTTTTAGTTTCTTTGGTTTGTGGGTTTTTTGGTCAATATTAAGATGCAGGATGAAATAGTTCAATGAAAATATAATATCTTAGCGTAGAACTGATTATTGTATTAATGTTGAGATTTGTTTGGAGCATGAGAGAAGTGCCAGTGCAATGGAAAATTTTATAGGCCTTGAAGCACATTTGAAGAATTTTAATATCAATCCAGTTTGCGGTGCTTAAGAAGTTCCTCAACCTGAAAATTCAAAATGAAATGATACATATACTCCTATGTCTGAATAATAACTTCAGAAACACAGTTTGAATTTCCAGTACTAGTCACATTAGTCTTTGGGTGTGTGTCTGTAATGCCATCCCCCACCAGTCTGCTTTATGCTGTAGCACTCTGTTCATTACTAAATTACCCATTTTTTACTTGAGCAGAGTGTTTACCTTCAGTTCATACAAGATGATTGTATTGGGATTTCAGCAGCTACTGCACTGTAGAAAGTCCTTCTTTCTTTCTTTTTTTCCCCCTTTATCTAGCTGTTCAAATAATCAGGACTTGTATAACAATGTCTTTTTATAACTATTATGGGATTAGTTCAAGGGATGGGAAGGAAAGTCCTCAAAATCTGTGAAGTCTCTGAGTGCTTTGTGTATGTGGCCAGGTAGTAGAGAGAGATGCTGAAGGAAAAGCAGCACATCTTTTAGAGACACCAGAGAAATTACAGTAGAGAAGCAGGGAGGAAAGGTAGAAAGATGCAAACCAAGAGTTCTCAGCTTATTGTAGAGTTATAAAGCCATAGGGAGCCAAAATTAATTTGTTACCCAGAAAACTGCTCAGACACTGTCAGAAAGTGGCTGCTGATTTAGCAAGGTGCACAAGAACCTACCTAACTTTATACAATTAGTACCCTTGACTTAAACAATCTTCTATTCATGTTTAACATTAAGCATATGCTTGTGTGTTTTTCCGAACTTCTATATAGCTGAGGTCACATAACAGTTCTCTTCCTGTAAGCAGTGCTGTTTTCTTGAAAATAAATGAACAGCAGGTTGTAAGAACTGTACATGAAAGTATGTTTCAATTAAAAATTGTAGTCTTCTGAAGATTCTTTGTTTATTGTTAATTGTTTTCACTGGAGTAGACTCCATCAGTTTCTGCACAGACACGTGTTACATCTCTCAAAACCAAACTGTGGATTATTTATGGTGTTTTATACAAATGGAAACTCACTAATAAAGCAGATTCTCATCTTGAGGTCTCCAAATCAGTTTTGGCATTCCTCATGATGTCCAGAGCCTCCCTAAAGTTAGATCTTAACTTACTTTGGTCCAGGTTGGTCTTTCTTTCTTTCTTTCCTGCCTCAAGCCACAATTCTGTGGGGAAGGTAAGCGCAAAACAATGGCCAGCAAAAGATCCTTTCCCACCCCGCCATCCCCTCCTCAGTGTCTCTTGGTCAGCCTGGATCCCCAGTTCCTTTCCTTGTAGCTGGGTGTCTCCAGGCCTTTAACCAGCCTGCTAACCTGATTACACAGTACATAGAAATTAAGGGATGAGTTTCTGTTCCCTTTGAAACATGTGGGCATCATTTACCAAATACCTTCTGTGAAAAAGGGAAGAAGCTTGCAAAAATGGTTGAAGTACTTGTTAATACATGATGAGCTAGGGGTAGTAGTGAGGAACACAGTACATCTAGAATTAAATACAGGGAAGGGAAAGTCTTCAAATGGTACATTTTCAGTAGACTTCGGCATGTTTAGAAACTAGCTCTCTTTCCTAGTATCCTGGCTTTTTATTTCTATTGGCAGTTTGTCCTTTGTGTCACTCAAGAACTTATAACGAATCCATAGATAACAAATAGTACTGCATTTTATTTGGAGGAAATAAAGGAGACCTGCTTTGTGGATGGACTTGGTGCAAGAAGCTGAAAAAAACAACGTTCTGTATAATCCAAATAGTGTTCTGTATAACCCTTAGAGCATTAATTTTGACCCCATAACATGGTAAATAATGTAGAGTGATAAAAAATAAACACACTTATGGGTTTGCACCATAAGCTTTATAGTAATTTTTGTGATTTTGTTTATGTGCATACTTTCAGCTATTGCTGAAAGGTAGCCAACAAAACTTTGAAGTTATTCTTTTTGCCTTCATTGATTTTAAAAATAACTTACGATTTTACCTTTAAGGTATTATAGCAAAAGGCAATGATATCTCCATGCAAACTTGGGTATCAAAAACAGGCTTCTAAATTCATAGACTTATCCCCAATGAGACGTTAAAGAAATTGATATTTTGATTTCCGTCTATGAATACAAGAAAGAAAATTTGCATTTAGAGGCAAACTGCTTGTAACCAATGAAAAACTTGTGCAGTAAGGCACTGTTTAATTGAAAAGTAGAGATCAAAACTAAGCTCACCTTGCTGACTAAATTCCATGCCTTTTGAGAGTAAAGCACAGGGAATTAACTTTTAAAATTTCACTCTCTGAAATTTGAGTTTGGTTTCCTATGCCTTTAGATTAGGTGCTCTTGCATGTGACTTTTAAGCGTAAAAAAAAAAAAAAAAAAAAAAAAAAAAAGTAGGATAGAAGAGAAACAAGGATTTAATCAATATTTAGGAATATCAGTGGAGTATTTCAAGAAGGCTGCTAATGTCTAATTCAACTAATGTTCAGTTCCTGAATATCTTACTAAACCTTTAAAAATGATGTTGTGCTTCTTTTATGCCCAAAATTTGTGTGAAAAGCAGTTTCTGCAAAGCATTTAGTAGAAAGTATTTAATAGAAATACTTTAATGATCAATTGTTAAGATAAAATGTAACTGTCTCACTTGCTTTCACTGTATATTTAAGTATTGATTCACAGTGTGAGAAGTTCAGGCATTCAGTTGAGGAATCATAGCAGCTTTCCATAAGAACCAGAGTGAAACAGAAAAGGAGAAATTATTAAATATTATGAATATCAGAAAGCAAGTAATGAGTAAGCTTAACTTATATCACTTCCACCCCCAACATGCAGAGGACTATTTGCCTTAGTGATCACTTTGGAATGCCAAAACTGAAAGATTTGGACTAAATCCTGGAAGCAGTTACAGTGCTGAATCAGTTTCTGCCTTTATATTTTAAAGCTGTAGAAGCTTTTTGAAGTGTGAACCTTTTCTGGCTCACATATCTCCCTCCTCCAGAGCATGCAAGAGCACAGTATCCCATGGCATAGAAATGAGAAGAGCCAGTAACTATAGATATAAACAGTTTTTCCTTCTGCCTTGGAGGAACCCAGCTGTTGCTGACTAGCCTTCTTTTTATCTTAACATTTTGGACACTGTGTGAGACTCTAATTCAAGAAAAACTGAATTTTAAAGTTTTAAGCTTAAACATTTCACTTCTTAATGCTTTTCTTAATTTTTTTTTCCCCCAGGATTAGTCATTTGGCACATTTTGTTGCAGAGAAAAGGTGTCTCTGTTCAGATATCTAGTGGGTGATTTTCAGCCTGTGCTCTGTGCAGACCTTAGAAGTCAGTGGACCACCAGTTTATTGTCTTGGGACCTGGCTGGCCTTGCAGATATTTAACTTCTCTACTGCATTAAAAGCCCACAAAAAAGCCATCAAATTATTTTATTTTTCTTGTATGTAAGCAGTTACAGCAGAGACATATCTTCATAGTGAAATAGGAGATGACTCAAAAACAGTTTCTATAATGATTGTGTTCACATTCTGAACACATTTCCAAATTCCTGATGGGAGAGAGGTGTGTTTGTGTGTTTGGGGGTTTTTGGATGTTTTGGGGTTTTATTTGATTTGTTTTCCCTGCTTCTTTTGGTGCAGAACTGTACAAGAGAAATAGATTAGAAAGGTTTTGTTCAGGCCACGCATAATATACTCAGTACTACAATGCTTCGTTCCTTTGGGTAAATATTAGGTGACTATATTATTGTAAGTATTGTAAGAACACTATATTATAAGTGTAACAATGTGGCTTTCAAACTTGGGAGGGGGCTGGAGATAGAAGAAATTATCTCCACAATAGAAATATATTACTTCCCATTTCAAAAGAAAACTTCTCTGAAAATATTTCTTTTGCTTATTATAATTTCCCCCCATTTATTCGTGTCAGTACAGGACATATTCAGCATCTGTTCTCTTCCAAAAGCCCTCAGGAAAAATTAAAAAGCTGTTCTTGCAAATTCATCATTATTATTAAGAACCATATTTCACCTCATGGTTATCTCAGCCCTTCTCTCGCTCTTATCTGCACTCTGTGATGACATTGCCTACTTGAGCAAGGCATCGTTCCAGCCTCGTCTCGTCTCTCCCACCTTAATTTGTACCGATGCGTTGCAGTTTGGTGACAGGCAGTTGTTCGTGCTTGAATAACCCAAGATTTGAATTCTACAGTTTGTGGCATCCATGTAATGCTTAGCAGTGGGTACAGCTGTTAACTATTCGCTTATAAATAATCTTTTTCCCCTCTCAACCTGTCTCCCAGGTAGTGTACCTGTCACCATTAATAACTCATCGGTAGCTCCCCAGTGATTTGGCCCATCACTTGTCATTCACAGTGGAGCACTGCTCAGGCCTGCTATTGGAGCTCACATAAGCTCCTTCAGCTATTCACTCATCCCAGCAGCTGTGCTGTTTCATATTCCCGACTTGTGGGAAATTGCGCTGATGGTTCCAGCGCTAGGCAGCTCAATTGTCCCCTCTCATTGCTGACTGCATGCCAAGACTTGCCTTTCTGAAGTATAATGTTTTCTGCTGCAGACACTGAGACACCTTACAAACTGTCTTGTCAGGTCTCACTCAGCCCTGTTGATTTCACTCAAAGTGTAACTCTGGAGTTAATTTGAACTATTATATATAGAAACTATGCTACCACCTCAATTGAATGCTAAAAAATTGGTACTACTGTGGTAGTATCCTCAATGATACCCATCCTCCAGATATCTGTACAAAAGGACAACTGAAACTCTGTGTCATCTACCTATGTAGTGGAAGGGGAGGGAAGACAGAAGTGAGTTTGGTTTCCACCTTGTTGTGAAAGGTTACAGTTGTACTCAATTACTCTACATAACAGAATAGCAGGCGCTTCTCTTTGAGAGTAATATGCTTCCTTTTATATGAAGCTCTGACTGGGGAATTTACTGTGACCTGATCCTCTTCTGTAGAAGGAACTTAACTGTAAGTATAGTGCAGTTTGTGAACAGGAATCATTAGGGTCAAGGCAAAAGAGGGTCAGGTCCCATGAACAAGCCAAGTGCTTTGGAGAGGAGCTCTGAAGAGATACATAGGTAGTTGCTACATTACTTTCTTAGCTGTTGGATAAAGACACTTTCTGCTTTACTTATTTCCTAAGTAGAAACTGGGACAAAGCAACTTGCACCATTTACCAACCTTAATATGATGGGGTTTGGAATATTGAGCTTGAATTATTTGCTAGTATAAAGTTACTTGCAAGAGTGCTTGCTATAGGCAGGGACATCTTTCACTCAAACAGGTTGTCCAGGGCCCAGACAGTCTGGGCTTCTAATCAGTAAAAATCAGATTTTTTCTACAGGAGTGGCACTGCAGGAGTTCTTTGAACAAGACATTACTGGGAGAGAGTGCCTGTACTGAGTTTGTTTGGGTGGTGATTAAATTACAGCTCTTGGAGGGAGGCATCCCGTGCAAAGAGACCTGAAGGTGGAATACTCTTTCAAACTCTTTGTAATAGCCTAAACCACTGATTATATGGAGGCACATTATTAATCAATGAGCACCACTGATTCTTCACATGTGTACTTAAGACTTTTCATCTGGGTAACAAATTGAGTAATAATTTCCAGTGAGGAACACTAACTTAGCAGAATTAACTTCCCTGAAGTAGCACTTCAGTGAGGTGAACCAGCAGTGGAATATTTGACCCCTAGTTATGGCATCTTTTAATACTCATTATCCTACTAGGTAAATTAGATTGTTGACTTTATTGGTTTAGGTGCAAAGCCCACTGAAGTTGCTGGAAGCAATTCCACTGCAGACAGGGAATCACCACAGAAGGCAGGTACCACTTCAGACTTTGGTTGCAATGTAGGCAGCATGATGAAGTGATCCTGACCAAGTATGAAGGGGCAACTTCACCTTGTGAAGAACTGGCATAGAACTGCCTTTTGGGCATCAATATAGCAGACTGTTCCACTCTCATGGGGTTGCTGGTTAGAAGCCTTTCTTTTTGTTGAAATAAAAGCTTCTTCCTCACAATTAATTATTAAGTGTTCCAGGGCTCTATTATATATTTATATGTTCTTGAGAGCTCTTCTCTTACATGTGTTCTCTCTCATTGGTGTTATAATGTCACTCTGATAGCTGTTCACTCGCTTCATTTCTTTCTGTCAGTTTCTGGTCCTGTCACACAAAAGAGAAGGATGCTGTATTGCAGAGGAAATCATATGAGACCAACAAGGGCTGGAGGCTCATACATAAACGAACACTATTTTTTATTCTAAAAAAAATCAAATTCTATATTGATTTGGAATATTTAGGTTCCACTTTAAATTTTAGAAATATTTTACCTTACTGCAGACCAGCTATCCTGTGTTGTTTTGTGGATTCCTTCAGGTACAAAATGCCTTCCTAAGTTTTTGGCTCCAATTGATTTTTTGGCAAGGAGAAAAGTGTAATTAATTTTATTACCAATGTATTTTCTTTTTTACCTTCTCTGTCAGACTGTGTATTTTTTCATGCACCTCTGTTGGTGTGAGGAGTGATTCCTCAAAGAAATCTTTGAACGTGTACATATACACACATGCAATTACCTTGACTCACAGTCTCCCCTATCTCTTCAGGAACTGCTCTGAAAAAGCACTCAAGCATCATTTCTCAGACATTAATGCTTGTTACTTTGCTCTATTGCTCTCTTTCTTTGGTTTGATGCACTTGCTTTCTGCCGGACACAGTAGGGTTAAAAAAAAAAAAAAAAAAAAAAAAAAGGTAGTGGTTTGGCACTTTCCAGCTGCTTCTCAGGAGAATATAAAGTGCTAGTGGATCAGGTCCAAACCAGTGGATGTTTAAGAGAAGGAGAAAAAAAAACTAGCTGAAGAGCAACATTCTTGTGTGACTTTGTTACCTTCTGTTGTGTTAAAAAAATTGTTTTGCTTTACAGTTTTAAACACTCTAAAAAAATTTAGAAACACCAAATGACCTCCAGGCCCATTGGCTCTCCAGACTCAGTTTATCAAGTTTCCTCCACCTTTTTGCCTGTAAAATCCAAAGTGAAGTGTGAAAAGCATCAGAAAGTCTCATTTGTGCCAGTGCAGCCTTTTAGTCGCTTGCCAGCACCTTCATTTCTTCATATGTTTCTAGCTAAGGTCTAACATGGAACAAAAACCCGACAGCAATAGAGACCAGATGCCGGTATTTCTTCTCTGTCACTTGGCTGCTGAGCAGATGGAATTTATATCAATCGGGCATGCTAGGAGGAAGAGGCCGTGGCAGCCAACATGTGGAACTGGGGCTGAGTGACATTTTTGCTAATGTTTTGTCCTTGTAGAACATTATGCTTCCTCTTTGCTTATGAGCTGTGGTTTTCCTGACTCAGACGAGGTTCCAAGCCCAGCTGGAATGGTTGTCTGCCCACTGCCCCCCTTTTAAGGGAGTGCTGGGAGCGATGGAGGAGTAGTGGGGCCCTGCACAATGGAGCTCTTTATAAAAATACCTGACATCTGCATGCAATGCACCAAATCATCTTAGCTGAGCACAGAAATTCACCGGGCATTACCAGTCACTTTTTGTCTGTTTTTGTATGCTTGTTTGATTTATATAATGAGTGAATGCCTCTGGCAAAGGAGTACTTTGAGCATGTTATTGGACAGGAGCAATTTTCCACGAGGTATTGTCATACATGGTCTCAGAATACGAGTATTAAAGGAGAGGAGGAAAAAAAAAAAAAGGGGGGAAAAAAAGAAGGAAAAAAAAAAAAGAAAACCAGGCTTTTCCTTTCTGTTTTCAATCACCTCTTGTAAGAAAACACCCAAAAAGCAAAGCTTTGAGAAAACTTCATAAAGCATAAACTGCTCCAGTACCCACTTGGTGAGGCCATCTGCAAGCAGAGATTGTGTACTGCAAAAGCCATAGAATGAACGTTGGCACTGAAGGTTTGGAAAGTGATATGAAGGCAATGTATGCACAAAAATTAAGTTCCCAGTGAAGCTTCCAAAATCAGCAAAGAAACAAAGCAACAGGAGGCAGTTCATTTCAAAAGCAGGAGAAACAAAAAAGTTGTGGAGGGCTTGCCACAGTGTTGTGGTTTCTGTTCTAGCTCTTAAACTCTTCCTCCTCTACATGAACTGCATTGGTATTAGTAGAGCTTCTTGTGAGTAAGGATCTGCACAAATCAGAACTTCAGTGCCATGAATTTTTGGTTGTGCCCAAGTTAAATAGTCTATAATCACTTGAGCAATTAATTCTAAATCAAGTTTAGATTTACATCTCATAAAAGTAAAACAAATGAAAGGATTTAAGCACTTTTATTTGACAGAATTCTTTGCAATCTTTAAAGAAGGAGTGGTTCAGGAAACATGAGATTTTGAATCCCTGAAGATTTCTGTTTGACCTGTGTGTCTCATCCAAACTCTCCAGCCAGCCAGCCTTCCTTCATCTGGGGATGCTGCTGTAGCTTGTCAATTTCTCTTCTGATTCATCTGGAGAGGTCACTTGAGAGTTGGTGTGGGGTGGAACCTCCCCTGTCATGGTGTGAGTGAGCTGTCTGAAGGTAGCTTTGGACTGGTTTAGAAATGAAGGGCTGAAGGCATCTTTGAACTCCAGCCTTGCAAGTGCTATAAAGCGTTTGCTTTCTGATTGAACTGCTATTTAATCCTGGAATTTTCCACAGGTTTGATATTTTGCATACCAGCCCTGCCAGTTACACGGAATTTAGGACATTTAGCAAATCAGGTCAGGTAACAAGTCATCATGTTTTACATTTTTCATGAATATAAATTAAAATAGCTTCCTTTTATAAGGCAAAGTGCTGTATTTCATAAAAGACCACTAAAAGCAATGTGTAATTGTTGGGTGCTGGAAAGATGAACTGAATGGTGGTGCAGTCAATGCAATGCAACAGGTGGAGGCCACGTGCATTTTAGGCAAAGTCATATGATATTTCACTTGTCACCAGCTCAGTTATATGCATTGTAGTATAAGCATGAAGCCCACCACCTAGAATATTTTTTTTTTTCTTTTCCTTCTCTTAGATGGCAGTCTGCTTTATCTAGTCGAACTATAATAGATGCATATCCATTTTTGAGCAGGAAAGAAATTGGTGGAGTTTTTTTGTTTGTTTGTTTGTTTGGCTAATTGGTTGGTTGATTTTGGGTTTTTTGGTTTTGGTTTTTTTGTTTGTTTGTTTGGTTGGTTGGTTGGTTGGTTGGTTTGGTTTTTTGTCATATTTAGTCATTACATGCAGGAACATGCAATCAATAAAACACGTTTAAATCTGATCTGTAAAATGAAGCTGGAAGAAATGTATTACAGATTTCTCTTATGCTTTTTGTAGGGGAATGCTCTGATAAGTAACATTTCTACACTGATTTTATCACTTTGAAATACGGAAGCAAAAAAAAAAAAAAATCCTTGCAGTAAAACTGTATTAATGATTTGAATGATTTGTCATTATTTTTATCCTGTGGTGTTTGAAAGTCATGTAAGAATAGAGAAAACAGGGGAATTTTATAATAGACTCTGCCAGTATGCTTAGAATTATTCAATTGCAGTAGGGAAGCAGACTGGATGGATAACTGATCTTTTCCTTGAAGAATTGGGTGCATATCTTGACTCTCACCTCCTGAACTCTTGCATATACAGAAGTAAACAACTGCCATTGCTGTAAAATCCATAGTGCTTCACAAGGCTTGAGGAAATACCTTTTTTTTTTAATAAATCAATTAACCTGTGTTTATGACAGTATGTTAGTAACAGTTTTCTGGTACTGATTTTAGTTCTTTCTGGTTGAAAATGAGAGATTAATGCACAAGGAAATAAGACTGATTTGTGTCCCTTCCATACATACTTTTAAGTATCACTAGGGCTGCAGATCTTGGCTGTTATTTGATTGTATTTTGCTTACATACAGTATAAGAGAAGAACTGCCATATAGGGGTATGTAAATTTGCTGATGTTTCATAACCCAGCTGAATTAGCCTCCTTCTCCCTCACATGCACATGAACATGCGAACTGCTGGAGAAGAGTACATAAACTTCATAAATCTGAATCTTATCTGAATCTGCAGCATTTGAGAGAATTGCAGGGAAGGCTGTCAGCACAAACAGCCTGTGAAACTTCACATGGGTTTGGAATACAGCTTCCAGATTTTCCAGCCATGACATGGTAGTTCAATTTTCACTCACTCTTAAGCTCTGTGTTTTGTGTATGAGATGTCATGTCTCTGCTTTAGTCATGTCAGGATGGCTCTGATCTGTGTGAGCCACAGTGAGAAACAGGGCATATTAATACCAAACATAATGGAGTTGTCTTCTGTTTTCTCATTAGGGAATGGCTGCTAGTATTGTTTTTGATTCTGAGGGTATCCTGTGAAACTGGCCTTTTTATCTGGAGAAGAAAGTAAACTTTGTAGGTAATATGAAATCAAGGAAAGGGAGATTTTAGAAAAATATCCAGAAAGGCAAAAAACATGCTTGAGTACTCCTAAATGACTATTTGCAGTTGCTGCTGTGCCAGCTGTTCATTTTCCATATAAAAACGCTAGATATTTAAACTTGCAAAGAGGGGTAAATTCTGAAAATGCATTTTTAGAGACTTTTTTCAAAGTTAGTTCTAAATTTTTCTTTTTGTTCCAAGCAAATAAGTCTCTGCATCAGTGTGTCTAGGATGCCATTTTCTTCATATAGCCTTGGTAAGAGCTTCTTTATTAATTGTAATGCTCCCTTGCTGTGAATAATGAAAAGAAAATTAGACTGTATATTGTGTTAGGATTATTCGAATGAGGCCCTTTATCTGTGATAGTATAGATAGCATAACATAAGAAAGCAGTAGCATGAATGTGTCAGAGAACAAAAATTAACAGTTTTAGCAGATTTTTAGCAAATGGTATATGCAGCACCCTGTGTCTAGAAAGAAATCAATGCAAGAAAAACAGTGTAGTTTTTCTATCAAGAAATCAAAGCAGTATGAAAATAAATGGGGCATTTGTATATTTCATGACCATATATGAAACAGAGGGCAGTGCAAAAAAAAAAAAAAAAAAAAAAAAAAAAAGCCTACAACAAATAATAAGTTTTTTGCACTGTATTCACAATTCTCTTTGTAACCTGACTGGGTAAAAAAAAATTTAAAAATCATGCTCACAGTGTTGAATATTTAACAGAAATTTGTGGCAGAGGACTGTAAAATACAGAAGAGCTCTTGTATTTACCAGGCCACCCCGAAAGGCAAGAGGGCATAAGGCACTTATAAACAGTGGCAGAGCACAAGCAATGTTGTCTTTGAAAAGTTTCATTTTTCCCTTGAATCAGCTACAGTCTCTTGCTTGAGGTCACCACGGTTTGCAATCTTTGGCAGAAGGCTTCTTCCATTTTTGGTAGTGGTAGTCTGAATTTTTTGGAAGTGTTTTCCTCTCAAACTGCCATTATCTTCCAAACCTGTTTCATGTTATCATTGTCAGATGCTTCTTCCCCGAGTTTCTCAGAACAAAATGTTGTGTTTTCCTGGGACTGGGCTGTGGGGTTTTTTAAGCTTGGAATTGAGAGTCATATGGTTATGATTTGAGAATGTCAAGCCTGATTTTTTTTTAAAGCAGTACCTTTCTCTCTGGGCAGTGAACTCACTGCAGAGACATCAAAGGGAATGTGTGCTGTTGGATCAAGGTGATTTTTTTTCCTCGACCACATCATTGCCAGCTGTGGTGTTTATGATTAGAGGCAGGCGTTCCAGACACCTCTGAGTCCTTGCTAAGCGTCAGATCTTTAACGGGATCCATCCCAGCTGAGTGACACTAAACAGACAGCCGGGGGGAGCTGGTGGGAGAGAGCAACAGAGCAGGGGGGCTTTGGTTCTCAGTGCACTCGCCAGCCAAGCTTATAACAAACTCAGCTAATGCTAGGCTTTAGGCTGCCTAGAGGCCCTGCATTATGCCTTTCAGGACTGCTTTCATTAGCAGAGGGGATGACTAGAGCCCAGCAAATGCTGTCATTGATCCTCTCACACTGAGTGCACGGACGTGCAGCATTCAGGTCACAGCCTACTCAGCTTTGAAGCAGCTCCATTTCACACTCCTGACAGCCACATTCTGCCGACATGCCAGAGCTGACACAATTCCCTCTCCCATCTGATTCCTTGCTCTGTGCAGCTAACTACACTGAATTCCCACAGGATGGTACTTCCACTAGAAATATTAACACTTGTTTACTGGTGCTGTTGACATAAGAATTCTGCAGATAGCTAGCATTTCTGAGAGCAGTACTCCATCTCATGCTTTCTTGGTTTTTCTGCTCCTTACTACACACTTCTGGAGAGTATTTTAGCTGTGTCAGTGCTAAATTGTCTCCCTGAGCAGAAAACAGGCTGCAACATCTTCCTCTGAATAAAAGTTAGAAACCCAGATTTGATCCAGAGTCCCTGCTCTAAATACTTGGCCTTTAATTGGAACTTTGTAGAGGAAAGGAAGTTTCAAATCCAGCAATTAGCACAGAAGTCAGCTGGCTTGTAGTTGAGCTAGTGGTGTGGAAGCAGCTATTGTATATAGTGCCCTGGAGGCCATCCAGAATAAAGGTCACATAATAAAGGTGCTGGTTAGAGCAAAATCTAAAAGAAGAATGTAAATCAGTCAAATGTCACTGTAACAGAATTTCAAGACAGTACATTGTGCTGAAATTTCTGAATATTTTCCAGTGCCATTGTAGCAGATTTTAAGAAGTCCACTTTAAAAAAAGCTTAAAAATTCTGCTGTGTGACGATCTTTCCAAAAAGAAGTTCCTTTTACATTTCATTGCCTTTTCATATTCCTGGGCTTATACTAAAGCAATGGACATCCAAATCAGTACAAAGGAACTGCATTACTTTGTGGCATATTGTACTATTGTCAAGTCTGTCCTCTCAGTGTAAGAATTTTTTTATTTTGTTTTGAGTCAGAATAAACAATAGTAGCTATTCCAGTGTGAAAAAGAAAAGTTCCTGAAATCAATCAAGTTCCATTAATTACTGCAAGATAAGAATCAGGTTTATTTGGCCACATGGTGAGGTAGTTAGGTTTTGCACATGACTTTTTGTTTCAGTCTTTCCTAATGGTGGTAAGCAACCCTCAAAAATCTTAGATGCTTCGATTCAGAAAAAAAGTTTCCTGTGGTGCCTGGATTAAAGCTTTTCAACCTTTTTTTTTTCCTTTTTTTTTTTTCTTTCTTTTTTTTCTTTCTTTCTTTTTTTTCTTTTCTTTTAAATGAATGTAGAAAACTTGACTTGGGAAAACAAAACCTTGATTATAAAATTGTGATTGCATTCGGAACTGAAAACCTTGAAGCTCTATTTTTAAATTACTTAGAGATGTCTTCTGCTGTCTAGCCATGTCTGGACCTAATAAGTCAATCACTTCTCTACAAGATCTTTGGACCAACATATAAAATTGAAAAAATTGAGATTATGAGGGCCGTGACACCGTTTCTTAGATGATTTCCCGCTACCACTTGGTAGCTGTTTTTCTTTTCTTGCATTCTTTTTTCATTCACTTTTGTCACTAACTCAGCTGTTTTCAGTCTCTGGTAAAGCATTTCTGAATTTTTTCGCCTTATTGCCTGTAATCATCAACCTGCACAGTTCATTTTTCCTCCTGCTTTAAAGTCATCTTTTTTTTTTTTTTCTTTGTGTTTTTTTCTTTTTTTTTTTTGTTTTTCATTTTAATAATACTATCCTGTGAGGAAGGGCATTGAAATAGACAGGTTTGTTCTGGTTGGTCTGCCTTCCTCCCTGAAACAGAAGAGAACAAGTGGACAGGGTGCAGTTCCTTTACTTGATCCTGTACATCCTGTCTTAGTCACTTCTGTAACAACCTAGAAATGGCAATGGCAGGAAGCATCGGTTGGGATGCTTGGAGCTACATTTGGTGAGGAGCTGAGCTGTCAAGTGACCCACACATAAAACCTGAAATGGTGAAATGGTTTTATTGATTAACTAATCTTTCAGTTCAACTCAGGAGTGTCGACTGCCTGTCCGGTGTAATTATTCAGTAAAAAGGGGAAGAGAGGGCAAAGGAGCGAAATGGAAAGAGTAATTGGTTTTGAAGTTGGCATTATTTTATGATATGATTTGCACCTCTCTGATGCACTAGCAGCCCCTTTGCAAAAGAGTCTGTAGTTTTATTCCTTTTCACAGTTAGTGATATATATGGAGAGCTACAGGAACGCAAGACTAAATTAGTAGTTCTTCAATAGAGTAAGTTTTCAGTAGGACACACAAATTTATTAAGACTGAGTGAAAACATTAGTGAAAATATTCTATTTTTACTTAGACTTGGGGCCAAGACTCCTCAGCAAGCCTTGAAAAGGAGTAAAATATGTCCACAGATACCTGCCAGCCAAAATGACTTTTTCCCTTTAAGAATTAAAGATCTTCTTTTGCCTAAGGAGAACCTCAGATCTGAATCAGCATTGTTTTTACCACCATTCTTTTGGACATTCAAAGATGTTTCTTTAATAGTTTCATATGCAGCTCTTGCTTTTGGAAAAGAGGGTTCAGAGGGGAAAAGAGATATTGGATTACAGCTTTGGCTAAGGAAGGGAAAGGGAGGTATAAGATCTTAAAAGGGTTTTTTGATAAATGAAATAGTCAGCTCATGTAAACATAGCATAAGTGTGGTGAGCATCATGAGATAATTTTTAAAAAGATAAAATTTAAAATGCCAAGAGTCTATGAAGAAGTTTCAAATAATTATTACTCTGCAATGAAGAGTAATAAAAAATTGAGACTCCTTATTTTGTGTTTTCCCTGACAAAAAAAAAACATTTATCCTCATCTTACTCTTGTGACTAAACTTGATAAAGTAAAAACAGCTATGAAAATATGACTTTACTAAGAAAGCAGGTGTTTGAAGGAATCATGAAAATTCCTTTTCTACCTGAAAATAATTTCAGATAAATTTAGCTTTAGGTGACTGTATTACACAAACCAGAAGATTAGGAATTTTTGTTAGAAGAAAAAGGTAGGTAGAGAGGAAGTAGTGTAAAATATTTAAGATTAACAAATTTGGGTGGCAGGAGAAAGGGGTGTATTCTTTGTTGACACAACTGTGTTTTCAAACACAGGAACATGAGGAACTTCCATTTTTAGAAATCTGATGAAATATCTAGCCTTCGCATATTCTAAATATCTTCCTCTCAGAAGTAGTTGAATATAAAGGATGAAGGGAATAGGCAAAGAATTTTCAGGAAAACTGCACATGTTGACTTCTGAAAAAGAGAATGTTTAATACTGGCATCAAGTATCACAAACATGCCATACAAGTATCCCCTTGTGTTAACATTTTGTACACTAAGTGAGTTCTTTCCTTCAGTGGTATACAGGCTGATGGAGAAGCCATAAATAACACCAGAGAAAGAACCACAGGCAATTCTTTGAAGTTACTTGGCAACAAAATTTGTTTGGGCTGCTAATGACTTTCTTGAATTTTTTGTGCTTCATATTTCTTCTAAAACCTGCAACTTATCCTTTAAAGTGTACAAAAATATATATATACATGTAGCCTGTTTTGTGTGTATCACACAAAGTACAATTAGGGAATATTCAAATTGTTTTCAGGTAGGCAGGAACTTCTGTACCTGTGATTGTATGTTAACTTCAGTGCCCTTGGGCACATGCATGCATGGTATATTTCTTGATTCCAAGAGCACCTGCTGGTGATGGAGGAGAGTGGTGGTGGTGTTTGCAGTTTGTTTTTCTGCTCATTTGCTTCTTTTGGGGTTGATTTTCCTTCCTTTGTCTGTTTCCTTGTCAATAGTGGCCATTCAGTATTTGTTTTGTCCTTCTAATGTATGGTTCTGGAAGTTCTTTGGCTTTATGATTGATTTAACCTCTGGAATAGAAGTATGGGTTTACTTTTGGTCATTTCAGTGTTCATCATTTAAATAGGTAGCCAATAGGTAGCTCTCAGCAGTGTTAATATATTTTTCCTTTCTTTCTTGAATAGGTGGTTTTATTTCCAATCTGTAAGATGCTGATAAGACTTATAAAAGGTGTCTTAGAAAAGAGAAATATTTTGCCTCTTCTTTTGATGTTGATTTTGCCAGATCTTCAGGAAACATAAAATGGTGTAACATTTGTTCCATTCTGAGTTTGTTTGATGTCAGTTGTGAGCATTTTGCAGACCTTCCCATTCTACTCTAAAGAGTGCAGTTCAGCTTGCCTAACTCTGGAGGTGTACATGATAGTCGTTCCACATGAGCTGATCCTGTAGACTTTTCTTCTTGTCTGGGAAAAAAACCCCTGGTCCTTCTGTAATGAGATTTCTGTTATCCTGAGGCTGATGTATAAAGTGGTAGTTTGAGTCATGATCTAGAAATGCCACATTTTCTATAGTGGCATGAGCTGGAGTCTATCCCACTGAGTTCTTTACCTAGTAGGTATTAGGAGAGAAGAATGCTACTCTAAATGCTTCATCCCAATACTGCCACTGTTTACCTGAATCACAGAGAAAGAAGCAATCACAGCAAGTTTGACCCAGTGCCTTACAGGGGAGCAAACGCTGTGACTGAGCACATGCTTGTGAAGAGTTAACATCCCTGTAATAAAGATGTTGCCGTTTTTAAAGGAAGATACAGGAAATTTTTATCCTCATGGTCTGTATGTATAGAGGAGCATACAGTGCCACGATGCAGTTTTGTTTCATCTGAGCTTTGTCTCTGTCTCGTCTCTGGCACCTTCTCTCTCTTGCTCATGGTGCAAACCACTAACTGAATCTCCAACCGAATTTACTGTCCCCACCACTAATGCTCTTTTCCAGTCCTATTTTTTCCCTGACAGAGATGTCAGTCTAACTCCTGGTCTCTGTGTTTGCCATAAGTCTCTTCTGCCTTGCAGTCATCAATTTTCTCTTCCTGGCTGTAAGAACAAACATTTGCAAACAACTGCCTCCTCAACCTCAGCCACATCAGGCTGGTGCACTTTCAATTCAGACTGAAGCTTTAGGGAATGTAGCTTTAGAGTTCTGACATGTTGCAGCAAACAGGCTTATGTCCTGGCTTGACAATAATGGAGCTGGTTTTCACAGGTACCACAAGGAATATACTGGCAACATTCATATAAATTGTTCAGTAAATAACAAGAAATAAATTAGCTATTGATACTGAACTTTTACTACTGCAGTAGTTATTATTAATCAACCTGAAACTAACACTTGGCACAGGCTGGAAGCTCAGCACAAACATGCTCAGGGCAGGCAAAATGAAACAGATGTTTGTAACAGGAAGTTTTCAAGATATTTAATATAATCACCTCCAAAGTCATAGCTAGTGCTCCTGGTATCAGCTGAGGGTTAGAGAAAGCATTTTTATTTCTCAATACTGTGATACGTTTCTGAGAAATACTTTGGGAGTTGTGGAAGAGTTTAGGAGAGTAATAAGAAAGCAGTGCAGTAGAGGTATTATAACAAAAGGAGCTGGGTGTTCCTTGCTATGTATAAATAATGGGATTTGTGGTGTCTACACTTCAATTTACTTTGAGACAGTCTAGCATGGCTGGTAATTACTGACTCGATCACCAGATGTCTCACTGACCTCTGCAGCCCTGTATGACACGGACTTTCACATGGATAAAATGTTCCTGAACAATTACTTCCAAAATACTAGGCACAAACAGTCCTTTTACTTACTTTACTTCAGATGCTCTTTCTGCTGATTATTTTCTATTTTCTCTCTTTAGACTTTTTTTAACTCTTTTTTATTGTGTCAGGCTATGGCTCCTTTTAGGCATCCGTTAATTTTTTACCTTACAAATGGCAGAAGGAGGTTTCATTTGCATTCCCACTGCAGAACTAAATGTTGATATTCTGTTCATGTTGAAGTCTGTCCTATCTTAATGTATGTAATTCCTTTATTTGTATCTGAGGGCAAATTCAGATGGTACTAATTTTTTTTTAATATTAGAAAATTTATTAGATGCTGAGGTTTGTTTTTTTTATTGCTGAGGCTTCACTAAAATTAAATTGCTACACCTCAAATTGTATGTGATCTTTGGCTTTCTAATAGCTTTTTTGGGTTTAGTAAAGATGGAATATAGGTTTTTTTGAGGTACCAAATCCTATAAGCCAAGGAATTCTGTTAAAAAAGTTTGAATTTTTTTTTCTTTTGGAGCAGCATATCACCTTGATGAATAAATCCCATTTTATAATTTTTCCTACATCAAAACTGTTACATAGAAGTTTTGCATATAAGTTCTGCATTTCATAGATGGAATTATTAATACCTAGAAGATAACTTTTTAATGATTTAATAGCTTGCCTTGCATTGTTTTGATTTTGCGGTCATACATCTTGATCATCCTCTGCTACTGAAAAAAACCTTTTTTTTGTTTATGTAAAATTAATTATTTAGTAAAAACTTACTATAGCATCTATGTTCATGTAATGAAATAAATTCATGGGCTTTGGTTATGTTGGCTTATTAAAGGCCATTAGATTATAAAGAACTGAGAAATTATCATGCTTTGCTGGCTGCTGATCTGTGCTGTACTGAACCAAAGTTAGATGTGTTGAAGGGGACAGATAATTTTGCAAGTAATGTACTTGGTTTGGATTCTTTCAAAAAAACTGTAGAACACTGAAAGAAATATGCTGTCTCAAAAAAAAAAAGGAAAAGGAAAAGGAAAAGGAAAAGGAAAAGGAAAAAGGAAAAGGAAAAAGGAAAAGGAAAAGGAAAAGGAAAAGGAAAAGGAAAAGGAAAAGGAAAAGGAAAAGGAAAAGGAAAAGGAAAAGGAAAAGGAAAAGGAAAAGGAAAAGGAAAGAAAAGAAAAGAAAAGAAAAGAAAAGAAAAGAAAAGAAAAGAAAAGAAAAGAAAAGAAAAGAAAAGAAAAGAAAAGAAAAGAAAAGAAAAGAAAAGAAAAGAAAAGAAAAGAAAAGAAAAGAAAAGAAAAGAAAAGAAAAGAAAAGAAAAGAAAAGAAAAGAAAAGAAAAGAAAAGAAAAGAAAAGAAAAGAAAAGAAAAGAAAAGAAAAGAAAAGAAAAGGAAAGGAAAGGAAAAGGAAAGGAAAGGAAAAGGAAAAGGAAAGGAAAGGAAAGAAAGGAAAGGAAAGGAAAGGAAAGAAAGAAAGAAAAGAAAAGAAAAGGAAAGGAAAGGAAAGAAAAGGAAAAGGAAAGAAAGAAAAGAAAAGAAAAGAAAAGAAAAGAAAAGAAAAGAAAAGAAAAGAAAAGAAAAGAAAAGAAAAGAAAAGAAAAGAAAAGAAAAGAAAAGAAAAGAAAAGAAAAGAAAAGAAAAGAAAAGAAAAGAAAAGAAAAGAAAAGAAAAGAAAAGAAAAGAAAAGAAAAGAAAAGAAAAGAAAAGAAAGTTTTTATAGGTAGGGTTACATTACATTTCATTGAGTAATTGCCATGTGTAGGCACTCAGATGGCTAACAGAAATAGTCTTTAAAAGGGAGGTACCATTTTCTGGTGGTTAAGTTTATAATGAAAAATTTGGTCAAGTTGCTTTAGTTGGTCAAATATTGGCAAGCAGTTTATAGTAGTTTAAATATTAATGATCATTAAAATAGTCATCTAAAACATGAAAGATTTATATTTAAAATTCTGTGTATAAAAAGCCTCTGAATTTGATTGTGAACTATAGGCAGCACTGAAAAATACAGTGCCACTGAGGCCAACATACCAGCTTCCCATTCCTGGTCTGACATGGCTTAAGGTTGCAATGACTTGTCTGTCTACAGCAGGCTTGTAGGAAATGAGAAGGAAGCACATCTCAGGGTTTCTTTCACCACCTCTCCTGTGAAATCATATTTGGGAAGGCACTATGTCTTGAGTGGAGCCTATTACATTTTTGATCATTATGAAAAGCTTTCAGAAATAGAAGCCAATCTTCTCTCAGTGCCCAGGATGCTTTCTAGTAGGACTCAGGCATTAGAGAAGAAACTGTTAGGCATAGGTGTAGTAGAATCCTGAACTGTGAAATAGGTCTTGTTGAAATAATGGTTTTTTGGGATGACTTCTTATTAATTATTTCTTCTTTCTGTGCTTAATTTGCACAGATTGAATAACGTGGAAAGTTTTCTGAGATGCCTTGAAACTTTCATAGACCTAAAGATGGATTTGAGATTGTACTTTGTGTATGAGCATATCTGCATTTGAGAACTAGGATATTGTAATTCAAGAACCTAAGTTGTGTGGATTTTTGTCTGGCTAGAGTTTAATCGCCTGAAGATTCTTAGTTCCATTTCTGGAATGTAACTTTGATGCTGTGGCACTGTTTATTAACTATCCCTCCATGTCTTTTTTCCCTTTCAAGCATGATCCACAAATCCCAATTTATGAATGTGTGAGCTACCTCTCATTTCTTATGAAATCCAGGTCTATCTGTCAGCTAATAAGACAGTTAGACTGCAAAAAGAATTGGCAAACACCAGTTTCAGATACCAAGACTGTAGCAGTGCTGCACATTTGATTGTACAGGTTGCACATTGGTCAAAAAGTCACATGAATTCTGTGAGTAAGAATCTGCTTATCCAATGCTGGGGGGAGAGTTGAAAATCAAATAACATTGTTTATTAAGTGATTATTCATATATGCAAATATATAACTGTCTTCTGCATTTAGGAGCTCTTTGGAAAAGGGTTGCGGCAGTTCTCAGGGCTGTTTGCTATTAAATATTAACAATTGAATTAACTATTGGAAATACTGTATGGAAGAACTGAAAATCTTTTCAATCTGCCTGAGGACCAGAGTCTCTCAGGACTTGTATATGGAAGATATGACTGACACCAAAGGCCATGTATCATGTTGTATCTGACATCATAAATTTTGCAAGATAAATATTCATTATTTTTTCAAGCCATTTATTTCTGTGTAAACAAAGAAAGGATTGATCTTAAATGGTTTTGTTTTTCAAATATTCTTTTGGAAGTTCTGTGTTCAATATAAAAATTGATCAGGAAAAGTTCTTGCACATATATATATATGCATATATAAGTATATTTAAAATTCAGGTTTAATGTGATTTTCTGATAATAAAAGTAACATCTTAGCCACTAAAGTTTTTCTTCAAAAATTCTTTTAAAGTGTTTCTTCTTTTTTCTTTTACATGCCTTTCTTCAGAGGCCTTTGTATGGTGCAGATTTTCATGATTCGAGGGTTAAAAAGCCAACTTAAGGTCTATAAATCAGAAGACAGTTTTACTTATCAGAGTGCTGTTTTTTACCTCAATAGACTGCTGGCTCTGTCATTCGTGCCAGGCTCTGCCTTATCACAAAGCCATCAGCCCTGCATAGTGGAATGTTCTTTGTTTGGATTATTTACTTCTACTATAAACAAAGATTAGAACAAAAAATTTCAACTACGGGGCCCATGCACTGTCAAACTGTTGCTGGAAAATCACTGTCGTGAGTTGCATAAAGCTGCTTGCTTTTCAAAAACACAACTGGCAATAGAACATTTGTTTTTTAACACCAGAATATTTCACACATGGTGAGAATTATGACATAATGGCCAAGACTTTTATGACTGTAAAACCACTATTTTCTTTCTTTTCTTCAATTGTCAGATGTGAAACACTGCAAATGTTATATGTATAAAAAGGGAACTCCGGAAAACTTTGATTTTTTTACTTGATAAATTAGCCATTATTTGAACTGAGATTCTTTATACTGCTTATCATATGAGATTTTAAGGACAATATTACTTCCAATGGATTGATAATATTCCGTTGTGTTTCAGTGTCTCCTTCTCTCAAGGAAATCAGCAAATATAAATCAAAACTAAAGCTGGGAAGTAAAAATATTTTCAGTCTTGAAAATGTGTTGATGTGTGTTACAGTAGCAGTTAATTCCAATATTACTGAGTTCACAGATCCTGCATTAACCAATTATGGTTTTGAATTTTTAAGTGATATAAAAATATACCTCTGAAGATGTGTGCTCATGATGGAGGCCAAAGACAATAGTATCTTCACCTCTTCAGCTCATTGTTGGTAACTCTTTTGATCTAAAATTCAGTAGTGAGATTTCTTCTGCGAAATGTGACTAAAGCAACAAAAAGAGTGTGGATTCATCTTCAATTTTTCCTACAGTTACTTAGAAGGATAAGATTTTTTTTGTATTATGTTGGAGGTTGGATTTTTTCAAAGTGTGAGGGGTTTTGCTTTCCAGAGATATCTTTTCTAAATTTGGCCCAGAATTGTTAATCAGAAATATTGGTTGGGTTTGCACACAACCTTTGCCCTTATCTAGAGAAGTGTTCAGAAAAACTGAAAAGGTTTTCCTATTCATAGGCTATTGGAAAAGTTCCTTCTATGCTTCCTAACTGAATCTTCTGTACATCCCTTTCTTGAGAGCTCAACTTGAAACTGTTGAATTCTCTTTCAAGACAAAACCCTCAAAAATTAATAAGCTCCTTCCTAAATGTATTTTGTGGGCTAATTGACATATTAAAAACTATAGAACATATTATTGGCACATAGATTGGCCAGTTTATTTGATTAATAATGGCACATAAATATTTATAAAGACAGTACTGTGTTGATGTACATACAGACACATCATTGCAAAGGCAAAATGCATTAGTAAATTGCCCATTTGCTAATTTTGAGGATAATATAAATTATATATTTTTATATTCTGTATAAATTATGTATAATATATTGCCAACACAAATGTTAGAAACTCTTGCATATATAATTTATTGACTGCCAAAGGGATTTAGCTGTATTGTGATAAGATTCCCCTATCAATATGGCTCAGGGGGTCATATAAATATCAAGAAGGTGACTGCCCTTCTTTTTTGTCATTGAAGTGGTGTATTGTATTGTGTTTTAAAAATTCCTTTGGGAAAGGTGTGCTGTGATGGATATGTATTTCATTAACTATTCCAGTGACCAGTTTTTAAGTTTGAGGGGATTATTTTGACTGAAGTGTGAAGTTAAAAAAACGTACTATATCTGCATAAAACAACTTTATTTTTCCTACCCAATTTCTCATTTTGTTGCTGCCATTTGTAATTACCCATGCATTTTACCATCTCCTTCCTCTGGGTAAAACATGAGAGAAATGGGCTCTGTTGTGCACAATACCAGATTAGCAAACAGTGGATCCTTCAGAGCTTAGAATGGATTAACACTTGTGCTCCTGTCTCAGCTTTATCCCCACAACTTTTGCAATTGGAGACAGCAGTTTTTCAAGCATTCAGCAGGACTTACATTTCCATTGGTGGAAGCCCTTGTAGCAAGCAAACCCTTTTCCCTAATAAATCTGTGATGAAGAGTACCTGTCTTGCATTGGGTGGTTCTGTGGTTGCTTCTAAACATAGGATAAAAATGATAACATTGGCAGAAGTTACAAATTGAGTGGTACAAAAAAATTGATCAATAGGAGAAAAAAAAACCCAGCGAAAATACATATTTTTATTTAGTTTTGTTTTATTTTTATTTTGCATTTAGTTTAGTTTTATTTAGTGTATATAAAAGACCTATTGTGGAAAAGTGGTTATATAGGCAGTTGGGTAATTTCACACTAAATGTTTTTTTCTTTTCTGAAATTATATATTTTTCAAACAAGAAGGTGCCTTTTTCTGTTTGCAGATGTTTTCTTCAGTCAAGAAAACAGTAAGGAAACCTAAGAAAAAATGCATTTTTAGAGACAGACTTATTTTCAGTGTGATGTTTCTGGTTCCTCTGTCTACCCAACTACCCTCCCATCCCTTAATAATTATCCTCTTCTTTTGGCTGATGCAGTGAGCAAAATTGTGGTATTTGAGGCGGTTTTTGTTTCAGGTTTTTTAATTAAGGCTTTAAATATACTACAGAAATGCAGAAACAGAAAATTCTGACTTTGTTACCTAGGGTGTGAATGGCCTGCCTGCATGCCAGTGCTGTTTATAAGGCATTCTCACCCTCATTTTGCCAAGTTTTGCTTTAATTTAGAAAGAGATATTAGGAATTGTGTGTCTGCTAGAAGGACTGCCAGAGTGTACTCCACGAAGTTCTAATAAAAAGTGGAGAATTATCATGCCTGTCTGGCTAATAAGAGAACTTAAAATTGGATCTTTGAAAGATTTTAGAGGAATTAAGCAACCAGATTCCAATGGAATTAAATAGCTGTCATGGTGAGTCATGGGATGTTCCCACTGCTCACTTTAGACACCTAACACAGATGCTACAGCTGGAGCTTTGACTGCCTAAACTGTGGAGAGACAATGGCCATCACCTAAGTTGGGTGCCTCCAGTTACAGCCTGATTTGCCTGAGCTTTGGTTAATGATGGTTTTGGTTAATGATGATAGGGGTTTTTTGTAGTCCTAATAAATTCCCTCCAGAGCCCCAGACTTCCCTTGGTAGTGTAGCTAAAGACTAGCGGGGTTTTCTAAGCCCTTTCTTTAATTTTTTTTTTTTTTTACTTCTTCTGAGAAATGAGGAAGAAATTCTAAACATAACTTTCCCAAACTTCTCCCACCTAATTTTGTGCTCCTATAAGTTTTGAACTAGACAGGATGGCATATTTTGGTGGGAATTTTAACTGTCCATGGGAATTTTAACTGGGAAAAAATAGTTGAAAATAATTTAATTAATTTAATTTCATGACTTTTCAGATGTTTTAGAGATTCGAACAGCAACAGCAACAATAAAAAAGAGCCATCCAAAGGAAGACTGTTGTCATGCTCAGTGGTACAGTGGATTACTTTGGGTTATTTAAATAACAACATTCGTTGTGTCTTGCTGGTAGTAATAATTATCCTAGGTCTGTCCAAATTTGCCTGAAAGTTGACTTGAAATAAGATTTACCATATTCTCCTGGGAAACTCTGGAGCTCTTGTGGACTAAACCTGCACAGTGACATTAAATGCTCAGACAATGCTGTATGGTAATGCTATTATTTTAAACCTGGAATGCCTAAGAATGCCTCTTCAGCATACTCTATTCTCCCAGAAGTCTTAAGATTGCCATATTTCAGTAAACAAGTAAATATGAATCTTGCATTTATTTTTTATATTTGCTTTTGATCAATAATTGTGACTTTTGTGGTGTTAGGAATTTTTCTTTTTCTTATTGAAATCTAGGTCAGGACGAAATTCTTTGAACCTAAAACACATGAGGGGTTAGTTCCTGACTGGTTTAGGATTCCGTGCAAAAAGGGCAGATTGCAGGTGGCTCTATAGACACAAACACACAGTTAAATGAAAGAAGAATATTGTAGCTGAGCTGTATTGAGAATACAGGATAACAGAGCAAATGAGACTTAAAACTAGTAAGATTTGAAGATTTTAGCCAGCAAAGTGTTCCCCAAAAAGCCAAGTAGGCCATGTATAGCAATCGGTAAATAAGAAGAATAAATGAATGAAATTAAATCAATGAAATGAAACCAAAGAAGATGATGGGAAAAATAATCTTGCACAATGTCAGGTATATATTTCAATGTGTTAGAAAAGGAAAACTGATTCACAGCAGATGGTGTGGCTTTTCCACACAGATTAGAAAGAGATCTACACTCTGCAGAAGTTGACTTACCTAAGCCTTTATTTTCCTCTCCTTTTAAGTTCTTTCTGCCTCCGCAATAACCAGAAGAGATTAACATATCAATTTTTTGGGGGGGAAATACCTGTAGGACCAGGACAGGCAATGAGATACTACACACAGTGGAAAGTGCATGCCTGTATGTTGTTTTGTCATTTTGTTTTACAGGACCACATATATGGGAAGTAGTTCCCATTTTCATTAAGACACTTGGGACAGATGTGTCCTTCAATACACAAATTTTCTGTTTTACAGAAGAGTGCAGAAGTATATATGCAGATCATGATCTGATCTCACTGAAAAGGAGACAAGGCCTGAAAAGGCCTGAGCAGTGTTGGTGCTCCATGCTCCCGACCTTCCCACAGCTAGAAGGAATTAGATGATGTCACGGAAGGAGGTACACAGAACTGGAATTAATTTAGGCTATATCTAGGATATAGTATAAGGCTATAATTTGGTCAGATTATTTCCCTTTCTCATCATAATATGCCCCAACCATTTAACTTACTGCTAGGATTTACTCAAGCAGCTGCAGACAAGTTTTTGTAAAGTTGTCAATATCCTCATTACAGGCACCAAACAAAAGTCTAGTCTGTCAAAAATGAAGAATATCAATACACACAATGCATTTTATAGTTGTGTGGTGGCCTTCAGCAAGAAGTGAATTCAGCTAGAGAACAATAAATAAACAGAATATAGTAGGCTACCTATCAATAAAGAACAACTGTTCTTCAAGATAGCTTGAAGTAATACTTGTGATAGTTTTTTTTTCAGGATAGGTCTCTGCTGGGGTTCAGAGCTCTCTTTGGTCTTATTTAAATGGTATTTTATCAGTCAGAAAAAATAGCATTAAGCTATAATATAGTTCTGCTAAAACAGATTTGAATAAAGATTTAATATGCTTTTCTCTGTGAAGAATCTGATACCCACCATGTAGTGCTGTAATAAAACAGGAAACGAATGAGCCAGCTCGAAGTTATGACTCTCCATGGTTTTTAGGTCTCTCATACATTTTTATAAAACATATATGAGAATTTTTGAATTGTTAAATTGTGTGTGGTTTTTTTTAATGAAATTGTGCTCCAACACATGTCTAAAACAAAATTCTGTTTGCAGTTCTGTGTGCAGTGTGAAATACTAGTACTTCACCATGAATTTCCTGTCTGCTGAGCAAAATTTAAAATCAACTATTTTACATTACTAAATATATGTTTTTAATCTTTTAATCAGGAAGTTGCTGATCTTGCAGATTAAATATTCTGTGCAAAAGTGGTTTGTTTTCTAGACTTTGCTTTGTGGGGTTTTTTTTTTGTTTGTTTGTTTGGGATTTTTTTGTAAATACTTATTTATGTGAACACTAGCAAAATCTTTGTGTAGACAGGCATATCTGCAACAAGCAAAGCGTAGCTCCTAGTGTTCACAGAAGGGTAAACAGGATGGCCTATGAGTAATAAACATACAGTTCACTTGAGTAATAATGGCAATGATTCGCCTCTGGTTTCAGGCATCAAACTGGAAGTGGATTACCATCATCTACTCCAATAATTTTTTTTTTCTTCATGTAAGGCTATTGCAGGTTTGGGGATTTTGCTGGTTTTTTTAAGTGATGGAATGTTCATCATTACACTCCTACTAAATGTCTTTTCCTCTGAGACACAAAACGCTGTCTAAAGAGAAGGTTATTAAGGAACGACTACCAACTCTGGTAATTTAAGTTTAGCATTTGGCATTCTTTGCCTTCCAACAGCATTATAAATGCTGGTAGTTTATTTTTACTCGTAAGTTAGCTTTGCATCAGAACAAACATCCCTAAAATGCATTAGCCTTACAGCAAAGGAATGGAAACCTATGAAGCAGGAAGCCTTACAAAGTCTTCAGGGAAATCTTGAGTGCTTTTGAGAATGATTTATTTTCAAAGGGCTTAAGCAAAATCATCTCCAGAAAAGATATGAATGTTTCAGGCAATGTGCAGGGAAAAGACGTTGTGGCTCCAGCATGGACTTCGCCTTCTACAAATTATTTCACTGCAGCTGCGGAACCTTTATATTTTTACAGGCAGTCATTCACAGAAGAGCACAGGTTATCAAGGGTGTGACAGATTTACAAGCCGTTAGATAAAGCATTAGAAACTGTAAGTCAAGGCAGTCTGTGAATACATTAGGCCTCTGACTGGTTGAAACAGATATTATAAGTCAGAATTTTACAGGAAGAACGGATTCTGTTTCTCAGACTAGAGGGAGCACCAGCAAACATGGATAAGGGTGGTATTGCATCAGGGCTCCCAGAAACAAGATAGTTTCAGCAGGGCAAATGTTCCCAGTGAAATAATAGTGGGAAAATGGGTGGATTCTTAATTAGTAGTGATACCTGAAGAAACCAACATTACATAGGTAAAGAGCCAGTGACAAAAATCATATGTGTGACTTGCAGTCTACATGTGAATGTGACTATTTCTGCTCTCTGAGTCAGTCTGAAAAGCAGGATTTTCTTTCCAGAGTTCTGAGATCTACTCTGCATCTCTTTCTCTCTTTTCTTCCTATTGAAAGAAGTAATTTCAACCTAAAAGCTATAGAAATTTTTGCCCTTCCATTTGTAATTTACAAGTACAATCTGCAAGTTCTAGATGAGAGCTTTTATGGATGGTTATGCAAATGAGTCCGTTTATTTTTTTCTGAAAGGTGTAAGTGGGAGCTTGAGTTCCATTTTTGAAAGTGATTTAGATACTTGAGAAATAAAGTCCTGTTCACTGTTGGTGAGGGTTAGATCCCTAAATTAGGGCCCTTCATGGCCTTTTTTATGGTTTTCTCCCATATCATTTATAATAATCTTGAGATAAACATCATAGTTCTTGGTAGGCATGTCCCTTCATTCCTTTCTTCCTCTTTTCAGTAGCAGCTCTTTAGATGGTAACTTAACTTGCCCAGATTCTCGTCAAATTCCTTGTGGCAATTCTCAGGTCAAGGGGGTATTTCTTTGTCCTTGCAGATTAAGCAGAATATGTTGTCTGGACCAAATCCTGTTGCTACTACAATAAAGCTTGACAGTGCTTGTGTTGACAGTGCTGCAATTTTTTAATTTTTGAAGAATGACATTTAAAGACGGCAAATTACTGAGCTCCTAATTTAGATTGTTATTACTCCCTAAAAGTAAAATTTGAAAACTGTTAGCTGGGGAGAATAGGTAGCAGGTGTTGTAAAGCATAATGTAGGTCTATCCCTCTGAAAGCTCCTTAAGTTCTTCTGTTACTGCTTTCCCTAATCAGATGTGTATATTTACTTCTGCTTAAGAGTACAATGTGGAGTTTCTTGCTTGAAGAAAATTTTGAGAGATGACCTGAGACCAGTGTGTCTGGTTCTGATATATTGTCTCAAAAGCACTATGCAAAGATTTTGAAAGAGAAGTAAATGTTTCTTGATAACTGTAAAGATTTTATCTTGAAACGTAGAGGAAGTGCAATACAGTATCTTTAAACAGGACTTATCTATTACAAGAAAAGGTGAAGACATTCACAAATTACTTACAAATAGTCCTTCCTCCAACTCCTGTATGGAAATAGATCTGTATATGGGTGTGTGCATGTGTATATTTATAAACACAAGGAAATATATGTTTTCTTTCTATAAAATGGCATTTACCAAGTTAGAAAACTGAGGACTTGGAAATTATTGAGATTCCTGAAAGATACTTGATAGCTTACTGTACAAATCAGAGTATATTTTTTTGAGCAGTTAAATAAAATAGTTGTAAGATATTCCAGACAATTAACTGAATCAGCTCTACTGTTTATGATGAAACGAGGTCTGTATGTCTTGGGTTCTTTTGAGGTACATGTGGATGACAAATAGCAGGATGTTTCTCACTGTTAGTGGAAGAATGCAAAGTTCTGCAATAAACGTGCAGTTCTGTATCCTAGCATTCAGTCTTAGTGTCTTCACTCTCAAATATTTGTATTTAGATTAATTTGTAATAAAAAATAAACAGGGAAGCATTGACTTGTATGCTTTCAGCATTGTGACCACAATCGTTTAACAGCACCAATGAAAATAGATTAAATTTCCCACTTTATTATGTTGTAACAATGTTGATTTTTTTTCTTTAGCTTTCTTTAAGTTTTGTTGATAGAAACTGGTGAACTCTCGATTGCTTTCTACTGTTTGACCAAATTATTGTTTTAGCATTTGGTTTTCTGGAAAGAATTAAAAAAAAAAAAAAAAAAAAAAAGAAAGAAAATGTAATGCTAGTTGAAATGGGTGATAAGCCATGTGGCTGTATTTACCCTTCAGTAGATCACGTGAGAATGTACAACACAATTTTACTAGGTAAATATCACCCTATAGTTTCCCTCAGTAGATAAGCATTAGAAAACACAGATTTCTTAGTGTGTTAGAATAATATATAAATTTCTAGAATAAAAATATTTATCTCATAAAAGTTAATGGAAGCTGAAAATATTCTCTGTGGAGTTTACCAGGAGGAAGATACAGTCTCTTCCAACCTGAGCAAAGGCTGGCAGAAATTTTAAGAACCCTTCAAGATGTCAAATAATTTCTACAGTCCTCTTTCTGTTGAAATCTACTCTTTAGAAATGAAGTCTCTTCCAAAACAATTTCTTCTGGAGATTTTACAAACTTCATGTGGATTTTTTTGCAAACATACCTTACTTCTCTTGAGTTAATAACTCAAAACTTCCAAATATTTAACCTGTTATCATAGAGATATCTGATCATTTCCTTTGTAGAATGACAGGAACATTGTATATCTTGATCAGCATAATAATTTTCACAGAAGTCATGAAAATAAACATTTTAAGTTACCTAGATATTTATTCATTAATAGCAAGAAATGTCTGAAAGTGAAACAGGTATTTTCATTGGTAAAAGTTTACTTTTTCTTGTTGTCTTCAAATTATGCAAAAGAAATTACTCAACAGTTTAAAGATTTTGGACAAGTGAGAAAGCTTTGTGGAAGAAAATGCCTATTTCTTATCTACAAGTAGTTACATGGATGTAAAGATATGAATTTTAAATTAATGCTGTTTTAACTTAGAACTAGTGTAGCTGAAGTTCTGTTAACAGAATGACCACCCAGAGAAATCTTTCAAAATTTTGTGATTGCAAGTAATGAATGATAGTGAAGTGTTCACAAGGCAAAAAAAGGAAAAAAACCACAATGAATTCTCTAGATTAAATATACAGATTAATGTTTATATTTATGTGTATATTTAACTGTATAGATTTTATTGCAAGCACTGCAGATGAAGATATTCCTCTAAAGTGTAACTCCTAGTGTTCAGTCACAATCCTTCCAAAAAATCTGGAAAGTTTAAAATATGTGTAAGATACTGAATGTTATCATGCTATAGAGATGTAGTCACCCATTTCAAACATATTAGGAGTATATGTTTGTATATATATTTTTATTCCTTTGTGGGCAACTTCTTTACCTCTACAGTACTTCCTGGAACACAAACTGTGTCTTTAAAAGAAGAAGAAAAGAAGAAAAAAGGGCAGCATACTGTATATGCCATCTAGCTCTATTTTTTTTTTTTAACACATGATTATTTTATTGGGGTGTACATTAATTAATCCTGAAATAAGATCCTGTGTGACATTCAAAGTTGTGTTGAGTAGTGCAGAGTTTAAATATTTTAGTTTTACAACTCTGTTATGCTGGCAGCAAACAATAGTATCTCAGTGAAGTCAGCATATGAACACTGCTTGTGATGACATCTGGAAGGCATGTTTTATCTATAAGCACAGTTGTAGACAAATGAAAGCAGACAGATGTAAGGCTGGTGTGGCATCTTCGCCTCAAGCATTCTCTGGCTGTACATTTTCCAGTGTGTCAAAAACAGGGAGCTTTTCTCTAGAATAAAAACATTCTGTCACATCTGTACACCAACTACTGTGCTGTCTTCTCTGAGCTCTGAGGTGTAAAATGGTAGATATTATTCAAAATTTAACACAAAGCCGAATTTCAAAATGCTGAGAACTACCTGGCTGTTTGGAATATGAGTCACCAAGGGACAATAAAAAATGCAAATTATGAGCTCACATTCCTAGTCTTTTCAGTACTGCCTGGTAGGGAGATAGTTTTGGTGTTTATGGCAAATACTCAGGTATTTCTAATAGTACGTTTCACACTGATATTTCATTTAAGTAACAAATGCATTTGAGGGAGGATGAGAAAAAATCTGTCTATGTAGCAAGGTCTGTAAATGCCTCATTCTTTGAAAAGTGTAGCCTGAATCTTAGCACAAGTCGTACTTTCTGGGTGTAGTGACACTTTTTACAGTCCTGATGTTCGCCTGTGTAGAATTAATTTTCTGAAGAGAAAAGTACTATGTGTTTTCATGAGATAAGCAGGAAAAAAGTGTGGGCATTATTGTGTGGGAGTTTTTACTTTTAATTTTTTTTAATGAGTTGCTTTCCTGTAGTTTCCACCAGGGATCTGAGCTGATACAAGCAGTAAAATGCACTGCACCTGCTATGGTGCATGCAATTTAGTCACAAGTCTCTGGAGGTTTGTGGATGAAATACTCCACTCAGTGTATGTGTCACCTAAGCTTTTGCTAATTACATGTAAGTGCATTTTTTAAGGAACTGGAAACTCTGGATGGAATCCAGCCTTTGCTAGAAAGTTTTCATGTATTGTATTATATTTGTAAGCTAAGCAAAAACAAAACAAGCAAACAAACAAAAAACACACAAAAAAAACCCAAACCAAACCAAACAAAAAAAAACCCCAAACCAAACCTAACAAAAAAAAAAAAATCCCAAACAGAAAACCAAACCAAACAAAAACAAAAACAAAAAAAACCAAAAAAAACAAACAAACAAACAAAAAAAAAGAAATAAAAAAAAAAAAACCACAACAAGGAAAAACAGCAAAATAAAAAATAAAGTTGTGCATTGGTACATTTAAGTCAGCAGTAGCAGAAACTGAAGAAATATAACAGCAATCAGAAGAGAAGTCGAGAAACCCTCACCAACACTTTTTACTCTCTTAGTATCTTTTGCCTGAATAGCATTTGTCTGCTTTCCATTATAGCATATCTTTCTAGCTCTGGAAAAATCTGTAGCAAAAGGTGGTGAAGTGCACAAGTTTTTTAGTAATAGAGAATCATTACGCTATTAACCTGGGAAATACAGTTGTCCATTTCCTGTTTGTCCCCACCGCAGTACCATCAATCTATTCAGAGTGCTTTGTATTCAGAGCCCAAGGGCCCCAGATAAGTGCCTTTGTGTACATAAAATGGCACTTTTTTGTTTTACATGCTGTTAGCATAGGGCAAAGGAAGTGAGTGTGTAATCGCATATGTACAGCAAATAGCCATTTGTACCTGCAAGGAGCAAATGGGCCCACTCAGATGGATTGGCTGGCCTTTAATAGCACTTGAGTGAGCTGATAGGCAGACATAGATGTACCTGTTACACCAGAGACCTGAGGCCCTTGTACCTTTGCATGACTTTTCACTTAAAAACTACTGTTTGTGGTTCAGTGGCTCCATCACTCTATTTGTGTTCCTTTGCTTGTAAGACCACGGACTGCTCCTGAGAGTCCTGGTTTCTAAAATTTTAATGCTGCAATGCTGACCCCTTGGTAATGTTGCTATATTGGAAAGCACATTAGCCTTAACTTGAAGGATGTATTTTAACAGCCAGCAGTAAATATTTTACTTTGTTCTTCTCAGCATGTTTTTGTCTAGGTTTTTGGTGGGTTTTTGCATCCAATCTGTAACAGAAGTAGCAAATCCTATAGTCTGACCACAGACCATCATTTCACAGCTACTAAAAATTTGTCTCATCACCTGGTGATTGAGCAGAGTAGTGAAGATATAGAGACTGCAAAAGATGTAGCTACTCTGTGTACACTGACACATCATCAATCACCTACACAAAAGTAAAGAATTAAATACAATATTCTGTGATTTATTGGTTTTGTTGTTACTACAATAATTTTATTATATTATATGGTAGTAAACATTTTCACTCTTTCAGGTTAGTATTTCTGGCTTTTTAAGTATATTTAGGGTAAGAATAGCCTTGACCTGTGTACAGTACATTGCAAATTTACTGAAAATCCATCTGAGACCAGAACTACTGTAATTTCCTTACAATTGACTGGTCTTTTACTTCCAATACAACAAATCCACCTTTTTCTGCCTTCTGCATTAACTGGGTTTTGTGGTTTAGAAAACATTTGGTAGTCTCTTTTCTGTAGCTCCTTTTTTTTCCCACACAACTAATTGGCAAGAGATTTTAATTGCAAAACTTGCTGGAGATTTTTTTCATATCTGTATGTGGGTTTTTTAATATTTATAATTTAAATTATGTTAAAATTCAGAGGTCCAAGCTCAGAATTTGTGCATGCTTATGCTAAAAGCAGTGCATATATAGAGTCAGTACCAGTCTACCTACATATATCAAAAGTAAGTACTTTGATAAGTTTATTTACATACATTTAAATATGTATAAGTACAAGAAATTCTACTCCAGTAGAATCTGAATCAGAGGCCTGCAGTCAGTGAAGTCTCCCAAGGGATCAGTACTGGGACCAATCTTACTCAACTTGTTTATCAATGACCTGGAGGAAGGGATTGAATGCACCCACAGAGAGTTTGCTGGTGACACTAAACTGGGGGGAGTGGCTGATCCACCTGAAGGCTCTGCTGCCATTCCATGGGACCTGGATCAGCTGGAGGGTTGGGCAGAGAGAAACCTGATGAGGCTCAACAAGGGCAAGTGCCAGGTCCTGCACCTGGGGAGGAGCAGCCCCAAGTGCCAGCACAGGCTGGGGCTGAGCTCCTGCAGAGCAGCTCTGTGGAGAAGGACCTGGGGCTCCTGGTGCATCACAAGCTGTCCATGAGCTGTCAGTGCCCCTGTGGCCAGGAGGGCCAAGGGGATCCTGGGCTGCTCTGGGAAGAGTGTGGCCAGCAGGAGGAGGGAGGTGATCCCTCCCCTCTACTCAGCCCTGGTGAGGCCACACCTGGAGTGCTGTGACCAGTTCTGGGCTCCTCAGCACAAGAGAGACAAGGAGCTGCTGGAGAGGGTCCAGTGGAGAGCCACGAGGATGATCAGGGGTCTGGAGCTTCTCTCTTGTGAGGAGAGACTCTGGGAGCTGGAGCTGGGTCTGTTTGGTCTGGGGAAGAGAGCACTGAGAGGGAATCTCATCAGTACAATGGAAATACCTCAAAGGTAGGTGTCAGGAGCATGGTGCCAGACTCTTTTCAGTGGTGCCCAAAGCCAAAATGGGCATAATGTGGACTAATAGCCCTAAATTAAAACACAAGAAGGTTCACCTCAATGTAAGGAAGAATTCCTGTATATTAAGGCTGGCAGAGCCCTGGAACAGGCTGCCTGGGGAGATCATGGAATCTTCCTCTCAGAAGACATCCAAAATCCACTTGGACAGTTTGCTGTGGCAGCTGATTGGATTAGATGATCTCCAAAGATTTCTTCCAACCGTAAAAATTCTATGTAATTAATCTTGTAAGTAAATAGATATTGCACTGTTATGGAGATTTGAGTTTTGCCCTTTCTTTTCATTTTATAAAGACAGTTAATTGTTGATTCATGTCTGGTTTTTTATTATTGGAGATTATCTCAAAAGGACAGTTTTGTCCAAAAGCAGAATACAGAATTACTAGTTTGTGTAGTAGCTGTATGCTACTAGCATAAACTAACCTAACCTCTAACAAAATATACACTGATAACAGCTTAGTGATTTTCTTTTCTTTGCATGTTGAATGATTTTTTACTGTCTTATTATAAAGCTGTATTTTATTTCTTCTCAATAAAGAACCAGTGCTACACCTGCAAAGATGATCTTTAAAGTTAGGGGTGGCTTTTTTGTGTTCATAAGCATGATCCAGGGGTCTGGCATAATTGATTCTGACTTGCAACATATTTTGACAGTAGAACCTCAGAGCTGAGGAGTAGCAGTGGATGCTGCAAGTCATCACAGACATATTTTCAGTAAAGCTGACTGTGCCACGGTTGGTACTTGCCCACACTTTGGTCTGATTCTTGTCAGACTAGGTTGCTGCTTCTTGCATTGCTTGCCATGGCATTGGTTTCCTGTTGAGCACAGCACAGATGATGCTGAGTCTTAGCCAGAGTCTGATTCCAATCAGTTTGCCTCTAGTTAGTTGGACCTTTTCCTTACTGCTAACTTGCACTGACACCAAACATCCACATTGTGACTTGTATTCTGGAAACTTACAATGGAAAAATGCTCTTAGCCCATGTGAGAAAAGTGGAGGGTTTAAAATTCCTTTTGTCATCATCAAACACCATAACTAATTTCCCCTTAATTTTTTTTTTTTCTAAACAAAAAACAATTCACTTCATAGCTTTATCTTTATAGATGGGCTGGCAGGAGAGCTGAATATCTGCTGCACCTCATGCATTATACTAAGTTCTTCTTGTATGTAAAGATGTATAAACCTACGTACACACACTTACGAATGGTAGAGTGTCATGATTTTATGTTCCCTACAGTAGAATTAAACTAACCTGTGTCTTCATCTATATGCTCAGCTCATTCTGCTTAGCTCAGCTGATAGCTGTCAATAGTGTGGGAATGATATTTCTTCCCCCTTACACTAAGTGACAAGATCTTTTTTTCTATTGCAGAAGTAGATTTATTTTAATACATAATGCTATCATCTTGGTGGTACAAAACCATGCTTGCATACTTAAAATGTGCTCTTGTGCAAGTCCACCAGCTTCCATGTGGCTAATTTAGGTCTTGTGCTTCCTCAGCTAAAAATCACCTGTACAGGAGATGATCTGCACTTATTACATCCAGCAGTTCCTTCATCTTATAATTTCCATTAAAGGATGGTTTTAGGCAGAAAATTCTGTGTTCACTGAAGGATAAAAACAGAGATTAAGTAATAGACCATCCAAGAAAAAGGTCACAATTTAAACTCTTACTGCCTGAGTGTTCTGAGTTTAAGTATTTTCCTTTTTGTCTTCCGCCTGTTTCTTCCTTCCTCCTTTGTGCTGCTATGAAACAGTAACAACTCACATTTACATGTCTGCAAGTGAGATGCACCTCAACCTCAGCAGTCTCCATGGCTTGCAGAATTTTATTCTTTTAAACAGAATGCAAGCAATCTCTTTAAGGAGATCGATGTTGGATGGAAGCAACCCATAATTCAATCCAGGCATTCTAGTGACCCTCCATTTTATGAATGAGTGCACAATTTTTATTGGTTTTGCCACATATCTGTGGCTATCCTGGCAACTTTGGGAAGAGCATCTCACATTAGGTACAGTTAGGTGTAGAAAGGTATGATCAGTTTTTCTGCTTGGTAGAACAGAGTAGGTGGCCAGAACACAGGTGAAGAGGTGTGAAGTAAGGAAATACAGTAGCAAGATTAAAAATAAGGAATGAGGAATGAAAAGTTTATAAATTATAGTATTGCTATTATGTTTATACTTTTATCTAATGAGACATTTCTAGGATTCAATTAGTCCACTGCGGTTCAGAGATAACTGGGGATGCAGCTTAGGAAGAGTATTACACTATTGAATTGTACTTATCTCTTGTTAATTAATCTATTATTTATCTGCATTGCCATTCACTTTGCCAATGTGATAGGTTTTTGTTGTTTTTGGTTTTTTCTTTTCTTTTTGCCTGTGTGATATCTCAAGATATTTAGACATTATTTTTATCAGGGAGGAGCTGGATGACTTTTTCTTTGCCTTTCCTATAGCGGTAGATATAGATGTGCCAATAGCTCAGGTAGGGCAGCTCCCTCCACACAGATCTGCCTCTCCTTCACACACAAGGTGTGGTCTAGACTGGACATGATTTAAGGTATCTGGTTTACTGAGAGGGCGTGTTGTGAGTCAGATAGAATATTATTTTGAAATAAATTTCTCTCGTTTGCCATATTGATGATGGTATTTCATTCTATAGATCACACTCATTTTTCCTTCATTGCTTTTCTTTTCATTGGTTTTAAAATGTTCACTAGCCATATTGCCAGCCAGTGGGTACAGACTCACTGGGACCAGAGGATGCTTTTGATCCTTTAAGAATTCCTAATTGGTTTTGTATGATACATTTGGCAGAAGATTTATCCAAACCCATTAATTCAATACTGGTAAGGAAATGGACTGTAATGATGGTAAAGATTGTTATCAGAGAAAGGGTAAATACATTTGGCATACATCCTTGTACTCATTATTCGCACACAAATATCAGTAGAACTTGGACAAGGAGCATAGGAGGATTTGCCACCATGTGTCATTGTAGAGGAAATTACTTTCTTTTGAATTGTCAATAAGGGCTTCAAACATCAGAAGATTTTTATACTTACAAAGCCCAGAAGTCTCTACATATGGAATATTGCAATCGAAAATGCAATATGAATCCTATGGCAGTCCCTTTTAATTCTGAAAAAAAAACCAAAATTAAAATAGTAATTTTTTTTCCCCAGAATGCATGAGCTGAAAAACTCCAGAATTATGAGATTTTGAATAATAAGAGATCTAAATTTAATCAGATTAGATTTTTGTTATTAAGACACAGAAAATTCTAGTTTTAAAATGAAGTGAAAATAAAGTAATATATGGAGACCTTTTACTTGGAGATATTTAAATAAAATGTGAATTAGTAGAAGTCTTCCAGCCCTTGTGCACAGCATAAGAAAACTAAAGCTTTGTGCTCTGTGTTTTGTGACCCATCAGCAGGTAAAAACACAATGATTTGTATCAGACCTGAGTGCACTTGATGTTGAACCCTTCTTGGGAGGACTTTCCTACCTAATTTGGCCCATGCAAAATTGCCACATATGCACTCTAGTAGTTTGCTCAGGTCAAAAAACAGTATGTCACTTGGGCAGGAGAAAGGTGTGTACATGGTTTGTGTTTATGTGGAAAAGTGTCCATTTGGGCAGGGACTCAGGAAGGGCACAGGTTCAGTTTTGCTCTGCTGTGTTAATCCAAGGTAAGTCCAAAGGTATGAAATTGTTTCCACTGGCTTCATTAATATCAGATTTCACTGCCTAATATTTTTTGCATGTCATTACTAAGTAAAATCTTTAGCAAAGCATATAGCCATGGCTCAAGAACTCTTCCTGGAGATCTAACTGCTAACCATATGTGATAAACCATCTTTTGATGTTTGTTTCCCTTAGCTTCCTAATATGTGCTTGAATTAATTATATGTCTCATTAGATATTTTTCATAAGAAAGTCTTCTCTTTTATATTAAATTTACCTATGATTGCCAGTATTTTCAGTAGTATTAGTACATAAAAAAAAACTGTCTAGCAAGCAACTCCAAACGACTTGGATTCTATCAGGCTTGAGTAAAAGCAGTAAGTATATTTACATGCTAGATAGTAATATTTCAGTTGAGAAGTTTTCAGTCCAACTGCAGCAGAAAAAAAAACCCTAAGAAGAGCAATGGGCTGTGTGATTGGCAGCCATGATGCTTATTAGAGTGAGGTGAAATGATCATGATTTCTGATATAAAAGACAGCAAGATTTTCAAGATGATACATAGTTATAGCCAGCATTTGGTCAGTGTCTACCCAGACTCCCATTGCCAAAAAATGACAGATAAGCTGCAGCAAAACATCTAATTATTAAGTCATCTCAAATTTGAAAAAAAGATTAAGTATTCAGATTTTGCTTAGTTAAAAAATGGTCCAGTTATCTAATATACAGGTTTTAAGATGTGTTTAAAATTATAATTGTACCATAGGCAGTTGGATTGCTTTAAGGAACTGAGAAGTAATAAGTTTTAAAGCAATTCTTAACACTGAAGAGGAGTTAAAATATATTGGTTTAGTTTTGACTATTAATTCATAATTAGTTGCTATTAAAATATATATTTTATTGTTTGTATAAAATCCAGATGCCAGTATATGTTTGTACTTTTGATGCTTGTCTCTATAGATGTGTACATTTGCACCTATAATTTGAATCCAAAGCTTTAGGATTCAACCCCTTTTTACTGTATCATGTAAGTAAATATTTGAGCCAATGCTAAAACTTATTTTCAGTACATTTTAAATATGTTGTTATACCTGAACTGCACTCTAACTGAATTCTTTTTACACCACTCAGTGATTTTTTTTATAAAATTAAATGATTTAGCATTTTCTGGGCTGATTATTTTCTTACACAAATGGAATGAAATTTTGAAACTTTTTCTGCTGCCACCTGCACTATCAACATTTTTACAGTAAAAAAGCTGCACTCGTGTCTACTGTTCATGGAAAGATCTGGGGAGGAAATACGAGCTAGAAAAACACGAATACAATTTCACTTGGCATACATTGCTTTTAAACTTCTAACTTCCTATCCAGTTAGTTGTTCTGCATTATTTATAATGTCGCAGTTTGACACTGAAATTGGGAGCACAGGCAGACAGTAGTGTGTGGGTGCAGTATGCCTTAAGTCTTGTTATAACACCTATCTGTGTGTTTAGGAGAAATTGTACACTATGATGCTTGGGCTGATCTGCAACATGGACTAATGAGTAAATTTGCTTAGGATGAGCACTACTCCTGTATTTAGTTTGCAATCTCTCAATTCAAAAGTTACGTGATTTTTCAAAATCAAAACCACCCATAATATTACTCTTCTTTAGTGACCACAGAAAGCTAACAAATGAAAAATTGTAAGAACCTATAAGAATATGACATTGAGAAACATCTCCCAGTATAACTTTAGGAATAGTGAGGCTGTCAGTATTGTGCCATCCTTCAAGTTCTCCCAGCAGTACAGTACAGGCTTTAGACACTGTTCTTTCCTTTTGAGCAGTGACTCTCGTGTAGTTTTCTGTTTCATTGTAAAATATTCCCAACATGAATCCTGAATTGCACCGAGGAATGAGGATAAAAGGCAATGTTTGGTTTATTAATTTCTAGTGGATTAGAACTACAAATGTTTGCTATGTTTTTAATTTGAGAAGTAGAGAGAATCACATCAGCTTTTAATTATGCATTTTGTGTAATGCAGCCCTGAATAGAGCAGAGCAAAATTAAAATTGTGGATCAAATGCTAAATCTGAGTAGTGACTGAAGTGAGCTGTAGTGTAATGCTAATGGTTTTGCGTCTTCTGGCATTATGTCAATAATAGCTCTAATCACATTAAAGAGAGAGCCCATTAGCTTATTCTCTTCGGCAGCATGCACCATAGCAACATATTGTGAGCCTTGAAATAACTGGAAATTTCTTTCAAAAGCATTGCTGTCTATGACCTAAGGAGGGTGTGGTATTAAGCCTCATAATAAAAAATCCCTAAACCTAGGAAAGCTTTCTCTGTATCTACTTAATTAAGCCTCTGTTAGCTTCCATTTAATTTAAGAACCTTAATTTCTACTTGTTGCCTGATTTAGGTGGTTTTAGTGAGAATCCGTGACAGTTCTGTGAGACAGAGTGATTCTTACACTGACTGTACCTGAAAAATTAGCTTTTACAGGATCTGAACTTGAGGGCAAGGACTTTTTCAGTCACGTTTATTAAATGATTTTCCTGCCAACCTGTTTCAGCACGTATCATTGCTTTTATGTTATTACATGTGCATAGAAAAACTGCAATCATATTGACCAACCTTCCCTTTTTATCCATTTAGCATTCAGAATGTACTAGATAGACTAGATGGTTACTCTCAACAAAAACTGACCCAAACCAAACAAATCCAGAACAGTAAAATATGCGTTTGTTCAATCAGACTGGATTCACAAAACTCAGTTTTTAGATCCAGTTACACTGGAAAAGTATTTTGAGATCCTGTGAAGATGACAGAATTTGTTCAGAATCTATACCGGGGAATTAGCCAAATTCAGAGGAGAGACCAAATTTTGGCCTTGAATGCTCACATGTATGTCTTGTCAACTTCAGAAGAGACTGTAAGTGTTTATGTGTGCTGGGAAAATTGGACCACTGTATTCCTAGATCTTTGTCTTCTGGCTCAGCTCAGTGATTTCCTCTATCTCCCACCACAGGCTGCTTGTCACTGGCTCATACAATCCCTTCTCTAGCTTTCGCTGTTAGATATAGTCTATGCTTTGTTGGCAGCTTTTTTATCTTTTCAGGCCTCAGTTGAAAATGCTCCTTTTACCTGTGTCTCTTAATTTCTCCCTCTGCTATTATTTACAATTTCAGTGTAACACTAGAATATAAGTCTGTGCAGCATTTTAGGATACAGCTTGTTTGAAAGAGGCTACACTAAATAAAACTCTGTTTTATGTCTGCACAGAGAACTATATCCTGGATATCTCCCTAATATATCTATAAATCATTTGCCACATAAACGACTGATTCCATTTGATACCAATTTTAGTTTCACTTACTAGGTTTGTAGAGTGGTTTATTTCTTTTGCATCACAAATAGTGTATTGCCAGGAAAAAATAGATACTTGAAATTAATCTTAGTTACATGAAGAAAAAACTGTTGTAGGGAGACCAATCTGCCAATATCAGGTTTAGGCATTCTCATTAATTTGCTTTATCCACTGGAAGGAAATAAGTTCATTTAGCCATATTTATGAAATTCACATTCAGACATATAGCAGAAGAAACAAAAACAAGGATCTGAAAGGTCCAATCCTGAATGCATTTACACACATGGACAGCCTCAGTGAATACAATTGTACTGATCTGCCTCAGAAATATTCATGGAGATAGAGCATGGTTCAGCTATGGCTTAAGTCACATACATTTTGATTGTTTGAAACTTTTTATCTATTTGCATTCATCTAACAATTAAGGTGCAGAACAAAAGACAAAATCCATTGTTTTAAATTAAATATGCAGTGTTTAATGTGGTACTTGAAGTCTATTTTTCTTCTTATGTTTGTGAAGAAATCATATTTATTTAAATCAAAAGAAATAAAATGCACTAACAAGCAAGTTATCAAAAATAGTTGCTAGGGAAGGGAATTTTATGCAGTTCAGCTAAATTATAAGAATTTATTTTGAGGTTTTGTAAGTACTTAATACAAAATTGAGGTTGTTAGAAAAAATACCTGATTAAACAATAAACCCTGACAAATAATAAGTTATAAAATTCTGCAAAGTACTACACACTTCATATTTCTGCAATTTATTTATCAACCAGTTTGGGATTATTTAAGTGAAACAGTGGGAATAAAATTATTTTCTGCCCACCACATGCCCATAATTCTACCTATTCAAAAATGAATCATCAAGGCAACCAAAAAATACCAAGTATGGGTAAGATTTCTAACTGGTATCACTTTTATCATCTTTATGGGCCAAACCTTTTCACTAATATATGGGTTCAGGAAATCCAAGCCTGTCCTAGGGCTTACAAAAGGAAAAAAAAAAATCATTAAAGAGAAAAAGTTGGAGGGATTTTTAAAAAGCATATGATTGCAATAGTGTTCTTATTTTCTGTTGACATGCATGCAAAATGCAAGCAGTGCTTCTGCATCATGAGTGTGCAGCACTGAAATAATGGATATCAAGGTTCACACTTTCAAAGGGATCTCACCTTGAGAAGGAAGAGGAAAGGGCTCAGTTTACTTTGTAGGCATAAATGATACTGGTTCCAACTGCCTACTAGTCATACAATATATATTCCTATGTGTTTTAACTTTAGATGGACTTTCAAATAACACCTTTGCCATTTTAGATTTCTAACATGAGTATGTCTTTGAGTGACTCTTGGTTCTTCCTAACTCCTTCCATGTAGGGTTTATTGGAAGAAGAGCTCCTGCTGCCCCCCTTCTTCACACTTGCTCATGCTATCATTTTCTTTACATATGCTACATGCAGTCACCAGTGAATGATAAGAAAAGCATCTATCCCCTCAAAACTGTGGTCAGTTAAACTCATAAAAAACAGACAAAATTCTTTCATGTTACATCATTTTGACAGTAGATTGCTACTTTCCTTTTATTTTCAAAGTGTTGAATTTGTAACTGCTGTGCCACTTGCCACATAATCTTTCTAATAATAAGCATTTATGGTTGCCACTGTATTTCCACACTTAGGTCTTGCCAATACCAAAATATTTAATTTCTATTGTATTGCTAAGCATTCCAGATTTCTGCACTACTAACAAGTTATCTGTATTGAAACTGGAAATATTGTACAATTTTGTGAGAGTTTTTGGTAAAATGTTTGCAAAAAACTGCATTGTTTCTTAATTATTACATGATTTGGGGTGACTGCCTGTGTAAGGACTGCTTTACAGCTATTGCTTGAAAGTAGGACTTATTTTTAGTTTATCTGCCTATTGTGAATAGTAACAGTCAATACTGTTTGAATGCCTCAATGTATCAGTATCTGATCAGGTTTGGACATCTGGATGGAGTGTTAATGACAAAAGGTATATTTTTGGCTAGATAAGATTATTCCAGATTAACTGTATCTTGAATCATAAATATATAGCAATATTAAGAAAAAAAATTAAAATAATGCACTTAATAATGCACTTTGTTAGTGACAATACCATCAGAATAAAACCTGCAGAAAAAGAAGAGACTGTAACTACAGTGAAAACTCTGTATATTAATTATCAGTCAATAGTGGGTAAAGGACATTTAAGGCCACTTATGCCATTACTGTGTTTCCTGTCGAATACCCAGCCTCACCATGCAAAGTGTACAGAAATCTAATCTGATACCAGAATTCCTGTCTTTCCTATCTGTCTCTATTTTATGTCTGCAGCTAAAAATTAACTGATTTGGGTCACATTTGGTTACATAAACAACTGTTAGCAGTTTTACATCAGCAAGTAGTTGCATTGGGTGTTACATAACATGCAAGAAATTTGAATTTTTGAAATTTGGAATTTTCAATATGCTCTCTTTTAAGCAAAAAAGAAAAGATAGTGAATGGATTAAGCACTGTGATAGATAGCTGGTTTTTTATGCTTCCAACACTTTGAATCACTGTTTGGACAAATGTTGTTAGGTATGTAAGTGGCTTTATTCTTAGAGAAATAGATAAAGGAGATGGAAAAACAAATCTAGAAAAGTGTCTTCTCCCTCTCCTCTTTCTCTCTTTTTCACACTATTTCTCTCTGGTTTTCTTTTGCCTTCCTCCCACCTTTCTCTCTATCCTTTCCCCTTCTCTTTTTCTTTCCTTTTCTCTCCTCTCTGTCTCTTTTTCTCCCTCCCCCTCCCAACATGTAATATACCAGCAGTCATGCACTGTAGATTCATAAAAGGTGGGAATATTTCTAGCTCTCTGGCAGGTAGAAGACATTGTTATGGGCTGAATACACTTATATCTGAATAAATTCCCAGGGAGGCTGAGAACCACTGACATGGTAGGTATGTAAAACCATGTAACTGACATCAAGGCCTGTTGCACTTGTGTAGCCTTATTGAATCAGTGGAGCGCTCAGTCCCTAGTGAGGCAGATGTCACTAGCATCTGCATTCCTGACAAGCTGCTACACCTGAGGTTCAGGGGACACTTACGTACTTATGCTGAGCGGTGCGTCACTGGGGCTTCATCACCAGCTTTGAAAAGTATATTTTTTGAAAACTAAGACAACAGCTTTTATGTATTGATTGAATGCAGAGGAAGGAGTCATTAGAGAGAGAGTTCTGGGGTGTCTGCTCAAGTGCCATGAGTTCTGTCCTTGTACTCCAAATGGGACTGGTTCTTCTTATGATAGCATCTTACCAACACTAATTAATTTCAAAATACATGATTGTCAGTCTTGTATTTTCTCTTCAGTTTATCTTAAACATGGCATAATATCTCATCCGTCCTTCTCTTCTCCCTTCTTTTGTCAATTAGTTTTGTCTTGTTTCAAAACTGTGTATGGGACAAGACAGGAGAAGGATGTTTTTTAACTTCCAAGTATAGTAGCAGCCAAATTACAAGGCAAAATACAAGCCAGATAAATGAAGGGATGGAAGAACACTATCAGAAGCCACTGTATACCCTACAAACAAACACCAAAGAATCCATACACAGTAAAGTCTAAGAAAAAATTATAATTCTTCAAGGGAAGTCTGCCTTACATTCATTGACTGACCAGTAAAGATTATATGATAATAAAAAAAGTCAAATAATAGATAGTATTGTCTAGAAAATGTAGGCAAAATGCATGAAATGTGTGTATATGCATATATGCACAATTATTTTAAAGCTAGACACTGTTGTCTAAGTTTATTGCTCTTCGATCCTGTGGCTGGTCTAACACTGTTCCTTGCTGTGCATGCCTATATTCCTTAAGCCCTGGCTAATACGTGGGTTTCTTGTGGTGAGTCTGAAATTCCACTGCAGGATTTTGAGTGGAGAAACTCTTGTGGTTTATGGCATCATCAGTATCTTGAGATGGAAATGAGGCTTTATGGAAATCAATCTTCCTAAAGGGCTTTGTACAATACAAAGTGCTTAAAAAATAAAAATTGAGTGCTGCTTTTACTGTTCTGGCATCAGCCCAGTCTGTGTTCACTTATTGATAGTTATACCATAGGTGGGTGCTCTTCAGCCGCAGCGCTTGCTGCTCTGGTTGAAAAATAGAAAAAAAAACAAAACAAAACAAAACAAAACAAAAACAAAAACAAAAAAAAAACTGATTGCAAAGAGAACTTTCTATTGCTTTATCTTCTCTCCAAATTCTCACACACAGCTTTTTACTTCTTCTTTCCAAACCTCACCTGTCCTGTTTCTATGAAAACATAGCTTATTTCTATGTCTGCTTATGTCTGTCTATGTTATTTTCTATAACATGTATAATTGCAGAAACTGTGTTTTTAAGGAAAAATGAAATGTGACTTTAACTTGATTTGACTACCTCTTGTGTTAAAGGTTGTTCATAAGTCATGCAGAACCAATAGTGCCTTCTTTGTGTATGCTTTTCACTTGCTCAGATCAGTGAAAGGGCAAGTGTAAGCCACACATTTCTGCATGTTCTGGCCTACTGCTGCTGCTGTTTGCAACGTCCTTGCTGCTATGAGTGTACCACAATGTAATTGTCTAAACATGCTCACACTGCTGTGATGTGCCTATGGTGAATCCTGCATAGTAATTTGATTTGATTAATGGACTTTTGAAGGTGCAGTCCCTCCTTAAAACTCATGTGGTTTGAGACAACCATGTTATAGGTAACCTTGTTTGTTTAGCTCTACCAAATTGAATTAATTACTGTAGTTCACTTAAGAAAAATGTTGAGAAAAAAATTCTGGGAATTGATCATATAACAATACTATGTTGTATTTTTAATGACTTGGCAGCAATAATTTTTTGCTAAGAGGAATGCAAGACATACAGTATAAGCTTTAAAATGCTTATAAATTATAAAAGTTTACTGTGAGTTTTACAAATCCCTATAGAGATCTGACCTTTTTGTCCTAATGTGGGCAAAACAGACATTGGCTTGTAGTCTTCAGTTTCCATTTTCCTCTTTTAAAGATTGCAGGAATATGGACTGAATATACAAAATTTTCTGTGTTACTATCATGCTTGAGCCAAGCTCAGTTGGTCTGCCAGAGAACAATGAAATAGAGAGTCTTACATCCTTCACTAAACTGTTTAAACAATTTCAGTTCAAATGTTGTCATCACTAGGAACAGCTGAGGGAATCTGTGATTGCTGAGAGATTTGTTTGGTTCTGTACACCATGATACTTTCTCTTCACTCTATAGTGCAATTTACAATGCATTTGGCTCCATCTAAACGTTTACAGTGGTTTACATGTTGCCATCCAGACTATTCCTTGTTTTGTTTTAAAATGGATGTTTCAGATCTGAAGTGGAATCTGTTAATGCCTTGGGTTTCAGAATGCAGACTCAGGATTGTGTTTGCAAATAAAATTATATATATATATGTACATATATATATATATATGTATATATATACACACGTGTGTTCATATAGATCAGAATTAATTTTATTTTAATAATTTATTTCAGTCTCACTGTAGAGTGCAATAAATAAGCAGGGTATAAAATATTTGCATCATCATAGCTGTGGCCTTAATTTCATATATGCCATAACTTGTCATCTTTTCGTTTTGATATAAAAAAATCAAACCAAGAAGCTTGTAGTTCTTTATATATTGGGTTTTTTTATTATTAAAAAGTGCAAGTTGAAAGGTAACTCTAAGCCTGCTTTATCAGCTACACTTGGACTGACTTTGGATGCTGTTTCTAAGAGCTATAGATGTGCCAAAGACATTAAAATTAACTTCTTGCTTGCATTTTGCCAAGCTGTCTTACATCTCTCTTTTTATGAAAATAATTATTTTTATTTGCTTTGCAACAAATATTTTTGTTCAGAAGAGACTCTTCTGCCTTAGACAGAGTCTGCCCCCCCTGGGGTAAGAAGGCAGCTTGTAAAGTTATCAAAAGAAACTTGTAACTATGAGCACTGTTAATTTCTTCAGAATTTGCTGTGGTAGAAGTTCTCTAATGACAGTTCATTGGTGTCCATTTGGGGAAAAAGTATTGGTATTTTTATTTGAGAATTATTTCACTTGGGAAGCCTTGAACATAATAAGCATGAATGAAACAATTGCAACAATAAAGGTACTCTGTGAGAGGATAAACTAGAAAAGGTGTTCATTGGCTGATGGAAGCTTAGCTTTTGCAGAAGTGAATCCTTACATCCATGTTCCCCTCTCCTCCCCTGTAAAAATAAACGCGAATGTTGCTGAAATTCTATAACATTTTCTGTCATTTCTCTTCAATCCTTTTGTAGCTCAATTTGCTTATAACCTTGCTGTGGGGCACGCTCATGAAGGCAGGTCAAGCTCACAATATACAGTTTTATTGAAGTTACCTTGAATAATAAAATTGCATAACCAATTAGGTTGGAAAAACCTCTGAGATCATCAATTTCAGCCTTTGACTGATCACCATCACCTTTTTAACATGAAACCAAATGCCAGATCCAGTTATATCTTGAACACTTTGAGAGATGGTGACTCTAACAGTTTCCTGGCAATTCCAATGCCAATGCCTCTTCCAGTGAAGAAATTTCTCCCGTTGTCCACCTGAACCTGCCCGGATGCAGCTTAAGGCTATGATCTTTTGTCCTGTCGCTGGTTGTCTGGGAGAAGAGACAGAACTCCACCTGGCTACAACCTTCCAGGCAGCTGTAGAGAGTGATAAGGTCACTCCTGAGCAGTGTCCCGGCTAAACAACCCCACCTCCCTCAGACACTGGGTGTGCTGGGGGAGACCACACCCTTCACCAGCTCTGACCTTCTCTGGACACACTTCAGCACTTCAATGTCTTTCCTGTTGTGAGGGGCCCAAAACCTAACACAGGATTCAAGGTGTAGTCTCCCAAGTGCCAGGGACAGGGAGAAAATCCTTTTCCTAGTCTCACTGGCCACACTGTTGCTGGAACAGGCCAGGATGCCCTTGGCCTTCTTGGCCACCTGGGACACTGCTGGCTCATGTCCAGCTGCTGTCACCAGCCGCCCAGGTCCTTTTCTTTGGGCCACCTTTCAGCCACTCTGCCCCAGCCTATGGCACTGCCTGGGGCTGCTGTGGCCATTCAAGGCCTAAACTTGGCCTTGTTGAACCCCATGCTGCTGGCTCCAGCCCATTAATCCAGCCTGTTCACATCCCTCTACAGAGTCTCACTGCCCTCCAGCAGATCAACACTCCCCCCAGCTGGGTGTTACCCATGATCCAGATCATAAATAAAGATATTTAACAGAGCTGGCTCCAACACAGACCCCTGTGGGACACTCCCAGTGAGCAGCCACAGCTGTGTGCAGCACCATTCACCACTCTCTGGCCCGGCCATGCAGTCAGTTCTTAACCCAGCACAGAGTGCTCCTGTCCAAGCCAGGGGCTGCAGCTTTTCCAGGAGAGTGCTGTGGGAGACAGTGCCAAAGGCCTTGCTGAAATACAGGTACACAACATCCACAGTCCTTCCTGCATCCACCAGGAGGGTCACCTGGCCATGAAAGGAGATCAGGTTGGTTAGAAACGACGAAATTCTATATTGCATATAGAGTCATAGAGTAGTGCTCCATGGACTTCAGCCTTTCAAAGTCTGTGGCAAATTTTCTTTACAATCATAAATTAAGGGGAAATGTTATCTATTTCCATTTTAAAACCAAGGATCTGAGCTCCTTGGAAAGACCATGGAAATCCGTGGTAAGACCATAATTTGTCCAGAATACACAAGAAGTGGCTGGTGAGTCTAGCAATTAAAGTTCAGTTTCCCCTCTTTCTCTGAGATTACTCTATGACAAGGCATTAAAAATGTAAAAATACTGGTTTTCTTTTCATGTGATATAGGTTGTGAGACATCTGATGTTTCAGATCCTTCTTTAAGCCCTATGACTAGGTATGCTTTTATTGCTCAGTTTGAATTTCCAAGGATTTAGATCATTTGCACCCATAGTTCAAATAGTAAATCTGAAACTGCAAACTCACTAAAAAATAATTTTTTTGGGTTTTTTTTTTGGGGGGGGGGGGAGAAGGTTTTATTTTTTGGGTTTTTTTTGGGTTTTTCTTTGTTTTTTGCACAAGAACCAAGGTCCCTCTCTTCTGTGCCATGTCCATCATGTGATTTCAGGCCCTTTGAATGGAAGAATGAGAGTGGTGGCACAGGGCCCAGCATGGCTCAAGTTGAAAGAATTTACTCAATCAGAATTTGCATTATGTTTTGGAAAAAGGAGTTCTACATGAATACAGGGTTAGACCAGCAAATGGTGCTTGTTCATCTTCAACATTTAGCATCCTCTTGCTTATTCCTCCATTCAATCCCCACTGTCAATATGTGCCATTAATTTCATTTTATGACAAGGTAACCCACCTAGCTGGTCAAGAGAAGCCAACTGGTATAATCTTTTGTATTTCAGTAATGCTTTTGACAGCTTCTTTGCTATTATCAAAGGTCAGAGGCCAAAGTAGCTTAAAATTCAAAGAGAAATAATAATAATTTAGAAGCACTTTTTTTCCCTAGTTAAGATTGTACATTAAAATAACAGCATTCTGTGTCCTTAAACTTTTTAAACTACCACATTATTGCTTTGGGGTTTTTTTTCCTTCAGCATAGAGAGAAAATAATATGCTTAGAGGGAGGGTGGAGGGTTGCTACAGCTCTTCCATTTATTTCTGCAGTGGATACCCTGCTGAAAGTTGCATTGACTGAACACAGGACAGATACAAAGATCAATCCTAGTGGGACCAAAACCCTTGAGGTAGTGCTTACTCAAAATCGATCAGTCTTTTCAGTTGTCCCTGGCAGTGATGGCTGTTACATTTTCTCACCATTTCACTACAGCTTTTTCTTCCAAGTTATACTGAGATCATGGTCAAAGGTGCCGCCCTCATCTGTGTTCTATTCAAACGGTTGTGATTTTCCATAATATCAGTAATTTTGTGACATTTCAGTCTGCCCATTCTTCCTAGATGTGACACTATCGTAATCCCACAAAAGAGATTTACACTTTACATTGATAAAAGGGTTTTCAGTGTCGGTATAACCTCCTGAATTGCAGTAAATAATCGCCATATTTTGGAGAGTTCTAACATTTTCTTTTTATTGTAGAGTGGCTTAAACTCTCTCATACTGCTACCATTCAGGAATCATAATTCTGCTCCAATTTGCATGTTGTCTTCCTTACTTCAGATTTTTTTTTTTGTACTATGTTGGTCAGAAGCTGGTGCTGTTTTAGTCATGTATAGAATGAGAACATTTACTAAATTGAGGAGATGTGCAAAATATAAGGCAAAATCATATCAATTTTAATTATGTAACTGTAGTATTATATTTGTGAGTGCATTGAATATGTGCATAAAGTGTATCCCCAAAAATGATAAAATGTATTATGTGTAACCTCATTACTAACACTGTGCAGTTACCATGTTTGCCAGCAATATAACCCAGTACTAAAAGGCTTTCTCTGACCCAAGGAAGTATCCTCCCAAGACAGAGTGGAACTGCACTGTCTCTGCTGTACTGCTTGCAAAGGACTGTGATTCCTAGTGTCACTGTCTGTGGATCTTCTGATCCTGAGATCCCCACAGCAGGACATGTCGGTGGTTTAAAGTCCAGGCTTCTCCCAGCCCCCAGCGCCGAAGAAAATGCTGGAGGCCGTTTTTCAGGGTTTTCCATGGTTGTTTATTGTTTCTTATGTAAGGAATTTTTCTCTAGCTGACAGCAGTCTGTTCAGCTTGTCGTCCAGGGCAGAATACCTCGACTCTGGGCCGGGCTTATCATTTATACTCTAAACTACATACCTAATATTTAGAATGATTTTCCAATACACTACAATTTTATTACACTGTCTAATTTTGTCCCAGTCCAATCAAAGGATACCAGGGTGGCACTCAACATGGATGGCTTAAAGAAGAAGAAGGAAGAGAAGTATCACGCCCAAAATCCTCCGTGTTAGCCCCCTAATATAAACATTTCTAAAAATCCACTTTTTCTAGCTTCTAACAGTTCAATTTATACTCTACTTGTTTTTGTGACTTGTAATTCTTCCTGCAATGTTGGCAAATTTCTCCAGGGACCCAAGTCCAGCGCCCAGGACCCCTGGGCACCATGCCAAGGTCTCTGACTCCCCTGACAGAGGGGTCTAGAAGCAACCAGGGAAGCCAGGGGAACACCCTGGACTCCCACACCTAAGACTATGAATAGGGTACCCTCCCAAAACCAATATAGGGAGCATAATTTTTTTTAAAAGCAACCGTTGTTTTAATGTTCTTTACCGTAGGCTAATTTTGTCTCTGAGCACTGACTGTGTAGGCACTTCTGGTTGAAGGCGAGTTGTCTTTGGTGAAAGAAGGGATTGAGCACAATAACAACTTCAACCTTCTTTCTCAAAGCAGGACCTATCTGTCACAGTGATGTCCTACCAGTAGAGTACTTTTGACTGTGACATTGAAGTTGCCTCAGACAAATGGAATATACAAGGAAGCTGGTATTTGCCAATCCTCCATTCGTCTCCAGATATTGTTCTGAAATGCATGCATTAAATTAGCTTTGCTTGTGGTTTTATGAATGCTACTTCTCTTCCAAATTTATTTGGATTTTTCAGCTAAAAAAGTGTCCCATGTGGCTGTGGTCAGAAACAATAGAAATAGAAATTGTGGAATTCAGCACAGCTCTGAATATGAGATTGTTTAGAAAATATCACTGGCTCATCTATCAACTGTTAAATTAACAGAAGAGTTCTCAGGAGGTAATCATCAAATGACTGCTAGTGTAGCTTTCTCTAGTTCTTCTGTTTTAATGCCCTTAGACTTAGCCCTTCAGAGCATTCTTCCACCACAGTGTCCTATCCACATCAATGTGTATCTCCCAAAACATTCAATATGTGTTTAGTAATTGTGATCAGGATAAAATTCAAGTGCTGTGCTTGTGGGACATTTTTTTATCAGAAGCTGTATTTAAGTAATGATACACAGTAATTTGTTCTTTCTTCTGTCAGTGTAATTTACAAGGCAACGACAGATAAACATAGCTATACAAGATTCATTTACAGTGACACAATGGCAGATACACAGAGCAGAACCCTGCCTATGAGATAAAGTGGACTGAGTGACTTATGCAGTAATTAGGGGATAATTGTCATTAACCTCGCAAACAGTAGTTTACCCATATTGTTTAAAAGGCTCCAGGATGCATAATGACAAGGTAATCTGTCAAAGCGCTAGGGGGAAATATTAATAAGATTTGTGCAAGCCTGGATAGAAAATATGCAGAAAGCAGCCACATTAAGCTAATTGGTGGATGAATATACACTTGTAAAAGTGCTTCTAATGGCACGTTTGCTGCTCTCCAAATGACTACTGTTAATGTGGAGAAGTGGGCTGCCTAGAAAGTCAGGACTGCTGGGACAAGAGGGTATTAAGACATGAAGGCACAGTTATTATTACTTTGTACACTGTAATATAATTTCCCCGCTTTCTCTTGCATTTCACTGCCTCTGATAGGTTCAAACTGATAGCTTGCTTCATGCCCTTTTATATTTGAGTGACCTTTGCCTTTTTGGTGTCACTTCTGCACCCTGCTGTCTCCCTTTTGCATCATATTGCCACCTATGACACACCTGTGTTTTATTGGTATAAATTTTTTCAGTAAGCAATAAAAGAAAAAAAGCCTCATTAAGATCTTGTAGTATATATTGCAAGTAATAATGCATAGTCCCCTAATGAATAGTAAAGATGGAAATCAATCTCCTGATTCTGCTGCCATTCATATATCCTGCATATAGTACAGCTGAATCCCCTTATTGAGACACAATTTGGGTTCAATCAGAAAATCAAGCATGTAATGAAATCCAATTTATGAGTATAACTCATTGGCACTTTCATGCCAGTGTTTATGGTCTTGGGCAACTTCTCAATTCCTTACAATGCTCCTGGTTAGGCAAATTTCTTACTGACTTGAAAGTTTTACTGACAATCCCAGAAAGACTCAGCTTTTGTTAGTTATGTTTGCAAGTTAGGGTTATGGCTTTAGTCAGTTTAGATTTAAAGTGAGGGAAGGACCATGTGATAATTTGATTTGACTGGTTAGATGTCTTGCCCTGCATTTGGTGCAGTCCATGTTAGTAGAACAAGGATATCAGACATTATTTGTTTGTATTATTACACAGTGCATTGAGAAAAGTCTTGGCTGAAGAGAGGTTGGGTGTCTCTTGTGGCTATGTGTATTGCAAATACAATACCTTATGAGTGTTCTTTGTGAATATTTCCTGTTTCTCATAAAAATTATGTGTTGTTGTTTCTGTGTTAGTGAAAGTGAGGTTCAGAAAGCGCTTCCTACATTTACTGAAAGACTGCCAGAGCACAGAAAACCAGAGAAAATATGGCTTTACTTCTCAGTGAGTTTTGCAGCACTAGCAGCAAAAAGTAAAAAACACAAGTGATTTTTGGTGACTGATAGTATCAAGGCATTTTTTTTATGTGCTATACCAAAATTGGCAAATAGATATGCAAAAATGTTGAAAGTGAGAATGAAAAATCAATAATTGTTATTATATGCATGATGGTTATTTCCAACCCACATACATGCAAAATTGTTTTAGAATTATTTTGTAGCTGAAATTATTTCAGTGGCTTACCATGTTCATGACTCTGTTTACATGCTATCTGAAAAGTGCCCGTGGCACATCATGCACTCTAAATTTTACACATACACACCATGTGCTTGGTGATTTAATTACCTCTAGTAGCCATGTTGGCCTAAGGACAAACATGCTGTTACTTGCCACAAATTAGTGGCAAAGCTTCTTTCAGATACTTCAATGAATTTTCCACTCCAGCAGGTTGTAGAGAAGCAAAGGTGTCAAAATATTCTCTGTACTTTGGGTCCAAGGTTATGGATTCCAAAACCTTTTAAGAAATTTGAATAAATAATTTCAATAAATTGTCTTGATATTTTGCCATTTCAGGAATGTTGAGAACAGATGCTTCCCCTTTAGTGTGCATTAAAAATATTTTTGTGAGCAGATATCATAAAGTATATATTCACCTCACAATAATTTCTCATTTCCAAAAGTTTTTGGACATCTCAACCAGAACAGATGGTAAAGAGAACAAATGCTGGCATTTGAAAATTTGCGCAGTTCTTGGTTGAGAAGGAAAAAATATTTGGGAAGTGTCCCTAGTACTTCAAAATAAATGAGATAAGGAGAACTGCTAAAACATTGCTTTAGGTCTTTTTAAATCTTAAAGTGTCAATTTGTATCCATGCTAACAGGAGTTCTTCTGTCATCAAATAGTGGCATCTTTTGCCCTTTAACACTTGTCACCAGCACAATGGTTGCAAATCAAAGCAAATGTTGTTGATGTCATACTACGTTGTACTGGCTTTGGCTGGGATAGAGCTAACTTTCTTCTTAATAGATAGTGCAGTGCTATTTTTTTTTATTTAGTGTGAGAATCCTTTGAATAACAGTGTTTTCTAGTTATTGCTAAGTAGTGTTTACCCTAAATCCAGAACTTTCTCAGTGTCTCATGCACTGCCAGCAATCAGGTGCACAAGAAGCTTTGAGGAAGCATGGCGAGGACGGGCGGCCTGAACTGGCAAAAGTTATATCCTATGCCCTTGAACATCATGCCCAATATATAAATTAGGGGGCAGTTGGCTGGGAGAGGCCAGCCACTGCCTGGAGACCATCTGGATATCAGTCAGCAGGCAGTGAGAAATTTTATTGTGCATCACTTCTTTCTCTTGGGTTTTATTCCTCTTTCCTTTTCATTTCCAGTAATATTTTTTTTTTTTTAATTTCAATTATGAAACTGTTCTTGTCTCAATCCAGAAGGTTTACCTTTCCTCTCCAATTCTCCTACCCATAGGGGCCAGAGGGAATAGTGAGTGAGCAGCTGTGTGGTGCTGTGGGCCAGCTGGGGTTAAACCACAGCAGTTATACACTGCAAAAACTAGTAAATGCAAGAAGAGTATCACACTCTGGTTGTGCTTAGATTTTTTTCCTCTAAGTATGGACAGACATCTGCTATTAAAAAAAAAAAACTTGTCTGGCACCCAAATACAAAGAAACTTGATGTAGTTGCTATGATTAAATAAACTCAATCTGTTGTGATTAAATACACTGTAACCCCACAGTGATCTATTCTAATTTTAAAAATAAAAATACTGTGTGCAATGTTATTCAGGAAAAAAATTAATCACTGTCTTGTAAATTATACATATATACACATTATCTGGCCCATAATCATCCATAACAAAGAGAATATTTTATCAAAAGTCAAACAATATGTTCAAAAAATCAGACAAAGCATTTAAAACTAGTGCCCTTGCATCCTAATAGTTTCATTGGAATTTCACAGGTGAATACACAGGGAAAAGAGTTCAAATTACTCCTTCTTTTCTGAAATCAGTAAGAGACATTACCCCCAATCCACATGGCTGCTCTATAGTTGACAAATGACAGTCTCATCCTCTTTCAGAGCAATGCTTTCAAGGCATTTTAAGGTTGATGAATCAAAAGAAAATAAAAAGGCATGCTGTGTTTGGGATGCAGTGTGAGGAAGTTCATTCCTCAAAAGGAGTCATGTGTTCAGGATCCAGTGTTTTCATACCACTCCATGCAGCCTAGTCCAGAACCAGCACCCCAGCAGGTTGCTTGTGCAGGGAGAGGTCTGCACTCCTGGCATGCATCTTTGGGATAAGATATGAAACAGAAGACCTGCATACTTTTGGTCAATAAAGACCCTGAAGGCTATTAAGCAGAGTGTGGGTGGTTAACGGCGGAGTCCTGGCCAGGTTTCCGCTGCGGTTATTGCATTCCACTGCCTTATGTTTCATCTGCAGTTTCAGCAGGACATGGTGTTCCTCACTTTCACTCCAAAACCGTTGAGCAGTGCTCCTGTGCGTTGTTACACAGCTGCTGTGCTCCACCGTGGTGGTACGTCCCCAATATATATTCACACAGATTTGGCTCCACATCATGTTTAAGGGCTAAGTTAGGTCAAAATTACTTTCCAGCGTGGTCTGTGGAATTACTCCAGGTTTATGGTGCAATTATTCTAAAGTGCAGCCAGATTTGCCCCAGTGTCTACAATATCAGTTCATAAAGTTTGCAAAGGTCTTTGGGGGTCGTTTTGGTCAAAACACAAAATTTTTTGTTGCTAAATACATAAAGATACGTGGAGAAGAAGGAGGGAGCAGGACAAGTACCGTTACAAACCTGGCAGCAAAATAAGCATGTGTGTGTATAAATAATATGCATGTAAGTAAGTGAATAAAGTCTCCTTCATGCTGCTCTTCATTTGAACACACACTGCCACTGTCATCCTCAGTGATAATTTGAGGGGAGACAGCCACTTTCTCTTCTCCTGTAGCATGCAGCTATCCTCATGCCTACCCTGTGTCTTTCGGGCAAGGCAAACAAGTAGTAAGAAAAAGGGGGTGCCAGAAGGGAAGAATATCTATCATTTCTATCAGAATGGAGGCTGCAGTGAAGTCAAAAGATAAAGATTTCCATTATTGACTGAACTCAGTAGTGCAGCTCTGTTTGTTCCTGCTGCAGTAGTATAACTCAAGGAAAGGACTGCTGACACTTAAACATGCATTTTTTCATATGGTTTCCGTTGGTGAAGGGAGGCTGGCGGGAGGTGGATGAGAAGTGACAGCTGAGGGGAAAAAATTTCAACCATGCCTCTTTGCAGACTTAGTGTGTTAAATCTCATATTAGTTGCACATGTAAAATCACGGTGAGCAAGTATGCACATCTTTTCTTTATGTTTATAGGAGCAAAGGTGATTGAGATTCAGCATGGTAAAAACTCCTATGAGGAAAATGAGTATCTGATTGCATGTATGAGTGTATATTTCTGCGGAAAACTAGATAAAAGGCTTACTTTGGTCGTACTGAAATCAATGGGAGTTAGCCAAAATGAGTTAGAGATGTTGCACATTGTCTCATCTGTACTATTGTGAGTTGGTGTGCTGCTGCACAGTTTTGGTAACTCTTACCCCAGGAGTAGTAGGACTACCCAGAGTGTAACAGCTTGAAATTTAATTGTGAAGCAAAGAGATACTTCTGGGAAATTCAGCCAATCAAAAACAACAAACCCTAAATAATGGAAATTATGAAGGCTTTTCTTTATTAGAAACAAATGTTGCTTTTCTTTTTTTTCTGTCTACACCCTAATTAAAACCATCCTGTGCAATTATAGTATGACCAAATTAATATATTTCAGTCTGCTTTCCAACTGTTACAGCTGCATTCAAAATGTTTCTTTGAGATCAGCCAGAAAATACCTAGAAGAAGAAGAGCTTATAGCAGAAAAATTTGTGATGAACCCTGAGCTAGACTAATTATTTAATCAAACATGTATCTGTGCAATATTTTACAATAACAAGGAAACTTAACTGATATTCATCAAAAGCCACAGTTTTGGTGCCTATGCAAACTTACTAAATATGAAGCCTAGAAATTATTTCTTTTTCTGTATAACTTTGACTTATTCTCAGAAGTTATGACAGTAGTGCCTGAAAATAATCCTTGAGTGTCTCTCAGAACATAAAGCTAGTTTTAGAAGCAATCTATTTTTAAACCTTTCTATTAATCTTAGCCTTGTAGAAGCATCTCTTACTGTGTATCCAGTCAGGTGTATACATACATTTTTCCTATCCTAAGAAGTGAATCAGTAAGATAGAACTGCAAAAAGTCAGCATTGTGTATGTACACAGCATCTAGACATATAAAATTTCTGCCTGTAATGCAGTCACAGGGAGCTTTTCACACAAAATTAGAATTTAAAATAATTGATTTCATAACAAAGTTCAAGGTTTCCAGTGTATGTTTATAGTGTATGCTTGTGTAGACTGCCCTTATTTTCTAAATAGGCAGTTTTTAAATTGGGAGTTTTTAAAGCTGAATTGAAAGATTTAAAGGCTAAAGGCTTTTGGGAAAGGAAGACTCAACTTTGCAATCCTCCCCAGTTAAACTTCTAAAAATTAGAGGGATTTTTGTGTCCATCCTCTATTGTAGTCTGTTTGTGTCATTCAAGATAATCATCTTGATACCACCATGTGTTCTTCTTGACCCAGAAGTTTAAGACAAGATGTACCCTAACATATCCTGACCCACATCTCTCTTCCGAACATATGGTCAGCAAAATTCAGGATGCAGGTTCAGGGTGATAAACCATGAGATTGCTTTACAGATCTAATGTCATATGTGTGTATGCGGATCTGTTTATTCAAATAATAGGCTTGACTGTGTGGTTAGAGTTAGATAAGGTTATGGGTTATGTCTTGGATCCTTGGAGGTCAGTTTAATATTGTTTAAAGATTAAAAGATTTTCTGCATCTGAAATGGTGAAAAAGAGATCCACACAGCAAAATAAAATGCAATAAATAAATAAAACAAAACAAAATAAAACAAAATAAAATAAAACTGATTAAATTAATAATCAAAGCAAGGCTGTTTGGACAAAGAAGAAAGAGCATCAGTGTGTGCTGTACAGATTGGGTTTACTAGTCTCCTGCCTGGCTTAGAGCTGTATGCATTCGGTGGTATCTCTGTACTCACTGACTTCCTTGTACACATTGTCACTGGAGGCTTGGCTTAATCAGTTGTGAGCTGAAAAAAGTAATATAAATTGGAACCTTTTGTCATGAAGTATTTAAATGTTGATATGCTTTAATGGCTTCAGGGAGAAAATTTAGCATGAGAGATTGTAAGAAACAAGAAATCGATTACATGTAAGAAAGGACTTGAACCTCTAATCAAGTATTACCATATACAGAAAGATCCCTAGCTAGTTATAGCTAAATTCAAATGGGATAATAGTAAGATTTTTTGTTAATTTTAAGTTTTATCAAAAAATGACATTCCTATTCACTCTTTATCTAGTTTTGCATAATACATGCTTACAATGATTTATGGAAAGCTTTCACTGTGTAAATATTGAAGCATATGCTAGACAGTATCCATAAGCAGTGAGGGTTTTATGGAATATAGGCATCTTCATATTTCTCTTTACTTTGTTGGGCAAAAAGGGTCAGAAAACTTCTTGCTGAAAATTAACAAGATAAAGCTTTATATAACTAGTAGGAGTAGACAAGGATTATTTAAAAGCAACTTTCTGATTCCCTGCTTTTTCTATGACAGCGAGGGTAACCCCATGACTCTCACACCCTTGATTTTCAGTTTCTCTCATCAGTGGGACTTAGCAGCTGTTAAAGGTCTGGTGCTCCTCATTGTAAATTCGTAAACAAAATGAAACAAAGGGTGGTGGTGTCTCATCAAGAGGTAGCTCATGTAGCTAAGTGCCAGCTTTGCTCAGTTAAGATGTGAAATAATTCTCTGGAAGCACACAGGGAACCCCTGCATGTGGAGGCTTTCCTGCCTGCTCTGTACATGCAGAGAGCTGGCTGTGCTGCCATCAGGGAGGAACTGTGTGACACCACCTTCCCCTTACATGTGGGAGTCTGTTACAGGATCTCTGCCTACTATTCTCATGAGTTATTGTTGTGCGAGCTGTGATTAACTTTTAATTACTTATATATCGGCTTTTGTAAAGCACCCATCTGCTACATAAGCTGGAGTTTCAAATTAAAAACAAAATAGAATGTAGCACTAGTACATTACAAAGCAGCCTGCAGCTGGCTGCAGACAGGAATCCTAATTCAATACAGGTAAGCAGTGTAAATTAGACAATGTTATTTCCCTCTTTAAACTATGGGATAGTTAGAAGGAATGGCTATTTGTGATTTGGGATGGGAAATGTGGGCATATAGATGAGGTCAGATATGGCAGTGAAGGCCTGGACATCAAAATCTGATTCAAATCTGTTTTTGCAGTTCCATGTAGGAATTACCCATATGTTGAACTGCTATGGTTGGTTGGAAGTTGTTGAAGTAGATGTAAGAAACTTCAGATCTTACCCAAGGCGAGAGTAGCTAAAGTTATTTGGGTGGAAAAAAACAAATATAAAATTGGAGCTTTAAAATATGAACCTGTCCTTTAATTTTTTTATGGCATTGGTGTTCTTTTTTCTCCTACCCCTCATCCCATTTAGGTTTTGATTTTTTTCACTTATTTTTCTTGATGTGGATGATATTTGATGATCTGGATGATTTATATTAGATACTACTGACTGCCTGTAAAATACTGCTGCATCAAGAGCTGTAAGGACACAGAAATCAGAGATGTCTTCTGTGCTTAGGGGTGTTCAAAGGTGAACACATTTCCATACTAATACTGCAAACCAACACCAGCATCTGCATCATGATGTTTTGTTCATCATGTAAATACAGACTGAATGTTTTCTACATGTAAATAGGTTTTGAGGCTTTCCGACTTGGTCAACTGGGTAAGATTTTCCAAGTTAATAGCTGTTGAGGGTTTCACTGTCTTTTAGGGTTTGATTGTAAATGTTCATGTGTGAAGCATTTCTAAAGATTTTGTAGTTGTATCTAAGGTACTGAAACATACATGTCATTAATCTTCAATATTAGCTTTATACCCAGAGAGGTGAACTGAACTTTATATATTCGAACTGAAATAATAAAACTAACACTAATAAATTAAATATACACTTTAGTATTTGACATTGCAAAAATGTATTTTTTGGTACTCTAGGAAACATAAGGGAAGAGAAGAATCAATCATCTGAAGACTGAAAATAATTAATTATTTTAATAAATTAATAAAATAAATCCAGGGCGTAAAGGGGCTGGGGGGAAGAAAGGTATTTTCAGACTTCATAATCAAACAAGAATTAATGGTTTTTGCAATAGAATGTAGTCCAAGTCTTCAGGTAAGGTTCTGAACCTGAAATTCAAGATGTAAAAATATCAGAGGTAGTATGGTGGTGTGTCTTGTAAGGCTTTCAAACTGTTTAATGCATGAGGAAGCTTTGGAATAATTTTGGTTTGATGGCCTTCCACATTTCTTGTTGGTTATAGTAGTGTGCTAATGTTATGTCCAGCATTTGCCCAAAAGGAAAGATGCCAATAAAATGATATATTCATTATATAAGCATTTTAATATGTTTTTATCAATAGTTGCTGGAATGGATTGCCTGACATTACACTGCAGAATTTTTAAGTCCTACCTTCAGGCAAATCTCATGCTTACTAGCAAAAATGAAAGTGTGAAATGCTTTTTAATGTATATTTAACAACAGATAGTCTAGTGATTACTGATGTGTATTCTCTCTGGATTTTTCCCTTGCTACCAGAAGGCAGTGTTAAGAGACAACATTTTTACACATTTATGCTATCTACATCCATCAGATCCTTACTTTTTACATATTTTTAACTGTCATTTATAACAAGGCTACAAAAAATGTAATCTCTCAAATCTAAACCATATCAAGATTGCAAGCTTACAATCAATTGCGAGTAATAGTCCAGGAAAAAAGGATTGAGGTACAAGAGTTATGCACCTGTATTCAAGACATTTTGCCTTCCATCCATGTTTCTTGTGAAATGGCCTATAAATGGCTTTAGTCTTATTTATTTTTATTATTGTATTTAAGGAGCAAAGCTATCAATTGTATTTATTTAGCTCTTTCTAATAGTGTTACCATTTAATAGTGATTAAGTTACAATTTTTTGTATTGTACACTGATGTGCCCAGCAACAGTTCTTGTTTTACTAATATATTCTAAACAGTGCAGAGATCACTGTTGTTAAAATAAAAATACTGAAAGCATTTTAGATCACAGAGTCCTGGGGTCTACATTTTGTGTACTGTAACACTATCAAACTTAATCTGTTTTTCTAGCTGTGACTCTAATTACAGTATTTGCATGGATGGAAAGTTTGTATGGTTTGGTCATGTTCTATTAACACTGTTTGCATCTTGTTTTTTGAGCTTAGTGTTTCATGTTCAGACAGCAGAGCACCTTCTTCAATAATTATGCAGAATCAATAAGCTTTTCTTTGTGTTTTGTCTTTGTTGTTTCTTTGATATGGCCTCTAGGATGCTGCAGGCAAGGTGCTGGACCGCTGGGCCATCATGTCCAGGGAAGAAGAGATCATTACCCTTCAGCAGTTCCTGAGATTTGGAGAAACTAAATCTATCGTGGAGCTGATGGCAATTCAAGAAAAAGAAGGGCAGGCTGTGGCTGTGCCATCTTCAAAGACAGATTCAGATATAAGGACTTTTATTGAAAGCAATAATCGCACCAGAAGCCCAAGCCTCCTTGCTCACCTGGAGAATAGCAACCCTTCCAGCATTCATCATTTTGAAAACATCCCAAATAGCCTTGCATTCCTGCTTCCATTCCAGTACATAAATCCAGTCTCTGCTCCACTGCTGGGGCTGCCTCCAAATGGTCTCCTGCTGGAACAGCCAACAATGAGGCTCCGTGAACCAAGCCTTACAACCCAAAATGAATATAATGAGAGTAGTGAATCTGAAGTGTCCCCTACGCCTTTCAAGAATGAGCAAGCATCCAGCAGGAATGCTTTGACCAGCATCACAAATGTGGAGCCCAAAACTGAGCCAGCCTGTGTCTCCCCTGTTCAAACACCTACGCCAGTCAATGATTTATCAAAAACAGAACACACAAAAAGCTCATTCCGAATTCACAGAATGAGGAGAATGGGGTCAGCCTCCAGGAAAGGAAGAGTGTTTTGCAATGCATGTGGCAAAACCTTCTACGACAAAGGTACTCTTAAAATCCACTACAATGCTGTGCACCTGAAAATCAAGCATCGATGCACTATTGAAGGCTGCAATATGGTCTTCAGCTCTCTCAGAAGCCGTAATCGCCACAGTGCTAACCCAAATCCCCGCCTCCACATGCCTATGCTAAGGAATAACCGTGACAAGGATCTAATTCGTGCTACATCAGGTGCCGCCACTCCTGTCATAGCAAGTACGAAATCCAACCTAACTTTAACGAGCCCTGGGCGTCCACCGATGGGGTTTACCACTCCCCCTCTGGACCCGGTGCTACAGAACCCTCTTCCCAGTCAGCTGGTCTTCCCAGCTTTAAAGACTGTCCAACCTGTTCCTCCTTTTTACAGAAATTTACTTACTCCTGGAGAGATGGTGAGTCCTCCAACCTCACTCCCGACCAGTCCCATAATACCAGCTGTGAGTGGCATGGAGCAGCATCCCCCTCCTCCTTCAGAGTCATCGGTACCTTCAGTGTTGATGCCCACCCCAGAGCCCAATGCAGACCTTGCCCCCAAGAAGAAGCCAAGGAAGTCAAGCATGCCAGTTAAAATTGAGAAGGAAGTTATTGACACTGCTGATGAGTTTGATGATGAAGATGAAGAGGTGAATGACAGGAGTACGATGGTGAATGACATTGGTCATGACAATCACTGCCATTCTCAGGAGGAAATGAGCCCAGGCCTGTCTGTGAAAGACTTTTCCAAAAGTGACAGAAGCAGATGTATGTCCAGACCAGACATAAGAAGGGCAGACAGCATGACATCAGAAGACCAGGAGCATGAGAGAGACTATGAAAATGAGTCAGAGTCATCAGAGCCCAAATTATGTGAAGAATCCCTGGAAGGCGATGATCGCCTCCATGAACCGGGTGAAAAATCTATGATGCACAGTGACCAACCAGATGAAAACCACAATGACTCTTCCAACCAGGATGTCATTAAGGTGAAGGAAGAGTATACAGACCCTACATATGATATGTTCTATATGAGCCAATATGGACTGTACAATGGAGGCAGTGCCAGTATGGCTGCTCTTCATGAAAGTTTTGCTTCCACATTCAACTATACCAGCCCTCAGAAGTTCTCCCCAGAAGGTGAAATGTGCTCCAGCCCAGACCCCAAGATCTGCTATGTTTGCAAGAAAAGTTTCAAGAGTTCCTACAGTGTGAAGCTTCACTACAGAAATGTTCATTTAAAAGAGATGCATGTCTGCACAGTGGCTGGCTGTAACGCTGCGTTCCCATCACGGAGAAGCAGAGACAGGTCAGTAAATATTAATTGATTTTCTGCATTATTAAATGTGTTGAATTATGGAAGAATAGGCAGTTTAGGCTATATGAAGAAATAGAGAGATGCACAGTAATGACAAGTGACAATTGTGTTCCCATGACATTGAAAGAGATTTAAGATTTTCATTGTTCCTTGGCATTCGGAATGTTATATATTGTGCCATCCTCTTAAGTGACTGACTAGATAATAAATGCCATTATACTTTCTATATTCCTATGAACATGTATATTGTACTTCTGTTTATAAGCTACAGCCCTCATTACATATATTTTCTTCTACCTGTAACATTTAAAACAAGAAAATCTACTATGAAGTGTATAATAAATTATATACAATACAAATATCACCATGCATGCATACCAGACCATAGAACTAGGAAGGAGGGTAAAGATGGATGGGTGATTGAATGAATGGATGGAGATTGATAATAAAGTACTGGAATTATTTCCATTCTCATAGGATCATACAAAAGCAAATAAGAAGCAGTAGAAAGATGCTCTTTACCATCTTTGGTTTTTAAAACTAAGTGCTATTTTGTAGCGAGAACAAGTAAATATTAAGAAAATCATTGTCTGTTTCTTTAGTAGAACCTACACACATCTCTATCCACTATGATCATTTAGTCTACTTTATTTTTTTCTGCATGTGAACAACACCCTTCTCCAAGAATGGAAATTATGCACATTCAGAGAGAAAAGGCTTCCCTACATATTTTTCAGATCAAGCAGGGTATATTCTGCTGGCCCTTCAGATGACATCATGCCCAAGTTATGCTGCATCAATGCAAAAGCAGTTGGGCTTAAACAGAAGCAGCTGGTCCATAAACTCATAAACTCTTTGGTTTAGGTTTTGGGTGGTTTTTTTGTTGGGTTTTTTTTTTTTTTTTTTTTCTTTTTTTTTTTCCGTTTTGGGGTTTTTTTGGTTGCTTTTTTTATAGACTGTTCTTTTTGATTCCTGAGGAAAATGTAGTATAAATTCAATTTGTCAAGGTGATAGGATAACAGTTTTTTCATATTTATGGATAAAAGCTCTCTCATTTAATGATCATATTGTCACATAACAGAATCTCTCTGGTTCATGGTGTAATGGTGAAATTGGGTCACCTCCTTCCCTTTACTTGTGTTTCATATTTTTTCATTAGGCTGTAAAAATTCAGCAGACACAGGAAGGAAATTAAACTTAGCTTTCATACTTTCATACAGCTCCTGATTTTTTTTGGTATTTTTTTTCATTGAAATTGACGTGGGAAATAATTGAAAGGGAATGTTTTGCATCTTATAAAATGAAAGCAAGTTAGTGTTAAGGATACTGGAGAGCCAAAATTCACTGTGTTGATGAAGAATACTATCCCAAAATATCTCATGTCTTCTCTTATCATTCATGAAATCCTAAACAGAAAAATATGAGCAAACATTAGAATACAAGTTCAAAACACCTGAGAAGGACAATCTAGGAAGTTTGCATTTCAGTAGTCTAAACTACTGGATACAAAGCAGGTAGATCTAAGTTAAGACTCCTTTTCTTGCTGTGTGCTGATAAGTTTTATGAGCCTTGAATTTGACAAGGGAGGTATGTGAATTAGTGGCATAATCTGTGCTAAGTTTAGTGTACTACCCCTTTCAGCTCCTGAAATCAAAACCTTTGTTAATCAAGAATTTAGTTTGGTCAGTCTGTTACCTTAAATTAATTATGAAAAATCAGTCATATACTACACAAAACAGCTTTGATCTGAGCATGTGAAACAAGAGGTGATTAGCTTTAGGATTTAGAACTTTACGCAGTGTATTAAATTTCAGCAGTAATACATTGAAAGATCAAGGTAGCAATAAAGCTGGCATAGTAAATATTTAGATATTCTAAGAAAGAGTCACTGTTATGACAGGTATGAAATATTTGCAAGACAGGAACCTTCAAATAGGGCATATTTTGAATTTTTTTGTGATCTACATAGGATATTACTGTTAAGCTTATTGAAAGCAAGCATGAAATATAAAACTGATCCAGTATCTTAAAATTCAGGCTGCATATTTAAAGATAAAATTATTTTTTGCATAACATTTTGAATTGTGTAATGCACAAGGCCATCTTCTTACATCAGTACATTAGTAATATTCAGAATATGATTCACTTTTGTATTGCACGTGGCACAAAATTTCATGTTATATTCTTTAATTGCAAAGATATAGGAATGGTTATGTAATTTAAAAAATTCAAAGGTGGGATACAATTTGAGTGCCCTACTAGTTTTTCTTAGTTGCTTATAATTTTTGTCTTGCAACAGTAGTCAAGAAATGCCTTTGAAAGAACCAGGAAATTCTCTCACAATTCAGGCTAATTCTTTGAGCAAGAAACATATACAAAACTTCCCTGGGTGTCCATTTTTATCCAGAAGTGCAACATCTAGAAACATGCAGAAAGCTAATGTACAGCATGTCAAAGAAAGCTGATGAAAGATTTAAGTAACATTTTCTAATATTTTGTCCAAAAAATGGGCAGTTTTGTTAAAAAATAAAGTTAGGAAGTAAAAGTTAAATTAACATGTTCTCTCCCCACCCCCTTTCTTTTTCCTGGTGTTGGAGTTTTTTATGGTTTTGTTGGGAGGGTGATTTTTTGTTTGCTTGCTTCTTTGCTTTGTTTGGGGGTATTTTAAACTGTTTAGTTACCCCCAAAATTTTCCCATTCAATCTGTATTTAGTGTTTTTTACTCATCTTCCTTTTGAATATTTTTTTTTTTTTCAGAGAGAGTATATAATTCCCAGCTTTTCAGATTATGGAGATCATCAAATGATAACTGGATAGTTAGAATAATAGGATTGCAAAGTGAGAACTTCTTCCAGCCACTTAAGTAATTTTCACTTAAAAATTCGGGAGCATTTTGTTATCAATTGCTGTATGAGAAATAACAGTTAGCTACCTATAGTAGTAGTGCACAGTACACAGTAAACAGTATACAGTAATAACTCCTGGATAATATTTGAAATGGATTTGCATCCCCTTTTGGACTCATTACAAATTCTCTGTGATTTGCTTGTGTTGTGAGTCACTCACATAATCTTTGGGTAGATAGACTGTTTTTGCTTTGAAAATTAAAGTGAACTTTTTTTTAATACTTTCAGTGCTATCTCTGTAATGAAATCAGAGTTCTAGCTATTCTATAGCTTTCAGCCTTGTGAAGTTTTTATCTTTTTTTTTTTTTTGTCATTTTATTAAGCCTATTACTAGCATTATATTAATTATATTATTAATCCTATTCTAAATTGTTAGATATCTAAAACTCCCAACTCTGTATTTATTTCTGTAATAAAATACAAGTTTAAGTGGAGATAGATAACATTGGCTGATTCTTTTTGTTTCCTTTATAGGCATCTGATTTGGCTTAAGTCCTTTTCCAATGAAACTCTAGTTAATCAAAGGTTAATCAAATATTCCCCCTGCCTTGTACATACACAAAACACCAAATGGTTGTCAGTGGGTGGAGCTACTGTAAAATTGGCTTTGGAAAGGAGGGGTTTTGATGAAGGAAGGGTTTTATCTGTGTCAAAGCTGCAATCTCCCCCTTTGCAGAAAGCATCCTGTAGCAATTTGTGCTAAGGTTGACTAAATCTAGCTTTGTCATGCCGACATCATTTGTGCCAAGGTCAACTCCTGCATAAATATCCTTCTACCTGAAATGCTGAAATATCCTCTGAGATCTTTGGCTAACAAGTGCTAGTCTTTGCAAATTATAGTCAAGATCACCAGAAGATTTCAGTGTCCCACTTCACATGTGTTTTTTCAATTCAAGAGGAAGGAAAGCAAAGTAACTTTTCCTTTCTATCAGTGACCCAGTAATTATGTTATCCCTTCTAAAAATTAAACAGCATTGCTTTTCAATAGTCAAGATCTGCTGAGCCTAGATATTTTTAAAAGTACCTATTTTCATCATTCTTCTAACCTACAAGTAGCATGGCTCATTACATCAGCCTTAATACCAAGATTCTTTGGTCTTTTCCACAGAGAAATCGTTCTGATTTTGTTTACCTAGGAGCACTAGACTTGTGTAAACCACTTTTTCTTCCATACTTCAACAACCACTTCCTGAATAGTTGTTCATCCATTTCTGTTCTTGTTTTCACTTCGGATGTCATTTCTTCTGAAGACATGATATTCAGGCTAAGTCTTCTTACAAAAAGACAAAAGTACATAGAAAAAGAGATCATATTAAAAATTTTGTCAGAAACAGTGTCATAAGCCTCCGTTTGAATGGAAAGACATATTTTGAAGTAACTTTTTAAATGGAAAAGAGAATGGAAGAAGATACATTCCCTTCAGGACTGACCAATTAAATGGAAAATTTTCCTTGTTGATTGAATTATCTCTGTAGTCACAGAAGATCTTTTCTGCAAGTGAGAAGAAAGGGCCAGTGGCCACAGTGGTTAGATTCCCCTAGGATCTCTTTCCCAGCTTTATCCTGGAGTTTTGTCCCAGCACGTACTGAGTTTGCCTGACAAAATGATAGGTGTGTTTAATCCTCGAAGTCAGCGCTGAGGTACAGCTGCTCAGGGAATGATCCCGAACTGTGGATGTGACATGTGGATGGGACGAGGGAAGAATTATTTCCTGACCAAAGGGGACTGCACTGCCAAAGTTTCATCCTAGTCTGTGCTGAGGAGCACATCCAGAAGTAAAAGTCTGAAAGGTGCAACTTAGAGCAGTTGGCTCCATTTTGATCTCTCACCTATAAGAGCAAAGAAATTTGTGGTCAAAACCAGTGATGAAACAGGTGGCAGGTGTTAGGTCTTGTTGAGAAACTAATTTGTAATATTTTTTTATGAGAAGTAGAGCCATCTTCTCAATTAGACTTAGTGAGTGCTAAATCTCAATTTCACCTCAGTAGGTTTTAAGATAGAGCACATTAATAACTATGGTTTATTATGTTTTCCTTTCTCTCAAAGTATGGAAAATATATTAATATATTAATTCTGTACCTCTTCAGAGCAACAAAGCAAAAACTTTTCTTGTTGTCTGTCTACTACTTAATTAGAACTATTCATTGCTCAGGTTTGTCTTTTAGGTTTAAGTTTTCTTAAACTCTGAGCGTGCATGCATATGCATGTGCATGTGTGTGTGTGTGCATGTGTGTGTGTGTGTGTGTGTGTTCCACAAGATGGTAAAGGTAATTGAGCCCCATGAATAAGTTTAAAAAAAATAATATTTGCTCAGGGTGACTTATAAATAAATATGAGGCAACTATTTGTGCCAAGTGTGATCATGTCATTTGATTACAAGTTAAATCAGTCCAGATTTAAAAATGTAAACTCCTTGATTTGTATGGAGCAAGACATCTGTAGGTGGTTTATTAAAACCTGCTGATGTTTCCAGAACTAAATTTGTGCAGATATGGGCCTCTGGGTAGCTGTATTGAAAAAGCAGAGACATACTTTTTGTCTGGTTACCTGACTTCCAGCCCTGTACAGGTGTGCTTGAATAAATTAACATCAGTTACCTATGATGAGCCACTGCATACATTATCAAGGGAGGTGAAGATGTGAGCAAACTGTTACCTGCCTCCTGTTATCACCTCCTTGACACAACAGTACCCATTTTTTAATCATCCTACTAAGCTTGGCATCATCTATAGATAACTTTTTAGACAATTATTTTCTATAAAATAGAAATAGCTCAATTGTAGCTCCAAGAAATAAAATACTTTGCATCAGTCCATGATAATTATTACTGTAATTCCCCAAATATAATTAGCTGTCATACACAACTTGAATTTTCTCCAATAAGAACAAGGAAATATGGTTTTAAGACACTGTTTGATGAGCCATTTGTCAAGGGAAAAAAATTATATCTGATACATTTTTTAAAATATAAACACATTTTGCACCTGTACTATTGTTTCTGTACATGATGCAGTTCATGAACAGACTAGCTGCATATCCAATACAATCGAATGAACCATTAGGTTTTCTCTTGCAGAGACACTAAGATGTGTGTCATTGCTAATGTTCACATAACTCTTCCTTACTCAAGAGGAGCTGTATCATAAAGAAACATTTTGTGCCACCCCTAACATAGATCTACTGATCTAACCTCTTCCATGAGTAGTCATGTTGAACACAGACTGCCTGTCATCTTGCATACTCACCAATGTGAACAGGAGAAGAAGAATTAAAGCTAGTATGCACAGAAAAAATGTCTTAATAAGATTTTAAAATCGTATTTAAAATAAAATAAATAAATTGAAGCATGAGGCTACTTATGTAAGCAAATATTGAAGAATCATTTCTGGTGTGGAGGGAATTTTTTCCAACTACATACAGCCACAACTTGCTGTCTGTATTTTCTTGCTCTACTTTGGTATACAAAATTGTATCATTTGGAGAGGGAGAATACAGTTTTTTGTGCAGTTCAAGAAGTCTCATTTTTATGTTTACTTGCAAATAAGCCAAGGTATTTTCAGTGACCTGAAAAGCTTATTTAAACAAACTGCTATACCAGGATTAACATAGGTTGGAAGCATAAGTAAAACATTAAAAAGACTAGCCAAAAGCAAAACATGTATTGAGCAATATTTTCACCTGGTATGTGTTGTGACGAATAGCGTAAATGTTGAATGTGTTTTGTCCAAGTTTCCTGCATAAGTTCTGTGTGTTTTCTATTTGGCGAATGAGGTTATTTCGGAAGACAGGACAGGGAGCATGAAGGCCTATTATAATATCCTGATTGCCCCTAGGTTCCTAGAAAATACTGGAAGAACCACAAATCTTCCAGGGAGTGGGAGACAATTATTTTCCATTCATCTGAGTAAACGTAAAGCTGTTCCCCATTTATGAAGGTGTCCCATCTTCCCTAGAGTTTTTTGGAAGTGGGTTAAATAAAACATCTACCCACATTAGTTCCCACAGGGGAAGCCTGTTTTGAACTTTAGAGCAGAAGGTTGTGAGATTTCTGCTGCAATGAAGGTAGCTGTACTTCACAGATAGAAGATAACACCAGGCCACTACTTCCAAAAGTCTGGGTGGAACAAGACACTGCAGCTGGAGAGATGTGGTCCTCTCAGGTGCAGGAGTCTGGGGAGAAATAGTGAAGGGTGAGGGAAACACCTCATTTGTGAGGTGAAATTTGTGGCAGGAATTGCTGTGTGTTTACTGCCCTTTGGATTTACAGCTTTCAGTCAAGGACAGACACTGAGGCAGGTAAATGCCGTCATACATGCATTCATGATCCATTCATTTGTCAGCTGTGCATGTCTGCATGAAAAGAGAAACTTTCAATTCAAGAAGCAAACTTTTCATCAGATCTTTTACCCTGACCAAAAATTATTAATAGCTGAGATAATTTTCTTTTTCCCATAATGACAATGCTGCTCTTTCCCCTAGATTTGAGCTGTTTCATTCATTGGAACATGAACTGAGTGACTGTGTTGGGACATATACGAATTAATGTGAGTAAGAAAATTGGTGAGGCAAGTCCTATGAATGAAAACAAACAAGCAAACAAACCTCCAAAACAAACAAATGAACACACACATACACACGCATATAACACACCAACAAAAAACCCCCAAAAACTAAAAAGGGGAAAATTTGCCAAGTGTTGACGACTCCAAATAGCTACAACACTTTTTTGAATGATAGTGTGCCAGTCCTATCAATATATCTAGATAGACGTTGACATTTCAAAATATATTTTGAAGTAGAATTATGTAGCAGGTGATCAATATAGTAAAACAAAGATCATTTGTATTTCTATCCCATTGCTTTGTGACAAAATGCATCTTAGCTACTGAGAGAGGTGAGACAGGACAGTTTTCCACTGAAATACATCTTACTAAAAGATGCTGCTCAAAAATAGTTGGCAATTTATGGGCTTGGTGGAAAAGAAACCCAAAATCCAACTTCTCTAAATCAGGGACCTTTTTTTTATTATTATACAAGCTGCTAGTCATTAGCAAATATGACAGGAAGTAAAAGCAAATTTGTGAAGTAGAGCCTTTAGTTTCAGAAATATACTGGTCAGTTAGAAAATTTTAGTGTTAAAGCTAAAAATGCTGCTCACTGCTTGTCTCGGGTGATCCTGAAGGAGGACACACAGACTAATGAATGAGAGTTAAATGCTCCACAGTGTCAAGGAAGAGACCACTGTGTAGGCACTGTAAGTGCACTGCAAGACACTGTGCACAGCTTTTCACTACCCCTTAATCCTGGCCGGCAGTACCATAAGTTTGCTGTCCTTTGTCTCTTCAGGCAAGCAGTGCCACACATCATGTACCAGTGTTTATGATGCTATGCTGCAGTACTTGAGTAGAAATCACTCATTCACGTCCAGCACGTACACATGAAACATTCTCTAATGGTTCCTCTAGAGGTACCTCAGATGGTCTTTGGGGACCTGATGTAACACAGGAATATCTCAGGTGAGATACCACTTATGGCTCATCACAAGTTCATCTTTTATTGGCAAACACTGGATATTTCCTGACAACAGTTTTAAGCCCACTACTTCTAAAAAAAATGTAAAGCTTTTTGTACTGCTTTCTGCTTTCCAGCAACATCTTTTAAATGAGAAGTTTGCCATGTGCTAAGAAAAAGTTTTTTTTTTTTTTTTTTTAATTAAGAGTCTATTTCACATTTTAGCTTGCCCTAAATAGCATTGCTTTAAAAGATCTGTCTAAGAAATAATTCAACATTTTTGCCATGAGGCACCTTCAAGCGTCATATAAATGGACCTGGAACAGAAATGAAAGAGTTTTAGATTTGCCAGAAATGTATGCTCCCATAAAAGAGAAAGAAATTGCAGGACTTTGTTGGCATTGTGAATAAATGTAAAATGGTTTGTTTTGTGTGGGGAAAGCAGAGGGAGAGAAGGAAAGGATAAGATTGTAATAAGAAGATATTTTTTGCTGTCACTTTAGTTTTCCTTTTTTTTTGTTCTTTCTGAATAAAGAGGGGTAAGAAAGCCCCAAGCTGTATGTCTGTGTCAAACTATATGAGTCTGAAACACAAGATGTAAATTACAGGGTTTATAAGTTGTTATTTCCAATGTTACTGATTTTGATTTTAGTGCTTTACAAACTTTATTGCTTATTTTATTAACTAGGGAGAAGTGTTTCACATTTCTAGTTCAATACATTTTTTTCCCTTTCTTTCCCTCTTCCTCCCTCTCTCTCCTTTTCTTTGTTATGCCAGAATAAAGAAAGCAATTACAGTTCAGCCAGTTACAACTGAAAATACAAATGGGACATAGTTAATTTTGCTGCCTGTAAACCTTAGGTTGTACTTCTGTGTTTTACACACAATGCGCAGAAATAAAAATAGACCAAACATGTATATGTGTGTCTGTGGATGCGTGTACTGAAAAAAAGACATACATAATGTTATTAGACAAGGATGTAAAAATACAGGGGATAGAAAGAGAACTTGGATTCGCTCTCAGAAGGTAAATGAGCCCTTGTTTCAAGAAGAAGAAGAGCACAGATTATATATTATGCAAGACTGAGAACCAAGATTTCATGAGGAGGGGCCCTGGCAGGAAGGATAACAGATCCTGCACTGGATGTCTCTCAGGTCTGATAGCAAGATAGGGGAGCAGCACTAATTCTGCAGCCTTTTTAGTCTATTCTGTCACAGAAGGGGCACTGCTGGGTCAGTCAGCTCACTAGTAATTGTGTTTTACAGACTTCTAAAGCAATTGGCTCAGTCAGTCCCAATTCAATAAAAGTGTAGAGCGAGAGTGAGAGCACTTTTGTTCTATTTTTTACTTGAAATTATTTCATTCAGCAGTCTGTCTTTTTTATTACCACGATTTGACATTAGCACTCCAAGCTATATTAGCATCCATTTCAGCAGTTCAGTAATGGTATTAAAAAAACACTTAACTTCAACGGTGAATGGTTGTATGACAGTACCATAAAAATCCACATTAAAAAAAAACTTATGTATTTGTCCCTGCAAATTATTTTTCACTCATTTAACCACTTCAAAACTACACTCTTCTTGCTTGGTGTTTGCACGAGCTTTAGCAGCGAGGAAGGCTTGTAAAGGGGCTGCAACTGCAGCAACAATGGCATAAAAAGAAAAATGAAGACATTTGAAGAAGACAAAAGTGATAGGAGCATGCAAGCACAGATACGTATATAACAAAGACCTTCCATTTTGAGTGGGTGCCTGTCATTCATCAACTGAAGTAAGATTTTTTAAACTCAAATCACTCGAGGTAAAATCTTTGGCATCTTCCAGATTTCTGGGATTTAATTTTGAACCCAGCACTCTCCAAGCTTGGGACGGCAGCCTAACTATCTTGGCACTGCAGCACATTCATAAATGACTGCATTAGGTTCTAAATTTTGATTAAACATTCTGTAATTAATCAATGGTAGACATGAAGCAGTTGGCAAGGTCCAGAGCTGCAAAATGTTTAAGACATAAAACATTACAAAGTAATTAGAATGTGCTCCTTCAAGAGAAGGATTGCCTTCAATAAAGAGGTAAATGATAGCATCATGTTTATTGTGGACGTAGGCAGGCAGTGCAATATGATAAACTGCAGGAGATACACGTATCAGTAATCATCCACATTATTAGTGTCATTAATCATAATTCTAAAAATATGACAGCAGCAGCCAACTTTTTGACCAATTTTGCCTCTGCCTGTTGGCCGTTATAACTTCACTAATAGACTGCAGAGCTCCTGTGCGTGGCAGTTTGCATTGAGAATGGAAGGTTAATTATATTTGAGCTGCTGATTCCTTCTCTCCTCGGAAAAGACTGAGCACTTTGACAATCCCAGGAGCTCACTGCTGTTAAACCAGTAAAAGTACTTTATTGAAATTTTCTTTGTTGGTCAGGAATGAGTAGATGTTTCAAATGAGATATAAGCGCCAGGCTGGGACGGCCGCTAATGTTTTTTCCAAAATAATCCTTGGACAGCAAGCTGAACTTAGATATCTTTGCACATTCTCTTGTGGATGAGTAAAAAGTTGAGAATTTAATAAATGCTGACAATAGCATGTATGGAAGAATCACAGAGGATTGAAATTACTGAGAAGTTGGGGCATCAGTGAAAGGAGGTTTCAGGATAATCAGCTATCCATTGACCTGATAGGTGTACTTATTTAGTAATGCAAAATTATTAATAAAGGAACCCTGTTGAAATGCCACATCATATTTGGTTTTATAGTTCCTCTGCTATTATATAAATAAAACCAGCATTTCTAAACAAACAAATGTTATGAATGAAAATTACTATTGCATTTTGATCAAAATTAATGGTTTACAGAATTGCTGTGGAATCTGAAATCAAACAAAACTATCCTTGGACCTTGAGTTTTATTATTATTTTGAACTTGAGGTTCAATAAGTAAAGAGTCTGTAAATTTCCTAAGTGAAGAATAAGATGACGTGTTGCTGTGCATCAACATCTGAGAGAAAAAAATTTGGTTTGAAATCAGAGCTGGGCAAAGCTAGGAATTCTGCCTGAATTTTGTCTTTATTTCTGCATTTACTGAAACTTGGGATTCAGTAAAATTCATAAGTGGCATGCTGAACTAGAGGGTCTATTTGTATTAAAAAATTGAAAAATTATCACATTTGGCTGTAGCAGTAAAATTAAAGGAAGGATGAAAACATCTGATTACAAAACTTGGATCATGTAATATTTAGATTATTTAGGTTTGAAAAGAAATTATAATGTATGTATTCTTTATCTCTTCAGAATTTCTTAAGGGAAAATACACCTTATGCCAAGGGAACTAGCAAATACTTCAACACAATGGATATGAGCACTTAAAGAGCTAAACTTCTCTGTAGAGCTTGTGTAAATTGCAGAAACAGCTTTGGAGTGATAGACAGTGGTGCTAAGCACCTGTTATGCCCATCAAAGGACTCTGTCATATGTATAATGACTTCTTGTGCATGTAATTTTGTGACACTGTGTTAGTTCACTTCGAAAATATTCTCACAGATAAATCCTCTTATTCTAAACTTTCTCAACCAGTCCGGATATTAGACAAGAGTGCTGGCTATTTTGTAGTGAGTCTATTTTGCTTCCAGGCAGCTTGTAAAGTGAGAGGTTTAAGTGTTGCAACATAGTTTTGATAGTTTCTCAGTAATTTTGGCAAGTACGCCAGTCATTGTGCTTTTTGTTTGTAGTATCTTTTGATCTTTAATGGACAACAATAGTAACGTATTAGGAGTGCAACGTAAGCTCAATGCTTCTGAGCACACACAACTGTTGTGAAAATATAATTCTGTTCACACCATAAGGACCATTTCACTAAACACCTCAACAGGTTTGTACTGAATTACTGGACCTTTCAAGAATCCCAAGCCGACAGATTTTTTATATTTTATTTTTAATTTGGTAGCAAATATTGCCATCAAATATCAGTTTCATATTTATCTGCACAGTCAACTATCCTGCCTTCCTAAATGCTATCACTGCATTAACATTTTTTTATGCATTCCATGGTGATGATAAATTGTTTTCTGACTCTAACTGTGAATTAAGTATGCAAAAGGCATGTTTGCCACTGCCAACAAACCAATAATTCTCACTAACATCTTCAGAGTTACAACATTTATAAAGTTGCAAAGTGAAGTAAACAAACCATCTGTTTGGCTTTACCATATATGTCATGCTCTCTTATTAGCATATTACGATTCATTTAGTAAACAAATTTGGTGATTTTGTTCATGTCAAAGTTAGAGGGAGCTTGAAGATGATTAACATTCCTGGGACAGGTACATTAATACATTGCTTCCTCTGCAAAGTTAAATGGCTTCTCAGGAGAATCACCCCTTGTTGACAAGATGAGACTGTCAATTTTGTTTGCCTGCCACATTAGGGGCCGTAAGGGGATGGGAAGCTCTGAGAAAGAGGAGCAGTGTAGGCAGCATAATTCACTGTGAATTGAAAAAAGAAGTCTAATTCTGATAAATGGTCGACCCCAATACATCCTACCTGTTATTACAACAGACGTGCCGTATCTGTGCAGTAAATTAGTTAAACCCCTAAAGAGTTTGATAGGAGCTTATCTTCAAGTGAATAATTTGAGTGTAGAGGGAGCTGTCTTCGTGACCAGTGTGAGTGATTTGTTTCATATTGAAAGGGATTGAAATGACTGGGCTCCGCATCTTTAATTTGCAAGAACTTGCTTGTCCTTTATTTCCTGTATTTAATAAGCACTGGGTTTTTTTACTTTTTTAATAGGTGCTGAACTGTATTTTACCTTTTGGATTTTTTTCCTATGAAAGGTTAATATTTTTCAGATTCTATGCAATTTCAGGCCTTAAGAACTGATGCTATTACCTTGTCTGTGTAGAAATGCCATGGTTTTATTGTGTAGTATAGTATTTTTGCCTTGACTCCTAAAGTCTCACCCCTATACCTACTTTTCCCTTTACATTTAGAGGCAAATTAAATATGATCAAACACGTGGAAGCTCTAGTGTACAAACTTAAACTTTGCCCTCATTTAGATAAATGTGAATTTTATAATTTAGGTCATGTCAGGATTTCAAATTGTTACTATCTTTACTTAGATTTATGGATTTCTTTTTTTTTTTTCTTTTTATATAAAAAAATAAAACAAAACAAAACAAATCCTGCATCAAAGACTGCTGATAGAGTGGAAAATTAGAACAGTAAGTGAGAAGATAATTTCTTTAACAGTTTCCATTACTAATTAAATTGCAGGAACTGTTTTATTGTTGATTCTCATAAGCAAATAGGAGAAATGATTGCTGCTGCTTTCTTGAAGAAATATCAGAATTGAGGCCATATCTTTCTCATAAATATGTACACTGTTATATTTAGCAAGAGTCTTGTATTCTGGTTCTTTGATTTTAGCTGCATGAAACTCAGCACTTTCAGTCTGCAGAGATTCTGAGAAAGCATAAAATTCTGGGTTTACTTTCTGTAGTGTTCACCTATTCTAGGCCTTTCTATGAGTTTCATGCTTAAACAAGCAGGAAAGGGACATGAAATTGAGGTAAAAACATATTACTAATTTGTGTTAGCAACCAAAATAACATGAAAATTTAAAACAAAACCGTAAGTCTTAATTCTCTTTGCCTTTAAGGTGAAGGGAAGCAAAGAAAATTTCCTTTAACACTTCATTATAGGCAAAAATATAGGCTGAATATTGAGCTGAAAATATGTGTAGAAAAAGTCTCACAGGATGAACAATGAAAGTTCCGTTGTTTATGATATTTTAAATCAGATTGATAGAGCTTTGTTGTAAACTAAGTATACCAGGAAGATAGCTTTTATGGGACCTGTACAATCAGAGCAGTTACTTCCATATCCAACTTTAATAAGAAGTTCATCAATTTGTGTATAAATCACCAGCCAATTGTGTTCTGGCCGTTGATTTTCTAACACCTTCTCAAACTGAAGATTGTGTGGTTTTGGTTTTTGTAACCCAGTAGTAGGTTCTGTCTTGTTCAAAAAAATAAATCAACTATCACTTTGAAAAAATAGAATTTGCCAGAAAATAATTTTATGCTGTCTTTACATGCATTAAGTCTCAACATATATATATAGTGTTACTTAATACTGAATCACTTATTGATCTTAAAACAAAGCTGATGGCCTCCTGCTGTCACGTTCTGTTTGTTATTTCCTTACAGTGTTAGAATGGTAGGGCTAGGTGGTATTAATTTTTCAAATCACGTGTTTGCCAGAAAAGGCATACCTGAAATTTAAGAAACTGGGATGGTGGCTTTCTTGGAAACACAGGAAGAATGGTTGTGGCTGGGTACAACTGGAAATGTTGAAATAGATAATTTCAGAATTTTAATGAACAATACAGTTTATTTTGACGATTGACTGAGATCTTTATCACAGAGCTTTGTCACTTATAGTCAGACAAAGAGGAGTAGTAGCTGGGACATTTACCTGGGACATCAATTGGCTTGGCTTTTCTGTCTCATTGCATCAAGCAGTAGGAAGTGGGTTTCCACAGTCCCTAGCTGACTGCCCTAACACTGTGCTTCTCTTTCATTCTCACTCTCTTTTTGTCTCTCATCCCATAGTATTTAAGTATAATCCTACTTTTCCTTTGCTAAAATAATTAATAAAATAATGTGTGCTTAATTTTCAACAGCCTTTCCTGTTCTGAACTGCAAACACATTCAACCTAATTTTTCGTGCAGTTAGTTTTGTGCTCTCTATAATGCTCAACTCTAATTAAGCAGTGCTCTTTATAATATGAATTCTCTAACTTTGCTCTGTGTATCAGAGGTGAGGTTTGCCCTGGTGCAAATAGGACTCCAGCTATAGGTACCTCAACATTTAGCCATAGAATTCATGCCAATTTCTTCACCAGGGCAAGTTCTACTCTGATAAATTCCTTCTCACTCACTTCAAAATGAAATTGAAAGACTGACTAAATAAAAATAAACTAAACTAAAGTGACCATAAATTTTTTTCATTCCAAAAAATGGGCAGTAAATTAGCAAAATCAGATTCCTTGACAAGTGATAGAAAGGAACTGCTAAAGAGATCCTAGTCAGGATTTATGATCTGTGTAAATAGAATGTGTGTTTAATTGACCATATTTGCTAGGCTTATAATCCTCTTCCTTCTGTTGGTGCATAGTGCATCTGCCACTAAGAAACTTGCTAGTTGTAGGTGGGTGTAACCAACAGTGAATTCTAGTTAAGAAAGAAAACTTCCATGGGCTTCACAAGAGAAGGAAAATACCACTACCAGTGGCATCATGCCCAGAGTGAGGGAGCTTCTGTAGGATTCTGCATTGCACTGCTACTGAAACTCCTGACTGAAAAAGCAGTGGTGAACTCAGAGGCTGACATTTCACCATAGTCATATTTTATGTATATCACAGTTATCATTATCATCCTCATGGCAGCACTGCTCTATTCTTACAGCCAAATTCACTCTAGTGAGGACTTTGCACTAACTTTTGCCTCCCATATATGTAATTAATTAATAGTAACTTGAAAAGAATGGTATTTATGTAAAGAAATCAGGTATTCTGGGTCCCAGAATTTGTTCAAACTTCCTTGCCACAACAAGCTACATTTCAAAAAATCTTGGAAAAATACCCTCCTCATTTTTAAGGGTATCTGACATTTGTATAGACCCTAATAGGTGTTTTGACATTCTTGCCCCGGATAGTATTTTCAGAACAAACCCTCTTCACCATCCCTTGTTGCCTAGGAATGGGTAGGTATAGTAACTGAAGTAGAGTGAGTTATGCCTTTAGAGAAATGCATTTGATGGCATATTTCTGTATGGAAGACTTCTATCACCAGTTGTCTTTACACAGCATTTCCACTGTGAGGATCAAATGCCATTCTGGTAGCTGATGTACAAATAAGCAATCTAGGAAGTCCAGAGACATTCAAAGGATTTATTTAGGTCAAATATTTGGTTTCATACACACATTTATATTTCTGCCAATCATTCATGTTCTTTAAGTTCTTTTCCCTACAGATACAGCAGCAGTTGCGATGCTGCAAAGGACATCAGAGATGGCCTTAAATTAGCTAGCTGAGGTAGAGAAATAATGAAGCCATGGCAAGCTGAAGCTCAGCAGGTTTGGGCATATTTTGCTTCAGGATTTTCTGTCTGTTTGGTGGCAGTGTTCATGCATTGGCACAAATCACTCTGCCCAAGCTGTGCCTCAGCTTACTCGGGGACCATGGTTCACACATACCTGGGAGCAGTATCTGGAGGAGGAAGAGGGGAGCAGCTTCATAAATCACATCAGGGAACAGAATAGATGAAGCAAGAAACTGCTGGTTTCATGGGGAGGAGCAGGTGAACAAGATGACGGGTGGTTAGCATTGGCTGAGGGTTCACAGGGGACTTCCTAGGGTTTGGAAGAGACAAAGCACAGGAGAAAGAGTTGGATTAGGATGGAAAATCTGTTTGTTATGGAAAAGGGGGTCTGAGACTTTGGGGGTTTTAATAAGATTTCAAAAGTTCAGTGTCTAAATAAATGAATTTTTTTCACAACTCATATCTCCTTCTCCACCAGAATGTTTTCTCGTATGATATTTAGGGACAGTGTTAAACACAAGTGAAATAGATTAAGAAATGAATGTAAAAGAATCAATTCTTTTGAACTGTGGTTGCATAATGGAAATCGACTGCTATGAATGAACCTATGTTCAGAAGTTATGAACAGCAGAGCTAATGCACTGCCATGAGTTCATCTTTATTATTGCATTACACCTGAATCAATTGATAAAGTAGCTTCTTTTTAAGGCTAGGAATGGCACTTAATTGAATAAAAGTCAATGTAATTATATTAGGAGAATCCAACAGTACTGCTGACAGCGGAAAAGGGACACTACTGAGCAGAGTGCCAGAACTGGTCCACACATTTCTGCACATCGTTTGCCTGACAGATATTATGGGCTGGTACATACTTTAACTAGATTACTGATTGTTACTGCTGTAAGTGAGAATTTAATAAGGGAGGCATCTCTTCTTATCAGAGCATCAGCAGAGTTTGCATCCTTACACTGGTCTTTCTCCAAATGACCTTTGTCTATCTGGGGTTTGGTGGTCCCTCTTAAACATGGCAGTTTATACTTATTTCTTCATTCAGTGAATGCTGAAGTTATTTTCACTGCATACCTGACTGTAGTTTTTCATCAACAAATCAAGGAAATAGTATGCACAAATGCCTGGAAGCAGCAGTTAAAGTTATCCTGACTAGCTTGTATGCTGAAACAAAGTCCCATAACACAGGAGTGAAGAGGGGAGAGCAGGGAAGAAATTAGAAGTACACACATGAGTACTTTATGAATAGTTTGCAGTTAGCCTTATGATGATAAGCACAAATGTGCTTTTATGGTCATTTAATAACTCTGGTCAGTGTGGACAGGCCTTCACAGTAAGCGTTTCCTGTACTGCACTTAGCAACTTTACATGGAGCTACATTCCATCTAAAACTGGGAAGGCAAGGGACCATCAAGACTACTGTTTATCATTCATGTATGTGCGCTGCATGCATCTGTTCAGAACTCATTTGTGGATAATAATGGGTATGGTGTGAATATGCTTTGATTAATTTGTTTTATGTTTTCTGTATTGTTTGAGTCAGTATCCATCAGGACAACAGTAAAAGGAATATTACAGCTGACATAAACCAGGTTCACAGTCAAGACTTTTTTTAAAGTCTGTGTTTTATTGGTTTCAGATTTTTTTTTTTTTAACCAGATATGTCTGGATTGGAATGTGAATTTGTTCTCTCTCTCTCTCTCTCTCTCTCTCTCTCTCTCTCTCTCCTCTCTCCTCCCCCTGCCCCTTTCTTTCTCTTTTCTCCTCTCCTCTCTCTTTCTCTCTTTTGTGATCTCAATTTAGCAAAAGATTAGAAAGCTGATCTTATCACAAGGTAAGCTCAGCCTTCCTAAGTGCAGTGTGGGGATATGCATAATTACACTTCTATGCCTCAAAAAAGTAATGGTGCTATACTTGCTTGTGTGAAAAGAGTGTTTCCTATGTGGGACAAAAGCAAGAAATACTCTCCACTTTTTCCACCCTTACCCATACCTCTCAGCTGTCTCTCATTAGGAGAAAAATCCTGTGTTCTAGACCACTCCCTTACTGGAATAATTGCATCCAAGCACAGACAATTCAATCAAGCTGCTTTTCAGTATCAGTTTTATGTCAGAGAACAGTTACCTGCATTTGCAGGTGAATGAGACAGATTAGTTCTATTGCTGTTTGTTATGTGCAACTTAAGTTATGTGCAATAGGTAAATGAATCACAAAGTAAGTGTTAGAAAATTACAGAGATTTACTCCACATCAATTTAATCTTCCTACAGTTGCATTTGCTTTATTTATTTGCATTGTATTGCTGAACCATGTTTTGGACTTCAGTTGGTTGAGAGGTATGTTTCAAAGGGTCTCTTAAAATAAAAGCTTCCAATAAGGAAATATTGCTAATAGCTATTGTTCCTCTTTTCCCTTTTTTGTTAATGTAGGACCTGAATGTCTGTAAAATATTTGATCATTGTTATGTCTTCCCATGCCAATTTTGTACCTAGTGCTTTTCGCAAATTAAGCTATTCCTATGTTAAAATTCTCTCTTTCTCTCTCTTTTTCCCCCACCCTCCTCCCACTCCCCCCTCCACCCCCACCCCTCCTCCCGCCTCTTCTTTTCCCTCCTACATTTGGGCTCTGATCTGCAATTTATAATGGGCAGACAGACTGGTGAGTCTGCATGTTGTAAATTGCGGGTTTGGGTCCTTAGCTTGCAAAGAATGTTATGCAGTAGAACTTCGCTAATTCCTTTTTTGCTGACTCAAAATTCAAGTCACCCTCCAAAGAAACTGAATAAATATTTGTCATTTCCTCAGCAATGCTGCACATTCTGAAAACTGAACCCTAAAGTTTTCTTTTACTGAAAACTTTACACTGATTTCTTATACTTAAGCACTTCAGCAAAATGAGCATGTTCTGTGGTTAGAGGTCTTTGATGTCTGTCATGTTTGTTGGTTGCATCATTAATTCAGAAAACGCAATTTTTCAATGAGGGTTTCCTGACGCTACTGCAAATCAGTGAGGTTCTACTGCAGTGGATGAATAAAGCCAATGCCAAAAGTGGAGAGTAGAATGCAGTTTCAAATAATAGGTTATTTTACACATTTACTAGCCCAAAGGCTTAGATTGTTAGCAAATGTAGAGCTTTATTTCTTGAGAGCAAAGGCCCAGATCCTGTAAAACACTTGAGAGTCTTTTAATTTGCAGCTCTTGGGATCTGGTTTAAAATTCACTTCCATCAGTGACAGTTTTCCATTGCCTTGAATATCTGAAGTAACTTCAGCAAATACCTAAACCAAACCCATACTTAAGTTTTTTTATTGATTTGGGGCAAAACTCTCGCTGCCATTAATAGAGGTTTTTTTACTGGACATTACACTGCTTGAATCAATCAGCACTGCATACTGACTGTGCAGGGAAAAGGATAGGGAGGAGTGGCAGTGACAACTTAAAAGGATAAACTACTAAGGGTAAACTTTGGCTAAGACTTTCAGAAACTTACATGTAGATTTCAAAGACTTGTTCTCTTAAACCCTGGTTTGGCCTGATTCTGAATCCCTTTAAACAAGAATTAAATTACCAGAATCAGGACCTCTGACAATGCCTTATTCGGTTACTGTTAATTTACTCTCCTCCTATATTTAACTTGCAGAGTTATGTGAGTACATACATATAAATATAAATATATTTTTATGTATGCATGTAGGGGTAAATATCTAAAGACATGGATCCAGACTAAGACATAGACACACATACATATATACCATATATTAATATTTTTGCCTCTTGAAGAGAAAAAAAGTCAGCAGGGATTCAGGAATTGAGAAGAGCATTTTGTATTTTCTGCTAGTACAATTTATTATTTTTAAAATTTCAAATAAAAGGGCTGTAGCTGCTGTTGGGGACTAATGTTGAGGAGCAGCAGCTAACAAGAAACACAATAAGGGGGGGAATTTGCTTGTTTTGTTTAGTTTTTAGGCCGCAATTTATCCACTTAAAGAAAGACTGAAATTTCCAAGTGACAAGGATAGGGGATAATTTTTGTGAGAAATTATCAATAAATTATAATTTGGATTTGGTTCTTGTTGACCATATGTTTAATCAAAAATACTGTACATTTTTCCTTTTCTCCCTTCCCTCTTCCTTTCCCAGACACAGTGCTAATATAAACCTGCACCGTAAACTGTTGACCAAAGAACTGGATGACATGGGCTTGGACACTTCACAGCCTTCTCTTAGTAAGGACCTCCGCGATGAATTTTTGGTGAAGATATATGGCGCTCAGCATCAGATGGGGCTTGACATAAGGGAAGACACCTCCTCGCCTGCTGGCACTGAGGATTCCCATATGAATGGGTACGGCAGGGGCATGGCAGAAGACTATATGGTACTAGACCTGAGCACCACCTCCAGCATCCAGTCCAGCAGCAGTATCCATTCCTCAAGAGAATCTGATGCAGGAAGTGATGAGGGTATTCTCCTGGACGACGTCGATGGGGCAAGTGACAGCGGGGAATCTGCCCACAAAGCAGATGCCCCTGCCTTAGCTGTAGGTATGGGCACCGATGTCCCAGGATCCCTCATGTTCAACAGTGTTTCGGTGAGCAACGGTGGGATAATGTGTAACATTTGCCACAAAATGTACAGCAACAAGGGAACCCTCAGAGTGCACTATAAAACAGTGCACTTGAGAGAAATGCACAAGTGCAAAGTCCCTGGGTGCAACATGATGTTCTCCTCTGTCCGCAGCCGAAACCGGCACAGCCAGAACCCCAACCTGCATAAAAACATTCCTTTCACTTCAGTAGATTAGGTCAAGGATGGACACAGCATAATGCCAGCTCTCAGAGAGGGCCCACTACATCTGAACTGCCACACACAGTCTCCCTTTCTACATATATGTGTATATATATATGTATATGTAGATGTGTGTATATATATGTATATGTATATGTATATGTATATATATATATACACACACACACATAAATATGCATATATATATATATATGCTTTTTCTTTTCTTTTTTAGCAAAAGAAAGAAACACCAGGTGCTTTTTCCCCTTTGTTGGTTGTTGGGGTTCTTTTTCTTTTTTTTTAATAGAAAAAAAAATGTAGTACCTTTAATTTGGGGGAAGAGATCCTTCATAAAAAAAAAAAGAAAACAAACAAACAAACAAACAAAATCCCAAACAGAAACTTGCAGCTGTCCCTAGTTCTGTTAGAATGTTCTTGGTCATCTCCAAAGAGACAGTTCGTTCTTCCCGTAACTTTTGCCTGAAAAAAAATAAAAAAGAGAAAAAAAATAAATAAAACAAAACAAAACAAAAAAAAAAGAACAAAAAACACACAAAAAATCCCCCCAAAAACACAAAAAAAATTGCAAACAAACAAAAAGAGAAAGAAAAAACTATCTACTTAGTTGTCTTTGTGTCTTCTAAGCATTGGGGATAACGTTCTACTAAGCATGGCTGTTACACTTGTATATATATATTGAGCCTTGACAGGCCTATGATGTAAAACAATTGTATTGATGGTGGTTTAACTCTAATTTTTTTGCTTAATTTTTACAGTTACATTCAGCTGTTAGATAAGCAGGAAAAATAGTTTGCTGCCTAGTTTTACTCATTTATGTTAGCTTTAATGCACATTTTTAAAAGAACCACGGTCTTGTTTTAACTACCTGCTAGATATAAGTAATACAGAGGTGCTGGCATGCTTTACAGTACCTGATTTGATACAGTTTTTTTGTCTTGTACTATTACATAAATCCAGTCATGCACTTTTTCGTACACTACAAGGGGATGTGTAATAATATCCATGCTTTTTTTTTCTTAAACTATTGCCATATTTTCAGTAAGTGTCTTTAAAAAAAATACACTTAGATAAAAGTGATCTGGTCAGTATGAGGGCATGAATGCCAAACAAAGAGTATTAGTGTTTAGTGTTAATACAAAAGTGCCAACTTTGCACACATTTTGAAAAAAGAAAATGTAGTTATTCACCGTAACCACAGCTGTAGTTTTTGGACTACACACAGAAAAATACTGGGGAGGGAAAAGGGGTAAAGTGAAATACAGAATTCTTGGTGCTTTTTTCAAGTGCCAATTATTACTAGAAACAATAGTGCATCCTTATTCCTTATATACTACATTGCATAAGAGAAAAAAAACAGAATTTTGTCATGTGAACCAGTAGAAATTTTTTTTTGTCAAACATGCATAATATTTGGGGATATAAATGCTGATACTACTTGTCACAGAACAAAGATGAATATAATTTTGTGTGCTTCTTATTATAGCCTGGATTTTTGTGGTGTTTTAAAAAAAATCGAAACAAACAGGGAAATAATGTTAATTATGTTGTTCTGTAAAGTTGTCTTTTTTGCAATGGAAAGTGCTGTAGTATGATTAAGGCATGTTTTATAGAAGCAATCAAAAGAAATTAATGGCAGAAGCACTTAGTAGCTCTGAAAACATATGCTGGACTTTTTATTGGGTAACTTTCCCTTTGGATAAAATTAGAAGACAGAGAAAAAGGATGTCTAGTTGTGTTAATGTTTTGTGTTTCACTCGCATGGTTTGTCAGAAAACAACGAAGGTCCAAGACATATAGTGAGCAAGGAGCGAGCACAACCAGGAGACAGGGAAGGGCCAAGCTGAGAAAGGCAGAGACAAAGGAGGCTGCCCTCTGAAACTTTTTGTTTCCGGTGTTTACACATGTTGCTTGAGCTGGTAAACCACACTGGCAGCCTTAGTTACCACAACATACTGACTGAGGGATGGTATTTACTTAAGCTCAATCTACAGCCAAAGCCATTAGGATATGTGTTGTAGACTCTTTTCTTTACAAAACGAATAACAATAACAAAAGCAAGAACAAACAAACAAACAAACCCCTAAGGGATATTTCAGCATACAATAAAATATTCCTTCAATGAGAATGTGTTCCTTTTCTGTATTTACTGACCCAGAACATTATTCTTCTTAGCAAAGAGTCAGAAATGCTCCATTGTTTCAGCTTGTTGCTGTATTGTTTTGCTGTGCATTTTGATTATTTTTACTTTTTATGTCCACTTGAGTACTTAATTCCTATTACATTTTCTAGAGGAAACTCTTACTATAGATTTCCTCTTTTTTAGTACTTTTTATGCATTTCAGTATTTTTGTTTCCAGAAGTAGGAATCAATATCTAATAAATCAGTATTTCCAGTTGTAGAAAATAAAAGAAAAATATTTCTGAATGAAATCTCCCTATGTTCCTATGAGTTACAAGCCTCTGCTCATTTTTTTTATCCTGTACACTCATGAAGCCCTGAAAACATTTGTGAATGCCACAGTAACTATAAGGAAACTTTACCTTCTGGTTTAACAAAAAGAAACTTTATTGCAAAAAAGTAAGCTATTTCACTGACATTTTTTTCATCTTTTTTATTTTCTTTAAAATCTCAGCTACTTTGCTTTGTTGAGTGGAGAGATCTGCTTTATTTTGTTTTATGTTGTGCAAGCTCAGTGTGTGCGAGAAAGGGAAATTAGAACAATAAGGGTGCATTTTTACAAAACACATAACCTTTGTAGTGTTACCTGTACTGCAATCTCATCTCTCCTCCCAGGCTAATGGGAAAAAGTAATATAGAAGGTCTAAAAGATAAAAAGAACAAAAATTGAATTATATATACAGAAAAAACCCCACTCTTTTGTAGTATCGTGGTATAAATGAATATAATTTTTAATGAAAAATGCATTTGAGGTATATAAATAATTCCTAACTGAATGAATTACTGTTCAGCATTCTTATTTCACTATGATTCTGTTAGAGGTCAAATGGGTTTGGTAATCTTTGGAAATTTAAGCATCACCTGTAGATAAATTCAGCAGATTATAGAAATGGAAGAAAAAAAATCTGTTTATTACACAAAATTGAACAGCACATTCTAAAAAGTAAGGAAAAAGGGACAAACTTCCAAAAACTGCTAGAAGATATCATCGCTTTCTGGTGGACAGAGCACTACTCACTATTATTTTTTAGGCAAATCTAGGTAAAAGTAGTTTCTTCAGTATAAGTGATACTGTTGTCAAAACAGTCTTTTTAGAAGGGCGCTTACACTTATAAAAATAATTGAATGGCATTTCCCTCCTTTCAACTTAGCATGCATCTCTATGCGAATCTGTATTTATCAGAATTGTTCTTGTGGTGGAATTTGTATTATCTGAAAAATTCATAAAGGGGCTCTGGCATAGTAGCTTGGTTTTACTGAAAGTAGCATTTCTGGGTAATTTCAGCAGAGACCCAGAGTGCAGTAACAATAATGACCAAACATCTCATCTCTTCAGCACAGAACATGGCCTGTAATGGTGTGATGACATGATAAGTGTTGTGCAGTTGCTTATGTTATCACAAACTTGTGGCTATCCCTTCAGTTTCCAAACCTGTCAGTTTAAACCATTTTGAAAGAACTAGACCAGCTTTGAGGAAGAGACTTTTCCCTTTACATTCAGTTTGTTCCTTCTTTTTTTGGTTCCTATAGTTATTGTGGTCACTCTTTCCATATTGTTTCACTGTTTATTCAAGGTAGTTGTATTTTTCTGTAAATATCAAAAAAAGTTATGTCTGCAACTAGAAAATAACTGTACTGAACCTCCGTTAGAAACAGAACTATTTGTCTGGGGGTTGTTTAGGATTTTTCTTTTCATTGTGAGGGTTGGGGGGTATGGTGTGTCAGGAAACCATATGTTAATGGTTAATCACTAGGTATCTTTTGAAAAACTGTATGAAAATTTGGAAGGAAAACAGCACAGTCAAAGCACAAGAATGGAAACCATGAGTTTTAACACCCCTGGTAGCCCCTTCTAACTTTGTAGTCTCATATGTATCATATCACATCCATTTATGTTTCAGTCTGTTAGACTATCACTAATACTAATATGATTTTGCCCATAAGTGTGCTCCTGTGAGGACTAATTAGCTGGTATTAGTAAAGAGCTAATTTAACTCATAAATATTGTTGCACACCTTAAAATATTTAGTCAATTTTTCTGAGCTATATCTCAACTGGGTACGTTTTGTTACGCCTGAGATTTTAACATTGGCTTTTAAATTATAGCTGATGCTGTGGTGACAACGTAGTCACGCACACAAGGCATAAGCACTCTGTCACTGAGTCACAACTCAATTTTACAAAATGTGAAAGGTATAGATTAAAAACCTTAATAGCACATGGACACTGCTCTTAAAGATCTCTCAAAGGCTTTTCATGTCTGAGCTCATAAAATTTGTATGTTTCCTAAGGATCTGTAGATACTTTACACAGAAGAAATTCTGCAACATATTTGTCATGGGTAAACTGCATTTATCTCCCTTCCTTCCTTCCTTCCTTCCTTCCTTCCTTCCTTCCTTCCTTCCTTCCTTCCTTCCTTCCTTCCTTCCTTCCTTCCTTCCTTCCTCCCTTCCTCCCTTCCTTCCTTCCTTCCTCCCTCCCTTCCTCCCTTCCTCCCCTCCTTCCTGGAATCCTTCCATCCTTCCTTCCTGGAATCCTTCCTTCCTTCCATCTCTCCCTCACTTCTTCCCTTTCCACCTCTCTTCTTCCCTCTCTGCCTCCCTTGTTCCCTCTCTCCCTGAAAGGGTACTTTATCTGCCTGTTCCACAAGTTTATACATTTTTCATCTCATGTATGTTTCCCATTCCGTCCTCAAAAAAAGGAACAGTTTAGGAAAAAATTTTAGAGTCAGGGTCTGCGAAGTAGCTGCCAGCAGTGGTAAGCACCACAGTTGATTTGGTCTAGTCTATATAATAGGAAATGGGGCTCTCCAGGATGCACTTGAGTTTCCCCTGGGTTTTAGCCTTTTCAACCCAATTAAGGATCTAACATAGCTAAATATATGGGGTAGGAATGCAAAGCAACAAGACAAGGAGCTATGTGGGTATAATGAAATTTCAGAAATATGAGATAATTCGAGGTCTGATCTGTTCCAGAGACAGGAACCACTTTCAAGACCAGGGATTTAGTTCCAGAAATTTCTCCTTCAATGTGTATGAGACTTTGTAATCAAAATGCTTGATATGGACCCATTTTTCTCATGGTGGTCATTAAGGATGTCAGCTGCTGTCAGAAAATAGGACATATTTTTAGAAATTTATTTGTACTCAAATTCTGCAGGACATTTTTACAGCAACATTGGTGGCAGAGTAAATAATAAGGAAGGGAAAGTGTATGGTCAAGGAGTGCGCACATGCTCGTCTGAGGTTTTTTGCCGCATACATGAATAGAACTGTTACTTCTTCTGCAGTCCCCAGAATGTTTTTGTCACTTTTCTCTTTGGGTTAACAGAATTACTCTTTTCATTTGAAAAGAGAAGCAAAGGTGTATGTACTAAGGGCAAGGAGGCAGCAGGAGTTCTCTGTGGGGAAAAGCTGACTGGCAGACACATGATTGCAGCTGGTATATTTCAGTTCCTCCTTAGTTTTGTTTTTTTTCTTATGTAGTGACATAAGAAAAAGACTTTGCTGCTATAGTAACTCAACAAAACAGTGACTGTAGTGCTACTTTCCTAGATAAGCATCAGCATATCCTGCTGTTGCCACATGATGAGTTGGGCTTTTTTCTCCTGTTCTGTAGGGACATAAAAGGAACTCTTTTCCATACCCATTTCTACTTCAGGAACAGAGCAACATCATATGATGGACTGAACCTTTCACCCACATGTTTGCCCAGATACATGTCTGTTCCAGTCTCATGGTTTCTGTCTCTTCCTGCCAACACTGCAGCATTATCACTGCCTTTAAAATGGCTGTAACAGAATGAAGCAGCAGCTATTTTACGTAAGGAGTATTATCTTGAGTCTGTAGTTAACCAGTCTTGTGTGGCTTGTTTTCTCTGTTCAAGTCATGATACTGAATGACAGTTTTGATTTTTTGATCAAGGTATTGATCATGTATATCCCAATACTGTTGCTGTTATGTTTGGCACTGACACTTAAATGAAAACGGTTCTGGACCACCAAAGGGTTAAAAAATGGACATGTTTTTGACAAGTCCTCTGACTTTTGCCAGTATTATTGTTCATTATGATGACACTGTGTTTTTTTAAATAGCAGCTGTAGTTGTCATGAAACTATTTTCCCATTCCTCTCCTTTAAAGTGTGATGTTGTAAATTCATGTGACCTTTCCTGCAAAGAATAAATATTTCTTTTTTTATATAAGATCTCAAGACAAGGCTTGTTTTGTAACAAATAGTGGCCCATTACAAAGCAGGAAAAAAACTGAGCTGAGCAGAAAGAAGCATCAGTTCAATTTCACCTCATATCTTTCTAATAACTTACTTGTCACTTTATTACCTTCCAGTAATGTGAATGCTGCTGACAAGACTGTCACACTAACAGCAGACAACACCCTCTCTTCCTTAGCCCCAGCTCTCCTGGCTACTTATTGCACTGGCCCTGAAGGGACACAAACTAATAGTGTGCTTTCAAGTTCAGCACTTGGCCATCAAATATAAAAGGATGTGTAATTGCCTGTTTATCCCCTGTGAAGGCGAAATTGAGTATAAGAACCAGTCTTTCCCTCCCCATTCCCTAACACACAGACACACACACACACACAGGCATGCACACACGTCTGCAGTGAGTGAAGTCCCATCTGGAGCACTTTGATTTGTCTTAGGGAAGCACAGGGCTGCCACTGGCTGCTCTATCGAGCTATCAGGTAGACAGTAACAAGATGGCTTCTTAGCAAAAGGTCAGCTGAGAAATACTGTCTGTAATGGCACTTTTGTCTGCTTATGTAGCAACTAATTGCTTTGTATTGGCATAAGCCATACTGTGCCTGCTAGAAATAGTTGTTTGAATTTGCTACATGTCTTGCTGCATAGGTTCAGTGCCAAACAGGATGTGCAGTCTATTTTTTTAACTGGTTTAGCCCATCCCTGGGCGAATTTCAGAGCAATATCATCCTCTTGGGTTCCTATCATGACTGCCAATTCCTTATATCCTATCCTACTGTGATAGGAAAATCTCCTGCTGTGGACAGTGTGAACTTCTGTAAAGTGTTAGATAAACATATTCGAGACACAATCTACTGTCCTCGTGCAAGAAGGATTTTTTTTCTGTTTTATACCTTCATTTGCAAGAACAGTGCTAAAAGTACGTGCTCCAGAAGTGCTTCTCAGATAGGCCATCAGAAGACAGAATTTTACAGTGAAGTAACTTGAGAGCACATGCTAAGTTTTAAGAAATTTTAAGTGCATGAAGGCCAGTGTACCTGGCTGCAGCCACTCCCCTTCCATTTTATTTTGTGCTTTCTGACTGCTGAATAGCAGCTGAAAATTCAAGTAGGCAGAGGAGATGCTGAAGCATGCTTTCCTTGCAGAGTCTGCAGCATTCCCATGCTGAGATCATAACGCCAGTCCTGTGTGTACCTGTGAGCATTGGGCACTGTGGGTTGAACAGTGCTGGCAGCCAGCGCAGCACCAAAAAGATCAAACACAGGTTTCAGACAAAGCCCAAGACCAAGAGACCTAAACACAGCCATTTTGGAGTTTCTTGTTTTTCATATCCTTGGATCAATTCGTGGCATTGGTTGGCTGCAGCACCTCTTTGCTGGTTCCGGATGCTAATGCTGTCAACAGCACTGTGTGGTAATTTGATGTTTGCTGCAACAGAGGTGATGGTGCCCACCATAAATTTGCTAAGGTCTTTTACCAGTCAAAGGTCACTGATCTTTTCCCTCCTTTTCCTTCCGAGTTCATCAGAAGATACAAGGGTGAAACCAGCAGACAAATTCCTGAGGCCTGTTTGTATCAGAAGTCTAAAGGCTGAGCCCAGACTCTGCTCCCCTGTCAACTCCATGTGTACATGGCACTGACGGAGGTTGAAGCAGCCGGATGAGCTGACCTGCGATGCTGAGCTTGGGCAGCCTTCCTTGCTGTACCATTTCCAAGGCTGTTTGTGGAAACTGAGGACTTTCTGATGGAAGAAATCATTTGTGTCCTTTGTGCATGTTTGTGAATATGTGTGTGAGTGTGAATGTGACAGACAAAGGAGAAACAGACACAGTGTTAGAACAAGGAGCCTTAAAATGAAGATTACAAGTGAGCAAAATTATATCATTTCCATCACACTTGTATAGGTGTATATATACATATTTCCTCAAGCATTTAAATAGCAGGAAGAGTCAGGTAGCAAACGTCTAATGTGTAGAGAGATTTTTCAGGTGTCCTACAGATTTTGTACGTTGCTCCCTTCAAACCTTTGGAGACAAATATTTTAGGAAAATTAATAAAAGCATCCAGGGCAATTATATTTCTAGAGAAGAAAGAGAGAGAAAGACTAGCTAAGTGATGCATAAAGATTTTATAAGGCATCCATTGTCAAACAAAATGTTGAGAATGATCAGAGGATAATGCACAGTTAGGATGGCAAATTCATCAATAGTTAATCACAACCTGTCCACTTCTGCCACGAAATGCAAGAGGCTCTGAACAGCAGCTCTGGGGCACCAGTGGCAGTAGTGTGAGCACGTGTCCATGCCTGAGTGTGGGAGCATTATGCAGGCATCACATCCAGATCAAGATGTTTTCACGTCCCCATCATCTCCTGTACCCCTGCCACCACCTACTGATGGGGCAGAATGCATCCCCCAGCAGTTACACCTGTGAAATGGTACGATAGCCACATGAACTGTAATTCTAAGGATGTTCTTCTTAGTTTACCTGATGACTTACAGAATAAATAGGGACACCTAAGCTATACAAAGGCAGATTTATTCATTATTTTTCAATTATACTTTTACATTCAGATTTTTTTAAGTACTTTTTAAACAAACACTTGTGCAACCTTCTGCCATTGCCTTTAATTTTCCCGTTTTCTTTACCACCCCTTCTCCTTTCATTCCAATAGAGTGTCCCATTAAAATTCTCTCAGAAAAGTAACACATCCTCCTAGTGTTCTTCATTTGGAAAAGTTTTATGCATTCCATCTGTGAAAATGGTTACTGTTTGTAAAGTGGCAAGATTAATAAAATGGCCACTGTTATGTGTGTGTGTTTCATTTAGCTATTTGAAAATACAAAATTCAGCATGCTGCTTTTTCTTGTGCAAACTTTGGTTCTTATATCATGTGGGGCTCCTTTCCCAGAACATGGCTTGTTTTTGATGGGCAACATTTGTGTTCTCAGTTCAAACCTCCTGCCTGTCCTCCAGATTCTAAGAGTGATCTGTGTTCCAGTGCAATGTACGTGCAACAGGTGTGCAAGTAAGTTGATCTGAACCTGAACACAATCGAAATTTCCCCCAGCTGAAATTCCACACACTTTTACTTACCATAAACTATTCACTGCAACCTGTTTGTACCTATGCAAATAACTCATTGTTGGGATGGCTGAAGTGGTTTGAAGTCTCATTGTTTAACAGAAGGCTCTTGCTCACTGTCACAGTGGACATTTTAACAGCTTTTAGTACAGAGGGTCAAACACAGTGATTTCCTGTATAGCTGTCTGCTGTATTTCAGTTCTCCTGAACTGGAAAGATGGGAAGTGGGGATTCACTTGGAGATGTAAACTGAGATAAACTGGATTTGAACCTTCACGTATTTGGAAGTTCTTAGGGGCATGGCAGTGCATTCAGTCCAGATGCATAAAGCCTGGAAACTCCTTTCTCAGTAGGCATGGGAGGGCTCTCACAGCCTGACTACAACCCCCTGTGCCAACCAGCGATGCACCAGCAAGGGGGCTGCTGTATAGAGAATGGAGAGCTGGCTGATGGCTGGCAAAGCTGGGCTTGTTCCAGTGGACTTTGTCAAGACGTGTTCCTGGGGTACCCCAGCCAGGCACAGGAAAGAGTGGAGTCGAGGCCCGGTGGACACTTTTACAAAGGTCTTTCTCTGTTTGGAATAGAGGAGACTTTTCATTTTCACTGTTTGATCTCAATGTGAGCAAAATGTGAGTGCTCTGCTGTCCTGCCTGCAGAACCAAAGCATGCACTATGGAATATAGCTGTGCAAGGGGATAAGAAAATTTGCATCATGTTGATCTAATAATTGTGACATTAGTAGCTTCATAAATATTGTATGTAGTCTAAACAAGTTTTTTTCCATTAGTAATCTGAGGGAATTAAAAGTCCTGTTTTAATTTGACATTTCTTTTCTTGTATTTTCTGTACTGTAACAGTCCTACAATATGTCTTTTGCATAAAATGCATAAGGTTTTGGGGATATAAAAGGAGTTTTACTCATACTTTGTCCAAATACCTCTTGTAATTTGTATCAAAATTCTTGTACAATTTTTATATTAAAGATTTATCAGTCATTGATCTTTTTGTGTCTTTGTCTTTAATTTCTTCATTTTTCACTGGTTCAAGCAAAGCACATTTCCATGGAAAGACATACGGTCATGGAAAGACACTCACCTGCAAAGTTTGCACATGGCCTCTTGTAGTTTGAAAGCTGCACACTACATTTAAGAGTATTGCACACTTTTCAGAAATTGAAAGGGTTAAAGCTTTCTGGAAGGGAGATAATTGTTTTCCCCATAGTTTGTACAAATTCCCTAAAAAAAGTCATACTTAGTGTGGCATCCAGAAACTTACAGCCTCACTAATTTAGTCACCTGAAACAAACCCTTGAGATGGACATTGCTCATACTTAAGTATGACTGACAGATGAAGAAATGGAAGTGAAAGGTCTTGCCAGTTTGATGTCCTAGCTCAGTCCTGTTTTTTGCTTTTCAAAGCAGAGGTACACAGTTCACTAATATCAGTGTTAGGGAAGGAATTTTCTCATGCTTTAAAATGGTGAGGACATTGGCCAAATGTATGTCCCCATCAAACTTTATCTGTAAATCTAGGACTATAACATATGAATTTATCACCAAAGAATTCAGCTTGGAGTCCTTGGGATTGGCTTTGTGTTCCATGCTGACTAGAAGAGTCTCCAGTGCTTGGAGATGTTTCAAAAACCCATTTGCAGGGCCAAAAACTTCCTTTTTATAAGAAATCTTGTTTTTCTTCTAAGGGGCAGATTTGTCAGCTGGGAAAATGTGAGCAAGATTCTCCTGGAGTAAATGCTTTTGGTTTAGCCTCAGCTCTTAAGGTGCTAGTAATTGTCTACATACTGCACTTCTTATCAATAAAGGAAACAAAGTAATCTCACAACAGGATAGTTTTGTCCATTGCTCTGTACTTTTAAGACAAAAAGGCCATGTTACAAGCATGTCCAAGACAATGAGTTGCAATAATGTTCATATTCTTTCATTCTACAAGGGAAGACCAAAAGAAAACTCAGCATTCAGTGCCATGAAAGGCTGAGCACTGGGGTGGTGATGCCTCAGAGCACACCTCAAAGTGGGTACATGCTGAACTTCCAGCATTTATGGTCCTGTTTGACATGGTGGGAATGGGTATCAAATGAGCCTCTCTTGAAAGTATTAGCTGGACTGCAGGGAATACTAAACAGCCTGCCCAGTGCTTGACTAGAGTCAAACTTTTTAGTTGTCTCACATTTCTTGATCAGCCAAATGGAGGCAACTGGACTCATCAGCTGAAGATGGGGATGAGGAAAGAAAGGAATGTGAAGGCCAAAAAACCAGGATTTGCTAAACACCATGAGCTGTAAGTCTGAGGAAAGTTATATATACTCTCTGATGGATTCAGGATTTTCCTAAGGTATTTTCTTTTTCAGCCCTCCCAGAGCAGCCAAGAGCCATTTTTATGCAAAACATTCACAGCTTAAATTTAGTGTATGTGTTGAGAGTCATGAGCTATGAGGATATAAGACGTCTGCCACAGGTCCACTAAATAAAGTCTTGAGAGTGTTTATTTCATTTGCCTGTTTTTAATCAGCCTGAAATAAACAGCTCAATAATGAGCTGAATGCCTTTAATCTATTACTGACTTGCAGCTGACAGCTTCATGTCATTAAATTACATGCTCCCTTCCCTTCCCTTCCCTTCCCTTCCCTTCCCTTCCCTTCCCTGAAACTTCCCTGAAACTTCCCTGAAACTTCCCTGAAACTTCCCTGAAACTTACTTCCCTGAAACTTACTTCCCTTCCCTTCCCTGAAACTTCCCTTCCCTGAAACTTTCCTGAAACTTCCCTTCCCTTCCCTTCCCTTCCCTGAAACTTCCCTTCCCTGAAACTTCCCTGAAACTTCCCTTCCCTTCCCTGAAACTTCCCTGAAACTTCCCTGAAACTTCCCTTCCCTGAAACTTCCCTGAAACTTCCCTTCCCGGAACTTCCCTTCCCTTCCTGGAACTTCCCTTCCCTTCCCTTCCCTCCAGCATTTCAAGTTTCCTTCTCCTTCTCCTTCTCCTTCTCCTTCTCCTTCTCCTTCTCCTTCTCCTTCTCCTTCTCCTTCTCCTTCTCCTTCTCCTTCTCCTTCTCCTTCTCCTTCTCCTTCTCCTTCTCCTTCTCCTTCTCCTTCTCCTTCTCCTTCTCCTTCTCCTTCTCCTTCTCCTTCTCCTTCTCCTCCTTCTCCTGTTACACATTCTTTCTCTCCTTTATTTTTTGTCTTGTTGCCCCCTTTCTTTTCTTCCTTACTTTTCCTTTTTTTTAATCCCCCAAAGTACTGCAAGAACATGCAGCTCCCTATTTCATCAGGCAGGAAAAAGAGGGAAGAAAGTAGAAAAAAAGTTGAGCAACTGTGGGGGAAAGTCAACCTTTGTTGAGGCATGTGGTTATCCTCCCGTGTTATTAAATGTCATAGATGTGTTAATGTGGTTCTGCAAGGAAGCCAAACATAATTATAATATTTTAATCTGTCATAACACATCTATAATTGGCATGAATTCCCCTAAACCAATCTTTTTTTCTAGCATAGGGTTTTCATACTCAGAGAAGAGTATGAAATTATAAGGCATCCGGTAGGACTGCTTTTGGCACAGCTCTGAACTGGCTGCTTGGGTAAGAGCACTTTGAAGCACACTGGGCCACTTGAAACTTGCTGTCTGCATGTTCACTCCCTTCAAGCTGATAGTATGACATTAGATTAAGTGCTACTAATTTAATAAAGCCACTCCTGCACTGATGTTTATATACCAACAATGAGCAAGGGGTGGTAAGAAGAGAGGAGGATAAAAGGTACATTAGTTTGCCTGAAGTAATACTGAAAAAAACCTCCTGCTATTGATCTTATGTGAGGTGCTGTTATTTTTAAGTCACCTGACTCATGCTTATCCAATCCTTACCCATATTCATCAGAGACAGTATAATGAACAGATATTGATTAACTGAGGTAGCTGGAGATATTTCCCAACAGTGCTAGTTCACATTGATAGGTCTCCAAAGGGAATACATGGAAGTGCAGCCCTGAACATAACTTATTGTGTTCTAGGTCCTTCAATTGATTTTATTTGAAGAAAAAATATACAGTGGCTCTCCTGTGACCTTTAGCTGAAACCTCTCTGTAAAGAACACAAAATGACGGTCAGAAAAAACAGGCACTGCTGCTTTCAGCCCTGTCTGTCGTGGCAGAGCCAAGGTAGCTAGGTGCTGCATGAGTGCTGTGGTTTCCATAGGATCCCAATACTTAGAACAGCCCGGCTTTCAGGTGGCAGCTTCCAGTTAATTAACAAAACAAAACAAAACAAAACAAACAAATAAACAAAAAATCCTGTTATAGCCTTTATGTTGCTCTAGTGCTTCAACTGGATTTCCATTCTGTCATGCTGACCCTCCCACAACCAACCCAGAATTCAGCAAAATATGCTGTGAATGTAATACCATTGAACTGGTAATGCACCCCAGTGGAGTGCAGTCCTGAATGCCAGCCTCCCAAGAGGTTTAAGCAATCTGAGTATTATGCCACATGGAACTCCCTGAATGCTCCTTTTGAAGTTTCCTGCACTGCTTGGGATTGCTTTCTCAAGGCAAGGTCTTGAGAGCAGTGTGCTACTGATGGGGGACCTGGATCCCCATCTTCAGCTCCATTCCTAAAGACTGCAGCAGAAGTTAGAGAAAATATAATCTACCATTACGTGTCAAAAGGAATGCTAGTAGTAAGAAAAATAGCCTTAAAGGAATTTACAAAGACTAAAACTGGCAAGCCCAAAATGCATGTTTTAGAAGTCTTAGGAACTTGCCAGAAGTCTAACTGACTCAGGCTTTGCAAAATTAAAATAAATAGCAAAATCCACTTTCACTGGATAAATAAAATGAGACCACACAATAACATGAAGATTCTTTCTGATGCAGTGCAGAGCCTTTCTTGATCAAATGTGATTCCAGAATTTATCAGATAAGTAATTTTCATGACAGTCTGGACAGCACCAGGACTACTTCCCCAAACTCGGTTGGAGCTCTGCATATAGTTCAGTTGCCCATGGACAAAAAAAGAAATATTCAAAGAAAGTGTGTGTGTGCTTGAAGAGAAGAAAATAGGCACTTTTATAATGATAACTTTAAAAAACTTGATTTTCATAGCCAAATAAATGAGAGCTGAGAGAGAGGAATGATTGTGCTGTAAAAACTTATGACAATGGAGCAGGGTGCAAAGATCACAGAAAAAGAAGAACTATGTGTGCTAACCAGAAAAATAGTTATATATAATTTTATACTGGAAGATGGAAACAAGTTTAAGCACTGGAGAGCAGACAACCTGGACTAGTGCTCCAATATCAGCAGAAGAGGCCAAAATGAGAACTGGCTAGATGATAGTTTAGATAAAATCAGATTATGAGGAGACTTAAAATATGGTTATCTGCAAAAGAAAGGGTTGGACTTCCTTTCCACCTTATTTTATCTATACCCAGTGGTGTTTAACTAAGTAACCAGACTGTTAGGAGGATAACTTTGAGGCCCTTTGGTATTCCCAGCTGTACCACAGTGCACACTAAATGCGTTCATCTTGCCAACTCATTTTCTCGTGTCTAAAAAAAAAAATCTACACTTTTACCATATCTGATGGTAATTACAGCTCCTTATCAGCCCCTTCTTGGGTCAATAAAAGTATCCTTGCTGCACGAAATCTTTTTCTCCTTCTTTCCAAAGTGGCATTTATATGCAGCTCCCTCTCCTTCCTATCTTTACCCTTTTTAATAGTACATTTTTAAGATTGCTGAAAGTTTTCTTGATTAGATAATTTGATTTAATTTTTCCGATATATTTTAATCCTCTGTAGCAAAATTATTGCAGAATTTTGCTGCACCATTGTTTTGTGAAATTTTAGAATTAAGATATCTAAGACAAAGGACTTCCACGAAGACTACACTCCTCTAGAAGTCCTGTCTGAAGGGTTTCACAGGGGCTGTCTTGCAGTGGAATATACTTCAGAGAGATACCCTCTCATTTGGGATGAATAATATTAACAACACACCTTTTCCAATCATTTGGGAAAGATGTTGAGAGGCACTGAATCAGATATTTGATATTGAAGGTTATCTAATATATCTTCCATGACTTGAGAAAAGACAAAGTTTGAAATTTGGATTTTAAAAAATTATTTTCTAGCTGCTCTGTTATTTTGCAAGATATAAAACATTGCAGTTGCTGTGTAAAATTTTCCATCCTGTTCCCATGGCCTCTGGCATCCATTCACATAACTTTACACTCACTGAGCCCCATTTTGGCCTTGGTGTGCTCAACGCAGTCTGGTGAAGAAAGGCTCTAATCAGTTTGGCATGCCTGGAGCTGGTAGGAAACTGGACTCTATATCCTACCTCTGGTCTTGTAATTAAGATCAAAATAACAATGGTCAAATCCTTGATGTGCTACAGCAGTCAATGTCCACTGATTCCCGTGATAAATACTGCATAAATTAAATGTAAACAGCAACTGGAGAATTTCATTATTGTATATATGCATTGCATATTGGCTGACAAGGATTCAAGCCAGGAAGTGTACAGTGTTTCAAGTTTCTCTACAAATCCACTTAATTCTATTCTGAAAACTTGATATTTTCCTTAAGCTGGCCACAGCCCAGAAAAAGATTTACAAGAATCTTTTTTCCTTTTTTTTTTTTTTTTAATTTCTTATGATGTCTAAGATCCAAAAGTAGACATTTCTAAAAGAATGTAAATTGCCAAAATTCAGGTGAACCTTTTGTTACACTACTGCAAGTTCCAAGAGTTAAGCCATAGAGAAAAGTCAGAGAAAGCTGTTAACTCTCAAAGAGGATGTCAGGGAATCAATTCTAAGAACATATTTGAAATTAATAAGCTATAGCAAGAATTTTCATTATTAAAAATGCCAGGTCACAAAAAACTGTCAACAAGCACGAGTTAGACTCACAGACTCTGGATCAGTAAAAGTGTTAATTCACTGAGATCAAAGGGTCAACTACGTGTAATAAAACAAAAATAATGCATGACTAAAGAGCTTGCAAAATACAGTCATCTCATGTTAAGGCAAGTTCTCAGGAGGAATTTTTGTACACATTGAACTCTTGTATTTTAGAATGGCTCTTTCTATAAAACATAGAATGAGAAAACTTCTCATCTTAATTCAAAGTAAAACATCAGTTCTGACTTGTGAAACAGCTTTAGTCTAGCCACTAATCACAATCCCAATATAATCAGCCTCAGACCTTCCAGAAAAAAAGTTATTGGGGGAGAAAAAAAGATCATTTTCACATGTTAAATTTTAAATCAGGAGACCTTTTAGAAAAATTATCCAACAAAAGCATAACATGAAAATTTCTTGATATGGCATGGAGGTTATTTCAAGCTACCATAACTTTCAAAAGTAGAAGAAACTGAGAACAAGAAGGCCTGAAAAAGTAGACTGCTATTTTATTTCTAAGCTAGTTTCATAAGGAAATGAATGTTATGTCAACTGACTGCATGAATCTGGATCTGCCTGGGTGCATTTCTTCTCCCCAGTAATATGAATGCACACATTTATTTCAACCAAATTTTATCAAAAGCTAGAAACTCCAAGATGTTAGGTGTGAGTAGTAATGGACAGGACAAGAAAGAGAGAACCCTGGGAATGGCTGCAGGAAAGGGAACAAGCTTCCTTTATGCTACTCTCCAATACCAGACTTATACCTTGGAGAAAATAGAGTTTGAGTTAAATCACACAGAGTTTTTGCCTGATGGAAACCATGCCCTGAATGACTTTTGCAATAAAAATTATTTTCCTGGGTTGTTTTTCTGTTAGTTAGTTAGTTAGTTAGTTAGCTAGTTTGTTTGGTTTGGTTTGGCTTGGTTTGGTGTTTGGTTTGGTTTGGTTTAGTTTGGTTTGGTTTGGTTTGGTTTGGTTTCTGTGTTAAGGCTCAGCCTTCTCTTCTGGTGGTGGTGTGGTGAAGCTGCTTGCTCAGTTGTGTGAGGGCTTAGGCAGCCACCTGGCAGATCCAGAAAGCCTGGGGTGCTCTGGGAAGAATCAGTCCAGCACAGTGGACATCTGGGGCCAGCCACATCAGAGTCATTCAAGGGGTTCCCACTTTTCTCAAGAAGGAATTGATAGCCCCTTAGGCTATTGAAAAAGTTTTGATCCCCGCTTATCGTGGAAAAGCAGAGGACAGCACACTGCACTCACACCCAAGACCACTGCCATGAGCTGGAACAAGCAGGGGGCAGAGGAAGGAGGGACACCTGCCTTTTCTACACCACCTCCTTCCAAATCCCACAGCTTTCTGGGTAGGTCTGAGCCACCACATCCAGCTCTGCTGAGCTCTGACGGAGTGGCGCGTTGCCATCCACCAAGCCTGACCCTTTCAAGGTTTCCCAGCTGCTAGCTCACCCAGCCCAGCATCCTTCTGCAGCCTGTGGCTGACAGGCTGCCATCAGGGAAGACTGGCAGTTTCTCTGCATTGGCTGACAGCTATTGCTGCTAATGCTCCCCCAGAGGTTTTGTTGTTATTGGGCTGGGTTTCTCTTCTGCTCATTATTGAGTCCATTATTGACACTGTTAGCTGTCACTGAATCTCTATGGCCACAGTTTTGCAGGGAGAGCAGATCCCATGAAGGAGTTTTAGCCAACAACCTGAAAGCCAACAAAATGTAGGTCCACCTTCCCTGATCACTGCTACATGGCATTCATTACAGCAGCAGGCAGCTTGTTTACTGTTGCATCCCTATGCAAGCCACATCCTCTCAGCAATGATTTCAAAAATCAAGGCCTGTATATGCTAAGTCATTAAAGCCAAACATATTTTAATCTATAATTGTGCACGATTTATTTAATTAGGGGTTTTTCATTTATAGTTCTATTAGAATAGTAATGTATTTTCAGCTTCCCATACCAAGATTTGTCAATTTTTACTGCATCTTTTAACTGTGCTCTTCCAGTCCAAGTACCAGTTTTCCAAAGCAGGTGGTGGAGGAAAAAGTTGTTTGCAGTTTTTACCTGAACTACTTGAGAAAATAGCTCATTCTTTTACTGATGGCTGTATGCATACATGGCATTACTGAAACTGGTCCATTGAGCAATGCCTGCAGCAACTGTTGTATCATCTTCAAAAGGAAGGGTTTTTTTTGTTTTTTTCAACCAGCTTTCCTGCAGCAGCTTAGCCCTCTCTCAGCCGTGTGTATGGCCCAGACATCTGTTAGCTGTGTTAGCTGCTCTTTGCTGTAGCTCTGTCCCTGTCCCCCTTCTCCCAAGCCCAGACTCAACAGGAGCCTGTGCAGGAATGCTGTACACTGACACTGCTGTACACTTCAGCTTTCCTTGCAGTACACCCACCTCTGGTTCCTTGACCACCTGTGTCTCATCAGCTCTCTTGTGTGCAGCCCCTTGTGTGTTATCCTCCCTCTGGCTCTCAGGGATTGGCTTCTCAACAAGCATGCCACTGCCCTGCCCTTTCCTTTTGAAGTAGGCAAGGTGCAGGGAGGTCTGGATCCTGGCCCTGATCCCATCCCTACAGGCAGAAGGATGGCAAAGTCCCAGCTTAAAACTCTTGGGAGGTTTGTCAGTGTGCTTAGTGCCAGCAGGACAGAGAGGCTCAAGTTTGGTCTGCTGTGATGAGGGAACGTCATGATAAGGCTACCAGAACAAAAAATGCCAGCGCAAACAAAACAAGACAAAACATAATATTAAAATCTGATGGTGACCACCATGGGAGCAATGTGCATGTTAAATGTTAGAGTGCAGCCTCTGTGTGAAGAAATTACTCTGAGGGACTTACTGGCTCAGCAGCTTCACTGTGTGTATCCAGTAGTTCAGAAAGTAATGGAGTGAACATCCTTTTCTCATAACTTTTAATAAGACAGCTCATCAGCTGCATTCACTGAATCCAGAGCAGGAAACTTGACAAGGTGCTTTGTACCAGGAAAGCACATCCAGTAAGCTCAGTGTCAGGTCCCAGTAAAGGCAGCTGTGAAGTATTATACAGATTTACCTTCTGTGTAGTTAAGAGGGCAAGCTGGGAATTCCAGGGGACAGAAAAAGCCACCCCAACTGAATAGCTGTCAAAGTGATAATCCTTTTAAGAGAGTATGTTTGCTATGTGCTGCTTATTTATACAGAGCCTGTGTGCCTGGTGAAACTTTTCAGTCCTCATGAATTCAAAGAGGTAAAGTTTCCATTAACACAAATTAGGATGTTACATACCAAGATCCTGGGGCTCTGAGAGTAGAATATTTCCTTGAATCACTGTAAATGGTAGAATCTTAAAAAAATTGACTGGCTTTTTTGGGTTTGTTTTGTTTTGTTTTTAAGTTTAATAAACCATTTAAATTAATGTTACAGTATTAATATTCTGTGGCAGGAATTTCCACAAAAAAAAAAATAGAGAGAGAAAGACCAAACCCACTTTATGTTCAGAATCTAGATTAGTTTAAAAGCCCCTTAGTTTTTTTCATGCAGAAACTAAAAGGACAATCAAAAAACACACAGATCCTGGGTTAATTTTTCCCACATTGATTTTATTGTTGGGTTTTATTTTTGACAATCAACATTACTGGAAACTTGGAGGTGAATTCTGCAACTGAGAAACTACTTCAATATTGATGTGCACTTGACACTGACTCCTGGGGATGAAGAACTTGCCTTGTCTGTGCTCATTGCTAAAAGCCTCCATTTTGACTGAAACCCACAGCTACTATTCTAATATTAAAAACACAGAACAATGTTCCTCCTGTGATGAAATCAGTAGAGACTGTGTATGTCTCTGTATGTGCCTCAGAGGGATAAAATGAGACTATATTTGGTGGGGTGGCTTCTCACTGCCAGTGACAGTATTGAGTGGACTGGTAAGTGAAGTTATACCTGAAAATGTACAGAAAGTGAAGGTGTACCACTGCCCAGGAGGTAACCAGATTTGTCACACCAAACTGATGCTGGTCAGTGAGAATCAAGACCTACCTGGCAGTGGCACAATAACCTTAATCAAATTTTCTGCTCCCATCCTCGTGTCCAGTCTGCAAAGGCCTCTGTGGCACTGGTCCTTTAACTTCCTCTGATTATGTATTTAATTTAAACAGGTACTTAAACTGTTTCAAGATTCTTTTTTTAATTTTTTTTTTAAATGAGTATTTCCTAGGTATTTCATTCTAACAAAGTGGGATGGGAGTAGTTAACATGTCCATTTGCCCATTCACAAACAAGCTATTTGCCTCCAAAATGCAATTACTTTCTTTTACCTGTTAGGAAATAACACTGCTGGAGTATCTCTGGTGTAGGTGGGAGGTTGCCTCCAAAAAAATGGCTGAGGCATGGGCCTATTAACCTGACCATGCTGCACTAATGATTTCACTAATGCTTTACCTTCACATGATTGAACAGGGTTTCCCTCAGATGACTGGACAAATGAGAACAGATGATCAGCAGAGTTCATAAAAGTGAAATATCTTATAGCTGCACCCCTGTTGGTCTCGTGTTATGGGTGAATCTGCATGCAGAGGGGTGAGCAGGAACAGAAAGGGAGTTGATTGTAAAACAGCTCCATAATTACCACATAGATGAAGCTATGCATCAGTGAGAAACTTGTTTTAAAATATGTACATTGCCATAGGCATGATTGCCAAAGTCTGTTTTCACTTACGCTGATAGAAACCTGGAAATATCCTATTTTCAGTTAAGTGACTTCAATTTGTACAAGTAAAAGTGAGAGCTGCCTCTGTCCCTTCAGAAAAAAAAAATTAAAAAGAGGGTGAGAAAACCAAATGCAACACAGTCAGACAAAGGGCATGAATCCCTGTATCAAAGTCCTTAAACTAATCTTATTTCCTAGTGAGACTGCTTCCTTTCCACATTGCAAAATACCCTATGGAGACTCTTTTCAGCTTCTAAGGAAAATGTGGGCAGTGTTTTCAGAATCCAGTCTTCATTATTTTTTTAATATTCATCTGAATTATTACCTCACTATTATCAGCTTAAGTGGCAGTGCTAACAAAACAAGAAACAATAAATCTTTGTCAAGTGTTCTTGCTGTTGGGTGAATAACCAGTGCTGATTCTGATTCCTTAAGAAAACTCATTTCTTGTAACATAAGCTCTGTTGAAGATGGTCATGTCAAATGATTAGACTTTTTACTTGGCCATATTGATTCTGTTCTACACCAATGCAGCCCATAATGCTGGCTAATGTTATTGACGAGCCATCAGTCCTGCAGAGACGTGTGGGGCATGCAGCTTTCTCCAAACCACAAAAACCTATCCATGAACAATGATGGAGAGGAAGAGGAAGATGCAAGCAAAGCACTCAGGCTGGCTTCATTCACCCTGTAATACATTAATGAAAGACATACACTCTGTTGGAAGAGACAGATGTGGCTCTCCAGAAGCCATTTATTTATAAAATAATTATGAATGCATGGTCAAGTCATGGATTTTCATTACAGTGTGCACGTCTAACACTCCTTCTTTGTTCATGTTGTGCTCTAAATGAAATATAAAGGGAGAGTGATAGCAGCAGAGGCCTAAGAGAGATTACTCTCTCTTTCCCTTTTCCACCTTTCTATAAACATTGAGGACAGGTGGTACCTGGCTTTGTTGAAGTAATGCAAAGCTGTTTCTGGAAGGCACACTTCAGCTGCAACCAGAGAGCAGCCTCTGTGGAAGTGCAGTAGAAGGCAGCGTCCCAGCTCCCTAAATGCTGGAACTTGTTTGAACAATGCAAGATCATTGATACCAGCTGCTGCATGGAGAGGAGTGAGTTTGATCTTGAGGACTGCTGAGCACAAGGCCTAACCACTTAAATCTCCATTTCATTTCCTTTTTGTTTCCTTTTCTATTCTTCCTTTCATGCTCTGCCTTTTTGAAAGCACAGGGTAGGGGCTTTGAAAGTTAGTCTGCCTTTTTCTGTCTCAAAATGAGAAAAGCAGAATAGAGTTATGACCTAGTCATTCAATGAGTTCTGTTTCTTGAAGAGGAGGAAGACTGTGAAACTGGTAAAGAAGTCAATTATTGTACCACACCATTCAATTTCTGGCATAATAGTTCCATTGTAAGCTGCACTATAGTAATAGGGAGATAGGTAAACATTAAGAACTTACAGCTAAGAGTTTGCTTTGTGTGCCTTTCAAGGGAGAAGCCATAGGATCAGAACATAGAAAACATATGAGAAGAGGCATTTCTGCTCAAAATTTTGGTGTAAATTCAAGTCTGATCCTGCATCTTTACAGTCTTCCATTTGCTTTTCAATGTTATCTATACTGTACAGATTGTTTAAAAGACCCATTTCCTTCTTTAGGCTGTTTGGAATCTAAAGTACAAGTATTACTGAGTTTATGTCATGCCTATGGAAAACCATGCCTCTTAGCATGCTCCTGTAAGTTTGTGAAACAACATGTCAAATACGCTGATAGCCCTTCCAGTGCTCATCAATTATTAGCACCACTGATTCCAGGGCAGAAAGCTGCATGTTTGCAATACAGGAAAAGTGCTATGTAAGAGTACAGATACCAGTGTTATTGCTGGCAATCTACCCAGCAAGTGACAGAACAGTTCAGGCACAGTGTGATGACCTGCTGCACGTCATACATGTGTCAAAGGTACTGCCTGCAACAAAAAATTAACAGTAGGAACAGACAAAGCAGAGGAGCTGAAGCAACCCACTTCTAAATTAATTAATTAATTAATTAATACATAAATAAATAAAAGCTGGCAATTATTCTTGAGTGAAAAGACAAAAACTACATTGTTTGTGAGATTACATTAGAAACATGGTATCCACTCTTAATGAAAGTTTTGCTTGCAGTTTAAATGAGAGACTGAGAGACAAGGCTGGGGAGGTGGGTCAGTAATGCTAAACACTTGAAGAATTTTTTTTTTTTTTTCTAAGTTAAAAAAATGGATGAATTTTGCAGAGCGCAGCTGCAGTGATCTATATATATTATTACAAACAAGATAATAGTGTTCATAAGCAGAGATGAAAGTGAACGGGAGCTGGCAAAATAAATGTTAGCTGAAACTGAATCCCACTAACCTCCTGTGGAACATTTGTGATATTAACCCCCTGCACACCCACAGCAGAACATTCACAGGGGGAGGCTGAGCACAGAGCTTGGTGATGTTTAATTTTAATTTAACACAGCTTATCCAGGAGAGACCATAGTGCTCTGTGGCACAACTGAAGGGCTGTTGGAGAGAATGTGAGTGCATGTGTGTGTGCACATGCATGTGCAGTTGCAAGCCAAAACTAGGTGTCAAAGCACAGTGATCTGGTTTTAGGCTTATGACAAAACAAATGGCTATACTTTGGGTTGCATTATGTTGTTGTAAATCCATAGAAAACTTGCTTCATAGCACTGGGTATGTTTGTACTCAGAGATCAGAATTTGTGTATTTCTCAGGCTTTTACATGGGCTTTTATTTTCATCTGTTACCATGATCTTCCTTTTGAACACTGTATTTCCCAGGACATTAAAAATTGGTTTTAAGCAATTTTTAAAAAATAATGATAATAATAAAACCATACAGACAAAAAAAAAAAAAAAAAAAAAACAACAACAAACCAAAACAAACAAAAAAACAAACAAAAAAAACCAACCAAACAAAAAAAACCCAACTTAAATCCAAAGACCAACAATCCAAAAAAAAATTAAAGAAAAAAATCCCTGGCATCAAACAAACATTAAAATATTCAGCTTTTATATTGTTTCCATTTGACTGGTTGATAGTTGTAGCTCCATATACATGGACAGATGGAATTGACCTCAGTGTGTTGTCCTCTTCTAAGACACTAACAGTAGGCTGAATCAACATATTCAATAATCATCTTCAGTTCACAGCTAACACAAGCTAAATCTTGACCCTACTGAAGCCATTGGAAATGCACTGGCACCAGAAATTCACTGCATAACTGTCAAATATTCTGACTGAAGCATATTCCCTATTAATTTAACCAATCCTAGGCATCACTGAAGCCTAATTTCTTGTGAATCTCTGAGGTAATTAAATTACTCTCTTTTGACCCTCACGAGTATTTCCTCTGGAAGCTCAGGAGATTAAAATGTAGCCTATTCTTATGCAAACGTAAGTAAATCCAGCACACAGATTTTTTTAATTTCTTCAGCTGCCCTTTACAGTTCCCCTTTGTGACAAACTGGTGATTTTTGACATGAGAGAGCTTAGAAATAAAGTCTGAGTAGACACCATTTGCTGAAAATTGTCTTACATGCAGAGTTTGAATGAGTCTTCTTTCTTCATGCATACCTTTCTCCTTCAGAAAGCTGGAAAAATTGCAGCCTATTTCATAACTGGCTATCAGCACTATATCTATATGTGAGGTCCACAATTCCTTCAGCTGTAGATGCAAAAGTCCAACCTACTAATTTGATCCTTGCAGGTGGGATTGTAAACATGTGCTCCCATTACAATTACACTGAAGTCTGTGGTATTTCTCACTTCCTTCACTGTCATACCTGTACTTCAGAAGAAGTGGACATTTCTACTGCTGTACTCTCCAGAATAAGTAAAATTCTATGTGTATGCTAAATAGTCTATTCCTGAGAGTTTTCTTCTGTCACTTAAAGTATATTTGCTTTCACCTGTGGGCCTGGTGCACCACAAATTTAGATCCATTGTCACTCTGGTAGTCACATTCTACATACATTTACTGCCTGCACATAAAATTAATAACTTGTCAAGCATTTTTATTTTAATTCTTTCTCTAACTTCTCTTATAGGTTCCCCTGGGACTGAAGACACCTCCAACTTTCTTTCCTTGTTCCGTGATTTGGGGAAACTGATGATCACCAGCATTAGCCCAAGTAAAATTTTTGATGGTGGAAGAAAAGAAACCATCCTAAGAGTAGTATTTTCTCTGGACTGGTGACTGAGAGACTTCTCATTATTTGTATAAAACTCATGTAATGCAAATACGTTGATGAACATAGTTCTCTTTCATTAGTTGCTCATTTCTGTCTGAGCTCCTCTTAGCCCCATATGTACCCAGTGAATAATCCTCAGTGCAGTATATTGCAGCTCAGGAATTCCCCAGAAGTCTGATGCCAGCATGTTGTATAGTATTACTTGAGTTACTATTCAGGCACCTTTCACCTTCTGCCCTGTAGCAGTGAGCTGAAACAGCAGAGTCCTGTGCTGATGCTGCTCAGAAGAGCATCTTTAGCGAACTTCTTTTTGGAGGCAGGGGGGAATAGCACAAAAAAGTCACAGGCTGAAAACAGTAGTCAAATATTCTCATTACATTGTAAGGGTGTAGAGAGTTCAATTCCTAGCATGTGGCGATATAGGAAGAACTCCTGGGCACTCTACAGAGCCTAAATCAAGGGTATTTTAATTTGCAGTCCCTGCTACCTTTCCCACAATGAGACACAGGACAATAAGAGGGAACATATTTCTCTTGCAAGTTAACTCAACATGCAATATGCAGAAGATTAGTCAAGCTTTCTCAGTGCTAGCAATCCACAGTTTATTGATCTCACCCTATCACTGCTTACATTTTTTATTCTTTAATTTTCTTTCCTTATTTGCTCATTAGTTCAAGAGATGGAGGGAAGGGGGAGGGAGTGTTAGAAGATCTAATCATTTTTAGGTTGCATTGGAAGCAGAAAAATCAAACAGAGGCATTGTCAAATAGCAGCCCCTGAGTAAGCGCTAACTGTCCAAACTTGTTCTAGGTTATTTGTCCCAGCCCACACAGCACAGCAGCATCTGGCCAGCCTTGCAGCCCTCTGCAGAGGTTACATTTCTAGCCTATGTGGTTCTTGCTGTGGAGGGATCATTCCTGCATCTTCGACAGGCATAGCCAAGTTACTAAAGAGGTACTTGAGAAGCAATCCCCACTGAGTCACTGAGAAATGGATCCGTCTTTCCAGTTTTCAAGACAAATGTCATTATGTCTTTTTTCAACTTACAGTATCTGTTAGCAGTACACAGCAAGAGCTTCTGAGGAATTACAGATATGTAATTGTTCAGATTAGTGGTTAAGAATAAAAAGCAGATACTTTTCCCTTATGCTATTAAAAGCAGCTAACAAGGGTGGTAACTGTGAGAATTAAAGAAAACTTGTCAGGGCGAGAAGGAAAGCAACAATTTCAAGATATGGTTAATTCCTCTTTTTTTTACCCTCTTTCAAACCTCCTCATCTTCTCATTATTGTTTACTCTATTTTTTTTCAGAGTTTGCAAAACTTAGCTGGCGGTAGTGGTGGGAAATTTGCACAGAATGAACATCTGATTTCCAACATAATAAGCAAATGAACACAAATTTACCTTCATGGCATTCAATATTAACTATTTTCTAATGCTGGAATAATGGCCTCCAGCCATCTCTGAAGTGTGCAGAGAATAGTTAGTCAGCAGCTAAGCACAGCTTTCTTTAAACCACTATGCTATCAAAGGGAAAGTGGGCAAAGATTGGGAATTTTAATGAACAAATGGCATTCCAAAAGTTTGCAGTTCAAAGCTAAGTAAATAATGAATAGCTTGAATGCAAATTACCCCTAATTAACTTTGCTAAGTCTGTTTTTAATAAGGATAGATATGAAAGAATCACTAAGACTATAATATATTACATGAACCACAAACATTGAAGCAGTGATTTTTTTTCAGAGGGTGGTAAGTGGATGGAATGAGAGTTTTTCAGCATCTTGAATAGCTGTGTAGAGGTAGTTGCAGAAACAAACATTAGTGCCTACTGTATTCAGGAAGCAGATGCATCCATGATAGTAGCACATGCAACATCTTACTTAGACAGATGCCACCCTCCCCCTCTAACCAAAAAAAAAAAAAAGTGAGGGAGGGGAATGGGGAGGGAAGGAGAGGAAAGTGGGTGCTGAACCCGGGAAGAGGAGATGCACCTCACTTGGAAAAGACAGCAGAGCCCACACAGGAGGCATAATTAGGGGAAAGCTGGTAGATCCCAGCCCAGTCTATAGGCCTGCCTTTTGTACCTCCATCAACTTCAGTGAATGTTGGGTGTGCAAGGAATGCGAGATAAGGCCCTGAAGGCACGACTCGTTACAAACAAAATAATTTAAGGAAGAACACCCACGGAGCAGGAGTAGTCCAGCACCTGGCATGCCTCACAGAAAGGTGGGTTTTCAGAAGTTTACTGAAACAGGGGAAGGGTGTATATCCAAACATATTAAAAGGACAGCATGAAAGAGAATAGCTTGAATCTAAGTAGATTATATCTATGCTAGAAATAAAATTAATGTTGTATCTCTACAGACTCTATTTACTGAGAAATGTGCAGTAAGCCCCTGCATTTTTAGGGACTGGTGCACACATTAGGCTTCAGCTATTCTTGCTGATTTTAATGAAAGCATAAATATACCGGCATAGGAAAATAGTCCAGACAAGAAGTACTTTGGAATAGCTAGTCAGGCATTTGTCTGCACTCTGGAGCCCCAGGAGCACAGATGGTTCTGAGTGTTACACAAGTCTGATCTCTCTGTTCTTTATTCAGGAATTACCACTTGAACTCTGAGCACGAGGGAAGTATGTTTGTAGAGAATATTGTGATTATGTACAGCTCTGCATGAGTGCTAGCTATGAATCTGACGATTACTATTGTATTTATGGTGTGCACTAATGACAGATATCATCCATTAAAATATATGTTTCACAATGAAATTGCGAATCAAAAATAGATACACAATATGGTTGTATAAATCTTGCAGAAAAATACCCTGTTTTTGAAATTTACTGACTTTTGAGTGCTTGGTTTCAATACCTTTTTGTTGCAATAATAATAATAATAGTGATAATGATATTCCTTTAGGAACCTTGTTACAGTTTCTTGGTTTAAAACAGAGAAAAATATTTCTCATCACATCTAGCTGTTATTTTCTATGTGTCACGTAATCCAGGAGCCCTATCTTGAATTACAACACCAAATTCTGGGTTCAGGCCTGCCTGTTGAACATGACCCATGTTGTTCTTACATACTTGAATTCTTTTCAAACCCATTTCTCCAAAGGGATGCAAATGTGTAATTCCCTTTATTGTAACTTCTGCAGAATTTCCCTACATTTTGACAATATCATTCATTCTTCAGATGAATATCACATCACAGATAGAGCGACTGGTTTTCCATGTTCTGTTTGTTGGGTTCTAAATATTGATATTATTACTTCTTTTTCTTTTCTTTAGTAAAGCAGAATTTTCTTTTTTATTGCATTTTTCTGCTGTATGACCTAAGCCCACAATCCGTAATCATTTGTTTTGTTCTCCAAAATGAAAACAAGACTCTCAAATGAAAACCAAACCAGCCGGGTTTGATGGCTGTGTGGAAATATTCTCAGATCTGAGTGGTCATGCCAAAAGCCTGGACTCCACATTTTCTCTCTTGTCTGTTATACAGGGCAAAAAAAAAAGCCAATGAAAGTACTTTCAACTGGGGAAGATAATACTTCATGTTTGCTCTACAATGACCCCTCCAAGTGATCGAGAAGGCTCCCACACTTACTTATGCTCAGCCAGCAAAGAACATTTTCATGCATTGGAGAACACATCCAAAGGAACCTTAAAATCTGAGCACAGACATATTGGAGGATCCTTTCCCATCCATAAGGACAAAAGTCAAACAAAAGGCCCCCAGAGAGTCCAGAAGAATAGAGAGAGAGAGAGAGAGAGAGAGAGAGAGAGAGAAAGAGAGAGAGAAAGAGAGAAAGAGAGAAAGAGAGAAAGAGAGAAAAAAAGAGAGAAAGAAGGAAAGAGAGACACAAAGAAAGAGAGAAAGAGAGAGAGAAAGAGAGAAAGAGAGAAAGAGGGAGAGACAGAAAGAAAGAAAGAAAGAAAGAAAGAAAGAAAGAAAGAAAGAAAGAAAGAACAAAAACTAAATAAAAGCAATGGCTTTGAAAAAGGACTTCAGAGAGATTTTCTCAGAGAGAGAAGAACATCTGGCTTAGGGTGAAAAGAGAAGTGGTGTCATCTGGGCAAAAAAATAAAACCATTCTCCTCAAATGTGTCCTTAAAAAAAGAGGGAGAAAAATTAAAAAAAAAAAAAAAAAAAAGAAAAAAAAAGAAAAAAGGAAAACCAATGAAGGGAAAGCAAGTTCAGGGAAAGCCAAAATCTTGTAATGTTTTAGGAGGGCTTATTAGAGTGAAAATTAAGTGTCATGCAGGGCTTTGCTTCAGTCCTGATGTCTTTTATTCAAAGATCCAGCACCCTGTAAACCCACTTTAACAACTCCCTTCAGATGAAATATAAAAATTAAAGACATTTACAACACAGCTTAGTAGCAGATGTAGCCTTACTGTGGGGGTTTAGATCAAATGGTGATGTAACCCCACCAAAAGGGGTTATAACTCTAGTGAAAACCTCTCACCAGACAAAAACTTGGATATCTGACAAAATATGGGCTTCTATTTTTTCTTTGAATCCCGTTTCCCATTGTCAAATAGGCTTGACTTTTTATTTACCTCTGGAAGATGGAAAAAAAAATAGGCAATTTTGTTCCTGGATAGATTCCCTGGTTCATAATCTTTCTTCAGCTCTGTGTTAGGGTGTAGCATGAACAGCAGGGCCTCTGCTGGGTCAAAGTAGAGGTAGGCAGGAGTTTACAGTAGTAAGACAAACTTTAGGCAGGTTTGTGTTCAGGCAAGATTGCCTTACGTGGTCAGAAAATTTAGCAAGTCAAAACGGTCCCTGTGCATTTTTATTTTCCTCATAGTGAAGTCTTTTCAGTAAAACCCATAGAAAAAGGAACACAAAATAAAGGACAGAAAGTAAAAGGAGATCTTTGTGCTCTCTACAATTACCTGGAAGGAGGTTGTAGCAAGGTGAGGACGGATCTCTTCTCACAAGTAACAAGGTAGGTTACTTGTGCACTCCTCATTTGTAGGAGATAACGAGAAAGTCTCAGTTTGTGCCAGGGGATTTTCAGAGTAAATATTAGGAAAAATTTATTTATGAAAAGGGCTGCCAAGCAGCAGCAGATGCTGCCCAGCAAAAGGGTTGAATCTCCATCCCTGGAGGTATTTAAAAGACCCACAAACATGTAACTTAGGGATATGGTTTGGTGGTGGGCTTGGCAGCTCCAGGTCAATGGCTGGACTGCGTTATTCTAGAGGCCTTTCAAACCTCAACATCTCTGTGATTCTACTATCATTCTGTATTAACCTCTGTCAAGCCAGATAACTTGAAGTTCTGCTCTCTGACATGGTTCTTAGTTATAATGGTCCATGACACCCTCCTTTTCAGACAAGTGTATTTAGTACTGTCTTTATACGGTGTCTGGTGCCCCAAGTTTGCGTATGTCAAATTTCCCTTTTTGGTCTCCCATTCTTGGTTGAGCTGAGACATAACTGTTAGATGTAAATGGTTTTTCACAGCAAGATTGCAACTGATACAGGACAGAGAGGACCTTAGAAAACTGGGCAGATGGTGAAACTGGGCTTTCTGGCTGTGACACTCCATCCTGTGGCACGGCTGAAATTCTGGCTGACAGGTATCTGCGTGTGTAGCAAAACACACCAGTAGGCTTTCTGCTAAATGGAATTGTTTTTAAATTGTATGTCCCACAAAGGTTAAAAGGATGAGGAGTGGACTTGCTATTTGGGGGACAAGTTTTTTTAAGTATCTCACACAAGTATCTTTGTACAAAATCCTAAGCTTGGTCTAGATTTATTCTTTTGCAAAATATAGAGCCTGTGAAAAAATTAATTTCTCAAAACAGATGTCATAAATAGCTCTCTAAAATGAAGTCAAAGATGATGACATGAAACACTATCAGGGAGAATAGTGTTGAAAACTGTTGGTCTGGTGTCGTTTCTCTCTTTGTGTGTGGTAAAATAACTTGTTTATTTTTCATACTTAATCAACACATCCCTAGAAAACGTACATAAATTATAAAATATTAAGCTGTCTGATTTCCATTTTGCTGTGAAAAGTGCACATGTGGGCACCCACATTAGAATTTTGTGTGTATGTGTGTATGTGTATGTGTATGTGTGCTTACTTAACACAAGTCTAAGTTAAGGAAATGTGATATTTGGCTTGTTTGGTTGGTAGCTGTCCCAGGACTGAGCTAGAACCAGCTAACACGACACAGCACAAAAGCTCCACTGCAAGAATGAGATGGAAGGCTCACTCATGCATCCAGGCAGAACTGTGCTTTCTGCACCTGGCAAAAGGAGGAAAGAAAAGTACCTCTGCCATATTTGTAGTTCTCACACTCCAGCAGCTGGCTAGGAGCCAGTTCAGCCCACAATGCAATTAAGGAGAACCTTGGGGCTGTTTCAACCTACAATAGCCCCAAGGATTATGCCACAGTTCACGCACCTTTCCTCCCTGCCTCCTGGCCATATCCCTGAGATGTCCCCTATGCCAAGAGCTGGGAAAATTCTCCAGAGAAATTCTCAGCTGGCTTGTTGAGCTAGTTTTATGGCACCTTTGCTATCCTTAGACCTAAACCATTGTTGATAATTTTCCTATTGAAAATATGCTATTTTGCCATTCAAATTGCTCAACAAGTTTAAAGAAGATCATGAGCAGAAGAGTGAAAATGCGTTTAGTTCAGGTATGACTACAATCCATGTAACTGAGACAATGGTTATTTGTCTGCCAGAGATAATTTGACCTATTGTTTTGCAATTGTTGTACCTGATAGGGATATGTGTTAAGTCTAACAGGCTACCAAGTCCATTTAAGCATTTATAACCTTACTCTCCCTCCCCAAAAGGGTAAGGATAGCTGTGGGGAAAGACACCCAGCACAAAATCCTACAGTTCTTGTGGATGGAGCCACCCATTTAGCCTTCCCTTACCTGAGAGTGTTTTACATTGTTCTGACTTACATCTGATCAAAGCAATTTTTCTATGACCTGACTGAACCTGTGCCCCAAGTAATTCTAATCCTCTCACTCAAACAGTGAAAGCACAGAATTAGCAATAAGCCTCACTAATAATAAATCTCAGCCCAGGTGCGAAGGTTTATGTTATCAGGCATGGGACCAGAGAAACTAAAAAAGCAATCTAGGAAAATAAGGCATTTTCTTAGTCTTTAATTTAGGATCATGCTTGAACATGTTGTTTCAGGTTGATCCAGGTTGATTGGACTACATCTTCCCACCTGTTCTAGTCCAGCATTTAACACAACCAAGCTTTATCAGCAATACCAGAGCAATGAGCCTTAGCCAAATCCTGAGAAGCAGCAGCTTTGGTAAACACATGCCCAAAAATAACAGTGACCATAAAGCACCTTTTTCCAAAGATGAAAATTCTTCCTTGCCTTAGAGAAAGTGTGACCAGGAGAGTTTCCATGAGTCTAAATGTTCTTTGTTCCCAAACCAGAATGCACCACACAAGATAGGAAAGATTTACCTGCTGCTCTTCTTTGGTGTTAACTAATACCTCATGGACTTGCTCTCACTTTATGGCAGAATAAGAGATGCTGAAGACCCAAATAAGGGTGGGAGAGAAGAATTTATTTGCAGGTCCTACCTCTGGCTGCTATTAAAACTACCATGCCATATGTCCTTAGTTTCCACACCCATATAGGGATGATAATCTCTACACAGATCTTAGATTCTAATGTCTATAAAAGTTGTCATAGTCTTAAGTGAAAGACTCATAAACACAAAATAAAACAGATTTTTGTGCCAGGTTTCAAAAATAAGAAGCTCTGTGGGCGGCTTCTACACATCATTGTGAGGGTTCTGCATAGTTCTTCTGCTAAGTGGTGGCAAATGGACATAGCTAGAATGAGTTCATAGTTATTAAAATGCTCTGCTTTATCTATCAGCTTGCTCACATGAGCAGCCTGGCTGCTTTCTGTGGATTTTTTTAAGGGGAAAATGTACTCAAAAATCCAGGACGAATGAAGAAGGGGTTTTTTATTTGATTGTATATTACACCATGGCAAGCACAGCAATCATCTCCTCTATTCCAGACTTCAGTGGATTTAAGATTATGCACCAGTGGTAAGTGCTGTGTTTTCATTCTTCTTGTATTTAGACAAATGTGCTTTGTTCATGAGGCACACCTCCCTCACCCCATCTGTTTCAATAAGCTGTGCTGTGCACGGGTCTCTGGGGGCCATCGCATGCTTCACTCAGTATCCCAAGAAGCAGCAGCTGCAGCTCCTCTGCACAATATGGTGGGGTTTGTAATTGTAGAAATGGCAGCATTCAACTAACGACAGGGCCAAGATGAGAGAAAGCATTCCACCTTCCAAGCCCTATAAGATGCAAAGACTCTGGGAGGCACAGATCAAGCCTTTGATAAATTAATTCAGTTATCTGCCTGCTGGTGGGAGTTTTCAGCCCCTTGGAGAAGTTTTTAAAAAGTAGGCAAAACAATTAGCTGTATATCTAGTCATTCCTGGCCCCAAGGCAACGTGCCTTTTCTCCCATTTCTTACCCAGATTTCAATTGTTACCAAAAAGATAAAAATAATAATAATTTAAAAATAATAATTAAAAAAAAGAAAAGAAAAGCAGAGGGGTGTTTGGAAACCTGTAAATAAAATGGCATTAACTGCAGAAACCTGGGCCTTGGAGCTCATCTGAAGTACAGTATGTGAACGAGCAGACAGGCAGAATGTCCCTTGCAATGTAGCCTATTTTGTCGTTATAATTTCTTGCTAAATGCTTTGATACAAAATAAAGCTAAAAAAAATAATAATCATTAAAAAAAATGGCAAGAACTGTTGCTTGTTTTCCTTTAATTTTAATGGCAATTTTCACAGCACCCAAAGTTGAAATATGGAATGTGCATCCTTTAGGACAGGAAAGGACACACAAACGTCAGAGTAGGTACCTGATGACATGAAAATTGAATATGGGTTTTGATCTGCCTACATAGACACACGTGTCTGTAATATACAGACACTCTAACTGAAGCAATATTTGCAGGATTTTTCTTCTAAATTCTCCAGAACATCCGGGTCATTTCAAAATGCCAGGCACTCGAGACTGAATTTTTCTTTCTTTTTCATCACTAAGAAATTAAATCTAGTTAAGTTACCAAGGGTTATATTGAACAAGTGGTGTCAATGTATTTTGTGTCAAATGCAAGAACTTAAAATATGCTCTTTCCTAGTATTTCAGGAGTGTTTTTCGTTGCAGATCTGTAGTCTTCAAAGCAGTAGCCAAAGTTTGAACTCTGTGTAAGAGCTGACACTGTCACTCTAAACCATTTAATTTTCCAGACTTATTTCTCCTGATTTTATTCATTAAAACAGAAACGGGCGGTTAATACATTTACTCTCTGTGCAAAGAATATATATTTTATTGACTGAGCATTAAGGTGTAGTAGATGGCTGTCACTACATATTTCATAATGGAAAAGATAGATTTCATCGCATCATAAAATCTTAAAATATTCTGAGTTATACAGGACCCACAAGGACCATTGGCTCCTCATCCTTCACAGGACAACCTCAATAATCATACCATGTGCCTGGGAGCACTCTCCAAACACTTTTGAACTTTGTCAGACTGATGCTGTCACCACTGCCCTGGGGAGCTGTTCTGATGCTCGGCCACCTGCTGGGGGATGAAGCTTCTCCTAATATCAAACATAAACCTCCCCTGACACAGCTTCATGCTGTTCCTTCAGGTGCTGTCACTGGTCACTGGGACCAGTGTCTGCCCCTCCCTTCCCATTGTGAGGAAGACATAAACTGCAGTGAGGTCTATCCTGTCTCCTCTTCTCCAGGCTGAACAGAACAAGTGACCTCAGCCAGTCCTCACACAGCTTCCCCTCCAGGCCCTTCACCATCCTCCTTTGGACTCACCCTCCTTTGGACACTCTCTAACAGCTTATTTTCTTTCTCATATGGTGACACCCAAACCAACCCCCAGCACTGGAGGTGAGGCTGCCCCAGCTCAGAGCAGAGCAGGACAATCCCCTCCCTTGCCCAGCTATGATGCTGTCCCTGAAGCCCCCCAGGACAGAGCTGCCCCTCCTGCTCCAGGGCACTGCTGGCTCAGGTTCAGCTTGCCATCAACCAGGACCCCCAGGTCCATTTCTGTGGTGCTGCTCTCCAGCACCTCATTCCCCAGTCTGTCTGTACATCCAGGATTGCCCTGCAGAATCCAGCACTTTCTCTTGTTAAATTTCCTACAATCGGTATCTGCATTTCAGTCGCTGAGACTGGAGAGAAGGGAGGAAAGCAAGGGAAAGAGATATGTAGAGAGGAATGAAAGGAGGGAAAACAGCCCTATTCCCCCAGATCAGATACCAATGTGTTAATGTATTCTCTCTGAACATATGATACCAAATGGAGGTGCATGAATCTCAATCCTGAAAACTCAGTGGATAGAAAAAAAGCTGACTGCTTAAGCCTGCAACAACTTCAGTGCATCTCTAGACACAGCCTGGAGCAATAAAGTATGAAAGAATTTTCATTTATTTATTTATTTTAGGTACCTATTTTACTATTTAGCGCATTATTTTTAGCATTTGGAGACTCTGACTTGTACATTCACTTGCCTAGTAGACTTTAAAAGGCAGACATATCAGCCACAGGTATGAGAAGAAAAGTTGCATCCACACAAGAAAATGAATATGCCTCAAAGAGCTGTGAAAAGGGCACATAGAATGAGGCATTTTCTCAGGGAATCCTTTGGAGTGCAGTGCAAAATGGAGGCATCTATATTGGATAGACTACAGCTGTTGCTTTTCCCCCCACAGGAGGAGTAGTTCTTCACTGGGGAAGGGCAGGGAAATGTTATAAGGAAGAAGCAGCCACAAAGTTGGTTGGAAAGTGGAAGAGTTGCTTTAGGCTATGCTCTGGCTTTCTGGGCGTCTGAGACTGCACAGAAAATCTTTCAGGTTTGTGCATGTGCATGGGTGGGCATCCACCAAACCTGCACCCAAGCTAATAGACTCTCTCCTTTCATGAGCAAGCCCAAGCCTTCTGAAACAGGACTGCCTCTCTGTGTGCTACTGCAGGGCAAACAATAAACAGTATCTCAGCTCTGGAGCTGGACACTGCACAGATAGGAGACATGTATCCAACAATAGCTTTTTTGGTGTTTTTGGGGTGGCTTTTTATGTTTGTTTGGTTGGTTGGTTTTGTTTTGTTTTGAGGGGTTGTTTTTTGGTTTATTGTTTGGTTTGGGTTTTATTCTTTTTCGTAGAAGTGCAAGCAAAGGTTCCATATTTGTGCATATTTGTGGCTGAAAATGTAACTTGCATGTGCAAAATATCCCAACCATCACCCAAAGATTCTGCCACTGATTTTGGAGGTGGAGCCTGAGGGGGACAGGATGATGATACTGGCCTATTCAGAAATGTGTCTTTAGAGTAGGCAATAACCAGCTGAAGAACAATGAACCAATGCTTGTGAAGCAGAAGCTTCCCTAAGTTTTACCAGGATATGATTCCAGTGACGGAATGGCTGTTAGCAGCAAGCTGTGCAGTTCCCACATGCCTCACCCCATCTGATACAGCTCTTTGCCAACACCCTTTTCCCCATTTTCAACAGAGCTAAATATTTGCCGACCTCTAACAAAATAAAAGCACACACAAAAATGAGGTAAGTGGAGCTGTTAGTTCAGATGCTGCTATTTGAGAGCTCACATAACTCTGGGGAAATAAGTACTCAGTATGTAATCCCAGCAATGACACTAAAGGTAAATGGATTTGGGGATTTTTGTCATGTACTGTGGTAGCAATAACAGCAGTGACAGGGCATTTGTATCCCCACATCACATCTGGTGAAAATATTTCATCTGGGAAGCACAGCTTTTATCACATAATTTGCTCCCATTATTTTAGTGGCTAATGTTTCACACTGCTAGTGATCCTCACCTGAATGGTGGCTGCAAGGTGTCACTCCACCCCACTCCAGATTTGGGAAACTTGGGATATAAATTGAAGCCAATACATCCACTATTGGAGAAACATGTATTATTATTAAAGCTCATTCATCACACACTGAAGTAAATACCTTGCATGGGGGAATTGGAATCATTTTCAGTGAACTAGATCCATCACCTTCTAAATCAGGTACATCAGCTAGTGAATCAAATGCATCACCTTTGAATTACACGGACTCCCAGTTGAATTAGATGTATCACCTATTGAATCAAATACATTACTATTGAATCAAAAACTGTACGTCACCCAGTAAATCATGTAAATGTTACCCATACTGCACGTTGAACAGCTGCATCACCAATAAGTTTAACAGATGACATGTTAAAGCTTCTATAACATTTAAACAATTACCATAAGGGCCAAATTCAATATGTCAGTTACCAGTCCTGAAAGATCAACTTTTCAGAGCCAGTAAAAACACTGTAAAGAAGTTTTCCATTTTTTCTAATATGTTAAGCCTGTAAGTAGGCAAAAGCAGAATGACTAAGAGAGAAAACAAGATGCAATTCAGTAATATTGCCAGTGTAGCTTACAGCAACCATGAGATGCTGACAAAATCAAGGCATAAGGTAAGATGGTTGGTCCATAATATCATTAGCATGACTCAGAGAAGGCTAAGCCCATTGTTTTACACAGTGACTACCTTCCATCTTTCACAAGATTCTCAGCCTCCACAACACCTTAGAGGTTGAGGCAGTGACCACTAAATGCAGGTGATTATTTATTTATGTATTCATTCTTTAGCACAAAATTTATTCCTGGGGTAGGCAAAGTTTCTAAGGGTAGCACCAAGCAAAAATGGACAACACAAAATGGGCTGTGCTGTGAAATGGAGGTTGAATCAAACTAAGACCTCAGAAGATAAAATCTTTTATCAGCTATATTGTTTGCAAATGTTCTGTAACCTTTAAAAACAGTGTTATTATAAGATACTTAGAATATTTTTAATTGCTTCTTATCTGGATTCTAAGCAGTGGTAAGAAATCAAAATATTACTGTCTCTGATACAAACATGGACAGTTCCATTTTACAGACTGGCAAAAGGAATAAGGCAGGCTTTTAGAGGATCCTGACTTTCCCTTTGCATCTTCCTTTGCACCAATCATGCAATGAAAGCATCAGATTTAGATGGAGGGGTTCTTGACTGACTGACACATTTTTTGGCAGAAGAATGTACTTATCTGCCTCAAGTTATCTGGAGTGCTGGAACTCTGGTTAGCCCACGCAATAACTATTAAGATGCAGTCGTAGTCACGTCTGAAAGAGAGAAACACAGAGAACATAGATGCTCAAGAGCACTGCAGCAGCATTGCTCCAAATGCATGAGAGCTGAGTCTGTGCTCCAAATTTAGAGGTGTTTCTTGATATTTGCCTTTTGCTGAGGAACTCACAGAGGAGAAGCACAGAAGACCAGAATGAGGAGGGAGAAGAGAGAAAGGAATGGTGCAGGCTGTGTTAGTAAAAAGCAGAGGGAAGAAAAAGGAGGACATTTCAGTAAGGATATCAATATATGGAATTACTAGAATACTGAAATGCATTGGTACTGGTGACCAAAACCAGCAGCTCCTTTGTTTGTGATCTGGTATAGGGTGAAGCAAATGTAGATAAAAGAAGTGTGCTGAGCTGAGAAGAAGCTGACCTGCAAGACTAACTCTTTATTATCTGTAATAATCATTTTAACCCAATTAGAACATCACTATCAATTCAGGTGCTGTAAGCATTCTCTTTTCATTGCAAGCAACACCCAGGATAATGATAGAAGGACTTCTTGACTTAGGTGCATGTGTTCACATGCAGAATGTTTTTTGAACATTCACAACATTTAACATCCTTTTAGACACTTTAAGCTAGGCATATTGTACCTTGCTTTCTCAAACATTGTCATGTTTTAGAAAAAAAGAAAGTTTAACACTCAACTCACAAAAATCCCCTTTAAAAATTCCCAATGAGAATGACTTCTCTTTCCCATCCTTTGTTATCCTTGTGACAACCATAATATGGAAGTATTAGGAACAAGACATCCGAATTCCAATGCCCAGTCGTCTGTAACAGACAGAAGTTTCACGCTCTACTCCTTAACCTTTTAAATAGTCTGGGGTTTTTTTGAGTGGCTGGTTGTTCCACCTTTTTTCTCCCAGGTTTCCAGGGTTGCACAAGGGGAGAAGAGGAATCAGCCAGCCAGTCAGTCCAATTACAGCACATGGAGACTACTGCTGTCTTTCATGAAGGGCATGAGTGAGGAATGAAAAAAAAAACCTCATTTGTGTGACAAGAGTTTCAGAGAGAAAAGAGAATGAGGCTGTGTCAGCAGGTGTCTCTGAAGGTGGCCCGCACAAGAAGCAGGTGAGCCTCTATCTATTATTTCCACTGTATGGGGGAAAAGCATATCTTTATATTCCTCTTTTGATGTATGTTGTGCAAATATCTTTCCTGAATGAAAATTTCTGTTCTTTGTACCCATAGGATTCTGACAGGCCCTCCCTGGCAAATCAAATTCTTTCTGCTAACTGTGATATTGCCCTGGCAGTCTGTGCCATCCCTGCCACTGGGGATACTCTCACTGCAGGGTCAGCAAAATGGACAAAACAACGTGTGTGCCAATGCCTCAGCTGATGCAGTTCACAGCTTGGTGGCTGCAATTAATACACCAGATGTGGACTGAAGCACCTGATGTATGGCACACATCCCTGCAGCTGGAGGGGGTGATTATCTTTAAAACTACTGCAAGTAGGTTTATGAGATATTATCTGTCAGAGAAGTTATCATAGGTCTTGTTGTCTACACAAGCAGGCCACCAACCTGCCCAGGTATTGTCTGTGTCCATCCCTGAAAGCAATAACCCAGTGGTAGTACCTCCTTTATGACTGGCTGTTTTGTAGGGTTATTTTCTTTGCAGGCTACTGTCTTGGATCCCATACAGAGGTGATTTAGTAGATGATTTCCTCATCTAATTCAAGAGGGAAGACATCTGTTTCAAAGGGTAACTTATAGCACTGGAGTCAGTAGATGATGTATCTGATTTAGATGGCAAGCTTTACACTTGAGTATGGAATACTCCACTGCAACTTTTGTGCAAAGCATTTCTTTCCATGCAGGATGTATATGTGTGCATGCCTTTTGGGATGGGTTTGAGGGTGAGAGCACGTTCAGTTTGAATAGTTAATAGGCACAGCAGCCTTTATGACTGTTGCTCTGTATATAGTCTTTGTTGGGGAAAGCAAACTGGAATGATTAGTCCAGGTTTGGGGAAAGAATTTTCTGTTTCAGGTTTTTGTTATCAGGGCCTGATACCATTTGATGCAGACATTGCACAGGGAAGAACTTCAGAAAGATGATGACTGCAACCTGAATACTTCATCCATATCATCCAGACAAGGGTAGGCTTGCCTTTTAGCTCCAACACCACAGAACTCAGCTGTATCCAAAGATACCACTCTCTCTTGCACAAAGCTGATCAGGAGGAGTAATTCCCGTTTCCAGGATCATATGCATGCTGCAGCTGTTCCTGGGTGGATCACGTGCTGCTGATGATTTGCATACAGAAGATAGTTAAGTACAGCTTGTAGAGACACGCTCTCCCAACAGCAACACAGTGAGTTGTGATGGATGTTCAGGAAAGGAGAAGCCGCAAGATTTTTCCACCAGTGCACATTTTGGCTAGACTTTGAAATGGGAGATCAAGAAAAGAATAATATAAGCAGGATTTTTAGGAACTAGCAGGTCTTACAGATAGTTTTTCTTGTGACTGTGGGCAACTCATTTTTCCGCATTGACTCTTTGTTGTTTATGAGATGCATATATAGCACAGAACATATTTTACTGGGCCTTCACGATAGCTTATGGACCAAAGACATTCTAATAATGTCATAATTCAGTGTCATGGAAAAGCCAAAGCTAACAATGGTGGAAACAGTTATGCAAATCAAGCAGAATTTGGCCTCCAGCAAAACATCTGTAAATGATGTGGTAAGATCTGCAAGCTAATCACCTTTTACAAACAAGAACTGTGTACTTAGTTCAGCTAAGGGGACAAATCTGGAGAAACCCTTCTTTTTGCTGAGCTGCTCTGAGCTTATCTCGGGAGAGTTAAGTACAGACCATGACCATGCACATGCTGTGGATGGCCTGCATACTAAAGGAGAAACAGAAAGTTCCCATAATTGGCCTACAGAATTTTTCACTCTTTCATCCTCCCTTGTTGCTACATGTCTTTCTTGCTTTTATTGAGTCATTATGTGATTTATAGAACAAATGCAATGCATTTGCAGCACTGTACTTAGTGATTCAAAAAAAAAAAAATAAAGTAAACATTTACTTTTCTTGCCTACTTCTTCTTTATCTGCAGGCGCCCCCAGGAGAAGAGATGTGAAAATCTAAAAGTCCTCCTGATATTATACCGCTTGTTGCTTCTTAGAAATGTTTCTCTAAATGGGATCAGCCATCACTTCCTATTAGTACAACCAGTCTTTTCAGTGATGACATTACACAACGGGCAAGACTGTTATTACTTAGAGTCATAAGACTAGTCTTGTGAATATACTCCTGTGTCCTGCTGCATTCTGAGGGGAGAGTGCTTTGCTTTGCAAAACTACTGCAAAGATTTGAAATCTCAAGTGAATGAAGAATGGTATACAGCCACTCTCAGCTCTTTGCTATCCTCTCTGGCATTGTGCACCATATCTTAATCTCTTCCATGTTTCCTTTTCATAGACACTATCTAGTTGGCCTCATTTTGCCTTCTCAGTGGAGATTGCCATGCTGTTGTGAAGACTAAGACTTTTTCAGAGGAAGCGTGTTTGGGCAGCGGGGACAGGTTGCAAATTTCAGTGTCATTCCACTGACGAGTGAACTAAATGATAGACCAGATGTGTTTAATCTGTGGTACTCCTTGTTGATGCTTTCCATGTTTTACGCTTTCTAAAATCCTAGTGGGGTTTTTGTCACTCAAAAATCCCTAGCTGATGTAATTCTTCCAGATGAGTGTATCTTTGTGAGTTGTATGAGAGAGTATATTTCTCACATACAATTGGATAAGTAGCAGGAGAACCAGCCAGGTGGATGAGACAGTGATGAACATTAGTCACAGAAAAATAAATCAGCAAGCAAGGACTGAAAGAAAGTAACTGCCTTCTCTCAGGTGCTTATTATGGTATGGGCCACCTTTTCTGAGAGGCCACAAGGAGAGAGAGTATTTTGTCTATGCTTACCTTCTTCTATCAACTCCTTGAGAAAGTGGCTGACTTCCGTGCTGCTCTTCAGAGGTTAGATGTACATCTGCCCTTCCTCCACCACATATGAAGTTTATTTTTTGCAGTTACACTTGGGCTGTGGTAAGAAGAAGAGAAGGCACTGCTAGTGAAAGATCACCTTCAAAATTTGTGTTGCTCCTACACCAGATATTGGGATAACTGCAGACAATGAGGGGAATTCAGGCTGAAGACTGAATTATATTGAGCAGCATTCATTTTAAAACTTTTCATCAGAGCAAAGCATTAGCTGGGATAGGAGTTTTTTTAAAATCCTGATGTGCCTGAGCTGTTTTAGTGGATTAATGGTGAGGTATTATCACTGAAGCAGATGCCCTCAGTTTGACTGCTTTTGTCTGGTCTCCTTTTCTTCCAGCTGGATGGAATTATGGAATGCTACCTAGGCAGAAACAATATGCTTGATGCCTTTTATGGAAGAATGGGTACAGATTTGCAAGTCACTAAGATGTAGTTATTCCTCTAGTGGCATTCAAATGCAATCCCACATTGTGTTTGCTCTTTCCCCCAGGGAGAATTTTGTTCTTTGCAGAGACAGAGCAGAGGATTGCACCAAGTCCTTCAACTTCAAAACTGCGCAAGTGACAAGTTCTGGTAAGAAAGGGTCCACCAAAGTAAGCTCATAATCACCACAGAGTAAGAACTTTGAAAATTAAAGAATCACCCCAGGAAAAGAAACCCAAGTGTCTAAATTCTTCTCTTATAATGAAACTTAACTATTACAGTTTTAACTTGCAAGACCAGTGTTCTGATTTTGATGCGGTGCTCCTCATGCTATACAGGCCTTATTGAACAATGAAAAAGCAGCCCCCTCCAGAACAGCCCCATTCTAATCTCACTATACAAGTCAGGGAGAGATCGAAGAAAGTCAGTGACCCAATGTGGATGTAAAGCCAGAGTGAAGGAAATAACAGTTCAGAGGCAGCAAACTCAGTTCTGTGCATGCCTGTGTACACAATCACTATAGCGACCCCAAAAGGAAATATGTTTGAGGAGATCACTTCACCGAATATATGTGAAACCTTTCTCATAAAAGTTTAAATTCATAATTTTGGTACAGTCCCTTCAGAAAAACAAGTGCATTAGCACAGAAGAGAGCAGCTCATAAAAGAGGTAGAGTATTCCCACCTCTCCCTTGCTCTTGTCCGCTCCCATGGTCGTGATAACCCTTCACTCCTTCAACCCTTTCATGCTTTCTTTTTTTAAGAGCAGCAAAAAAAAAAAATAAACAGTTGGTTTTAAGTCAGCAACAACAAGAAGAAAGTGAAAAATATACCCTCAGGATATTGCTTAAAACCCAGAAGTCACAAGCCCCAAGACAATGGCTTTTGGTGCCTGGGGAGTAGGAGACTCCACATTTCAGTGGCAAATTTTTGAGTTCTTTGAGGACTCAAGATGAGAATGTTGGTGGTGCAGGAAGACCTCAGACCAATTACTGGGGAATTCATGCTGTGGTCTGAATCTGTCTGCAGAAACTCCAGATTTAAAGCTGACCACTGTGGCTGTGAGTTGGTTCCATTTCCAGGTGAACCTGCAAACCACACAGACTATTTCCAGGCTGCTGCTGCCCAGAGTATCAGAGAGTCCCTCTGTGCTAGTGTGGGCCTGCAGATGCATCTCAGAGAGCGTTACTGCCTCAGGTCTTCAATGTAGGATAATTATCTTAAAAAAAACCCTTGCCTCTTAGTATAACTTACTGGCTTGAACTGAGTAACCCACAGATCTAGCTTTACTATTTTCCATTCCAGAGCTAGGTAAGGCTGCAACAGCTTCAAGCTCTCCCACTGTCACTCACTTCATATTTCTCTGTGTACAAAGAAAAAACTCCTAGCTGGTTTGTTTTCCTGAAAAGCCTTTTTTGACTAGCATGACTGGAATTGATGCACAGAAAATTACTTGGACTGTAACAGCAAAGTAAACATAGATGCCTTTGATGGATTAAAAAAAAAAAATCATGCTGTATTGTCAACTGTATCATTAAATGGCTCAGACTCTGGAAGGAGTACACTCTCTTTCCATGAAAATGTAGGTAATCCTAGAAAATATCCTAGGTAATTCTGTAAGAGTGTACACGAGGGTCCCTGAGCTAATATTTCAGAAACAGTTATCCATCCCTCACGGCTTTGGGGTGGGATCAGGCTTTTTTGTGCAGAAGGCAATATTGTGCAACAGTTCCTACAGTTCCTCAGGGAAGCAACATTGAAGTATGTGTGGTACACTTCTGTTGCAAATGGGGATGTCTAGTGCCATTTCACCCACTGTCTGGTTTGCACCTGCAGGTTTAGATGGTTCCAGGTCTCTGCAGGACCTGTGTCAGACCTGCAGCTCCCTTCAGATGTCACGGGTTGCATGAATTCCAGCATGGATTCCACAGCACCACAGAAAGTCCTGTGTCAAGCAACTGAAATGTGCTAAGGGTGCTGGAACAGCTGAGGTGACAAGAAAAGGTGATACCTATAGCAGAACTAGAAGAAAGTAGAAATGAGAACTGCAAGAATGAGGAATGAGCTGGGGCTTCAGGTGTTGGGTTAAGAGACAGGTGACCTGCATCCAGTACCCTGTCACAAGCTCTTGAATAATAAGAGAGTAATTACATTAATAAATAATAGTTAAATAATCTTTCTTCATCTTCTTTTTCTATGTGTTAAACAACAGGTCATTTGTCATACTTGTCATTTCTTTTCAAGGAACATAGTTTGGGGCTTCAGCTGTTACTGCATGTCTGCACAGTACAACACGGATTATTTTACTGTTCTCACAAATAAAAGAGGGAGGGCAGAGGAAACTGTTCCTTCTTCAAGTCCTCCATCTCTTTTCATCTGAAGCTGACTCTCTGGAAACCTAGTTAGAAAGAAAGCATGCCTCTCCTCCATTACACTTATTTCTGCAGTTTGCACTAAAAGCATTAGGATAGGTACTTATCCCTGACACCAAAACCACAGTGTCTCACTTTTTAATTTCTCTCTTGATTAGCTGACTTTTTTTTTTTTTTTAAACTAGAAAACCTTCCCTCCTACTTTGATATGTTTTTCCCCTTTTAAAATTGTATCTGTAGCCCTAAGTGCAGCTGAAATGAGTGAACATGTTATGCGGTGCTTCAGGGAATTCCTGAAGGATTGATTCAATTCTTCTGGGATCTGCATTCTGAGAACTGAGAGCACAAGTGCTGCAAAACCTGTTTGTGAATCAAACCCAGATATTAATATATGTAATGTGTGTTTGTGTGCATGCATGTGTGCATGTGTGTGTATTAAGGGAAAAAATAAAGATTGACTCAAAGAAGGAAAATCAGAGGCAGGAAAAAAGACCAGGATCCCAAGAGTTTTGGGGTATGTTTTTTTTAAGTGAAAGCTAATGGAATCCAATACAACTGCTGAAACCTTGTCATCCTTCCTATCAGTGAGAGCCTTTGAATAAGCTAAATCCTTAATCAGTATAGCCTAAGACCCCAATGACTATGTGTAGAAGTGTTAGTCCAGATAAATCCTTGAAGGTTTCAGAGATTTGAAGAGCACTGGCACTTTTCTGTGTAGTGCCTGCCCTTTGTCCTTTTCTCCATGATGTCATTATTGAAGTTTTACACTCACTATGCATGGTGTAAGTTGACATTGACAGTTTCAACACTTTCACACTGACTCTGGAGGATTGTTAGCTTTGAAGCTATTTGGCCTTGAGCAGTGAATTCTTTTTTTGAGCTCATACCGGCTTATAATATCTGAGAAGGTTTGCATCAGCATAGCCCCAGCTTGAATTATGAGACAAGGCTGGTTTCCAACTTGGAACTGATACCCACATGATAGAAATAAAGAATATTATACCGTTTCAGATGGGCAGCAAAGCCAATGTTCCTGAATTCCCCTGGGATGCAACAATGAGTTTTCATTTTAACATCATAGTTAAAGCAACATGGGCAGCACGGCTTTTCTTGTAATCAGAACTCTGAAAAGCAGTTAGGCTTGGAAATGACTGTAAGAATATGAGATCTTCTGCCCTGTGATCTGTTTGTTATTAGGCTTTTTGGAAACATCTGCATGGGGCCGGAGGCATATTTCATATCAGTGTAATTTAATTCAAGTATTTTATGAAAATAAAAATAATATGCTGTGTGGTGATTTAGACACATTGAATATCAAAGCACACAAGCACTAACAAGCAACAAGTGAGCTGTTCAGACATTTACTCATAAGAGCTGTCCCGTGGAACTTTATCAAGATGACACACATAGGCAAAGACTTAAAGGCTGGGTCCAAAGCCTAAGGCATTAGTGACCAGTTGGTGGTAGGTTTTGAGACTCCTCCAGCTGAAACCAAAGTGACTTGTCTACATGTCTAAGAACTTTTGAGGCGCAAGGCCCTGGAACCCTCAGGGATAAAGGGCTGTAGCAGCAGGAAGAGCTGTGGGAGAGAAAATCTTCCAGAAGTTGTGAGCTGAGTCTGTATCTATCCTTAATACAATTTCTAGCTTTTCATGCATTTCCTAGTAAGGATGAAACATGATAGTAGGACATTCACCTACCTGAAAAGTTCTAGCTCAGGAGGTGAAATGCCATCAACTACAATCCTTGAATACAAATGACATATAGAGGTTCAAAATGCAGTGCTCCCTTTTGAAGTAGTCAACAGACCATATCAAGAGTAAACCCAGCTGAAAAACTGAAAGAGCAGTAATGGAATTAAATTTGATTTTTTCAGTATACCTGTTTCAGTCTTTTAATTGAGGATGAAAACAAAGTCACTAAATCAGGACAAAAGTTTTTTCTCTACCTGTATGCATATTTAGCTCCAATCCTTTAGCCAGATATTGTGAACAGTCACAGAGCTTATTTAACCAGTCTTGCATCTCCTCTATGATACAGACAGAGGCATAGCTATCTTGAGCCCTTCTCCCGAAATGTCTTGAATCAGTGAAAAATTTTGTCGGATTTTCTAACTGGCGATGTTTGGCCATTGCTCATCCCAGAGCTATGCACAGAACACATAAAATTTTAGGATTTGAAAAGTCACCATGACCTCAACACAGCAACAGTTATATGAATAATGGGTAACTCTTCCATTGAACTTTTGGCTGTGGTTCATGCTCTCTGCACTCACATCCCAGCAGTTGTCTTCTCCCTTGCATTTTCAGGCAGGCAAAGTCTTGAGGCCCTCTTGGTCCCTGCATCCTCAACAGTGACACAAGTCTGTCTTGGGACTTCCCCACTTGAGGTGGTTGCAAATTCAACCAATATATGCAGGGGAATGACCACACTGGGTTGACAATGATTAACAACAGTCTTCAGGTGGAGGTACAATAGGGAGTCTTCTCTGTAAGAAGAGAGAAAGTAAGAGTTGCCAAAACATGTGTTCCAGCCCTCTAAAAGAAGAGGTTCTTCCATTTTCTCTGGTCAGTTCCGCTAGCAGAAGCTATGCAGGATGTATCCTCAGAGGAAGCAACTTCTGTAACCTGCTCACCAAGATGTGTGGGCAGAGCTCCTTGTCCTCCTGAGCTTCAGTCTCTGGAGTTTTCACATCCTTCTTTTTTGTCTGGAGGTTAATCTTCCCATATATTATTTATACTCATAATTTAGGGGATTCAATTTTAATGGCTAGTCTTAAAAGACAACACTATTTTCTGAGTCCTAGAAGAAAATAAAAGCATTTCCAAATATTTTTCTGATTTATCTCCTGCTGTCTTGCAAAGGCAAATAAATAAATGATATCAACAAACACTCAATAAAGGTATTTTACTTATTTTGGCCACAGAAATCCACATGAAAGCAATAATCTTACATTAATATATAATCTTTGTAAGGTATGGAACTCTCATCAATAGTATTATAACTTTGATCAACTCCATCTCTCAAATTGCTTAAAACTTCTATCAGTGAAAGAATTAAGAGAACTTAATTTACTGATTTTGCTGGGCTCTTTTCTTATTGAGCTGTAAATTCATGTGTAAGGTAATGAGTGGACTTTCTGAAGGAAAGATGGAATTTCAAGAATTGTGAGAGTACAGATAGATACAAAGAAAAATGACAGCCTTAACCAAGTGTAATCTTATTCTTAGTAAAACTCTGTAAAATTATAACATACATTTTATTTAATATTTTCACTTTCATACCAGAAAAAAAGTTAACTGAAATCTACTGCTGAAAGTACATTAATCCAGTTATCTAGTCAGCATAAAACACCCAAGTCACTGAAATTAAGGGGCTAGTACTGAATTTCACCCACAGAGGTGGAGCAATTGCACTGAATTATTCTTGTATTGTGTACAACCTCTGGTACTTCTCTACCAGTGCTCTGGAGTCTGCTGGTGTTACTGTATTTATAAATTGCTTCTGGCTACCTACTCAGTAAGTCACCAGAAATGTAACAAAAATCAATATAAGAAAAAAAAATCTTGTTGCCACTATGATTTTATTCTACTTATATACAGCCTAAAAGGGTCATAGGAAAGCTACTGCTGGAGCTTCAAAACATATTTTTCCTTTTCTGTTACCTAGTTTCTCGACATATGGACTCATTTTACTTTCAAGTAGAATCATTCTAAGGCACAGTTTCAGTCTGTTTGGTTTAGTAGTGCTTTTGTGGGCACAAAATATTCTCCTGTCTTTGTTCTGATGAAAGCCACTGTTCTCATGTAGTAAGTGACAGATCTTTGCAAGGTTGGGTTAAAACTTGTCTTAAAGCAGCCCGACTTGGCCCTACATGATTCTGGCCCAGGACCTGGCTGCTGATCAGGAAAGTTTATATAAGGCAGGGTAGTGTGTCAAAATCTCTGGTCAGGGTGAATATCTTCCTCTTGGAAGGTTAAAAATTAAAGTATTTGCCAGATAAGGACTTATTAATATGTATGTGTTGCTGTTGAGAGCTACAATAAGATTTCTATTGACTTTCCATGACAGCTACTATATCATTTACTACCAAAACTCTTAGTCAGTTGCTCAATGTTTTTTTTCATCTCCTGATGAAATATTTTGGTACAGAAAAACAGTCCCCCTATAACTATTTGATACAGCATTCCCACAGAGGGAGGGTGGGCAAATGGGTAAAAATGAACAGTAGTGAACATTTCGCAGCTACCAGTGTGGATTGACATCACCCCAGACTTGTAGAAAATGCTTTTTTCCAAAAGTCCCAGCCTTTCCTCAAAAGAGAGGGGCTTCTTTATTCATTTCATTTTGCCCAAAGTACATTTGTGAATGGCAAAGCAGCATGAAAAATAGAGTGGAGCAGACATTGACTGATGCAAGTTTCTGAGGGGCTTGTATGAGGATTATTTGGGCTCTTTGGGAGACTATTTGTTTGGGAGATTATTTGTTGCTCTTTGGGAGACAAGAGCAAATTGAAGAGGGTGTTTAAAATCAGCTACTTTTGACTCTAAGCACAAAGAAATGAATGAGACTTAATTACCTTAGAGACAGAAAAAGATGTGGATTAAATTTGAATTTTTAACAGCCAAGTGGTGGGAGAGTGGGGCAGAAGACATCTGAAATATTTACAGAGTTTGGGAATAGCAAAGGGCGCAAGATGGGATAGAAGGTTAATGCCATCTTTAATATGGAAAAACTACTCTCTTCCTGTGACATATGCCTTTGGGATAATCTTGATAAATGAATGAGTATGATCAAAATGTCAGGCAGACTTTCATTAGTTTCTATGTCCCCATTGAATGCTCTTCTACGGTCTAGAAGTTGCCTGCAAGAGTCTAGAAGTGAAGATTATCCAGACTACACAGCTACAAGGACAGTTTTTGAAGAGGGGCAAAAGACATTTCTAAAATAATTCCCTTCACCCCTGTAGCACTATTGAGAAATTGGAGGCTCTCACTGTGTGCATGTGCATAGATATGGCCTGACACCCATCTTGGGATCATGCTACATAGGATTCATGTTATTGCATCAACCTAATGACTGCAGTGCTTGGCAAAACAGAACTTCTGGCTAGAAGGATATTTTTGGGTGTTTAATATCATAACTATAAATTATGCCTCTAACTTTGTTTCTTTCACTATTCCTAGTTAAGAATCCTGCTGGTTTACCCAATTTTGCAGCGTGATTGCATAATAATATTTAAGGATACTTTAAAGTACTAGAAGAGATATAGTAAAGGAAAACTTACCTAGGATCTTTGCAGAGAGCCCCAAGAGGCCTTTAGCTGACAGCTTTCGAATGTTAGGGACTTCCCTGAGAGAGATCTTCCCCTCCTGACAGCAGTCTCTTACATTATTTGGCCTAAAAGGTTTCTCTGCATTCTACTCTGACAATCCACTTTCATTATCTGGACAGAGATTATCTCATAATATACTAATTTCATTGAATTCTTAGGTTATACTTGTGGGGCATCAAAAAAAGAAAAAAAAAGTTTAAAGCAGGCTCCTTGTTAATACTGTAGCAGTGGGAATTGGTTGCATCTGCTCACTGAATATTGATGACATACAGCCTTGCTGGGATACCTGAGAAGACATTCTTATTACCTTCCTCTACCTGCATGGAAGGCTTATAAAGGATCTGGTGTCAGATAAACAAATATCATAAGACTATCTCTAAAAGCTTTGTAATATTTAAAGTGTCAAATTCCTGATAAGGCTGCTTTATCCCAGACCTGAACATGCAGCTCCTGAAAAATTAGGATCTCTTGATGTTTTTCTTATTCCAGGTCCTAGTCTCCCCTCAAAATTCACATTGCAAAAATCAGCTTTAACTTCATATCAATGGAGTAGCGAAGCACACTTGGAACTGCCTAGTTACTGCCTTCAGATATCAGTGAAAGTAGTGTGGATGTTTTATAAAAATTTTCCTTTTAAGCAATAATAATAATGATAGTGATTATTATAGTGTTATTTTTTAGTGTTTTGCGTTATAGGTCAGCTGGCCCCTGGATCAATGGGTGCACTGCATCGGTTACATAACAGAAAGATTTTTCACAACAAAATTTGGATTCTTCTCAGAACAAAGAGAGTCAGAGTATGCCCAATGGGGTTCCCTGGAACACAAACGAAGGCACAAAGGAATTACAGGACCAAAGGAAGGGGAGAAGATATCTGAGAAAGAACACAGAAGCTGAGTTTGCTGCAAATCCAAGCAGCAATATTTCAGCATTATAGAAGATAGATAAGAAGACGAGAAGATTAAAAAAGAAAAAGTTGTGGTAATGGATCTTGGAGCTAAGTGCAGGGAAGGGGGCCAAATATAAGCAAAATGTTGGTAGAAAAAGTGACCAAAACACAGTGGAATAGTAGTGTCTGGAGGAAACTGAGAAATTAGAGGAATGAAAACAAGAAATTGCACTAAGACAAAAAAATAAAGCAGATACCTGCATATATGTGTATATATCAAACAAAGGAGTGTTCCTCTTCCTTATCCATGTACACAAAAAAAAACCCCAACAATCCAAGCTAGAGTTTCTGTCAACATTGTTATTATACATGAAGGGATGGAGAGTGGGATGAGAGTTACGACAAAAATATAGAGAGAATTTCTAAAGCCCAGGAAGGATCTCATACTTCTCACAATAAAGCAAACAAGGCAACTGGCAGAGTTCTATAGGGAAAATGACATCACTGCAGATTTTTAGGGATAATCATTTAACTGGATTAGCCCCAAAGTGCTGTGTCTAAAATCAGCATCCCTGTCTCTTTATGTACTCCAGATGAAACACATTAGCAGAAATATGGCAAGGGACATTCACAATGCACTGTTCTACATTATCAGCATTTTTTACAAATCTGCAATTAGTCTAAAGGGCCTGGGTAAATTAGGCCTCTTGATAAATGAAGCACCTAGACAGGTCTCAGATTTATTGGATCTAGCTGTCCTGCTGTCCAGAGGCTGTCGGCTAGGCTGTGGAACAGAGATGGTACAGTGGGAAAGACTGTGAAGCCAACATACCTGCGAACTGCTGAGCAAACGGTGAAAACCCTGACTAGTGCTGCTGACTGATTAGATTTGAAAGTTTCTGCCAGGAATAGTGTAAGCTTAGGGAAAATGAAAGAATAAGTTAAGAGATTCTTTTCAAAATTAGGTATATATGTGTGAAATCCTCTGATATTTTAGTGACAGGGACATAGTGCCTGAGACAAAGATGAACAAATATCAGAGAATCACAGGAGAGAGGAGAGAGGAGAGACAGACAGAGGGAGAGAGAGAGGAACACTTAGTGAAGGCAAAGCTAGTATTTTCATATTGTACAAATTCTGGATGAAAAAAAGATGCAATGTTGTTGACTATTCTCCTTCCCCTGATCCTAAACATGTTAATCTGAGATGTGAATATTTGACCTCCTGAAGGGAAGACTGGTATTTTCTGTTCCTTTTCACCTCCAGAGTAATTTTAAAGAAAACAGTATATTATGATGGGGCATCTTTGATACATGCAGCTATTTGCTTACACGTACAGCCTGCTCCTAGCTATATTAATACCTCCCTAGAGCTAACTATCCCACAATAAAGTTGCTGTCACTGAGAAGCAAAAATAGTCTGGGAAAAAGAAGGTATGTGGAATGTCCAGAACATTCTTATTTATATCTTGAGATCATCTGCAGTGATTTCCATCTACAGTGTGGCGACACCTGCCAACTCCTCTGCTGCTGCTCTTGCTGAACTCAGCTGAACAAGCCAGTTAGGATTTTCCAGCAGATGTTCAGATGTTTCTCTTCTCTCCCTCTCTGTTTTTGTTGCCTTCTGTCTTTAAAGCCCTGTAGGACCCCAGGCTTGCAACTGTACCTAGCTTCTCAGAAACAGATGACAACCAAAGTTCCACTTATTGCAGTATTCAGATCAGCAGAGCTAATAATTGAGCATAAAGACACTTTAAATTCATTGTGGAAAGTGGGAAAGAGCAGTAAAAGGAGCTAGAATGTCTGGACCCATTTGCTTCTGAAGGAAGTGCAGAGGGCTGCCTCTCCTGTCTGACTTCTCTCTGCTCCCTGATCACTCAGCGTTCTTTAGTAAACCCACATTGATTTCCCTGTCGATAGTGTTCCCTCCAATCACAAAGAAACCATCAGTGCCAAATAAATGGCCAAGTGTTTTCCAGCAGCACACTTAGCTAATCCACCTTATAAAAAGCTTACTTTGCTGCTGCATCTCTCTCCTTTCAAATGAGTATACTCTATGTGATCTTAAAAGAAAGAAAGAAATCTCTTGTGCCTACCAGGGACCCAAATTCACACTGGAAGTGCACAGTGCATCCAATTACACTGCAGTTTGATCCTGCTACTTTTCAAGACCTTCTAAATTATGGAATTAAAATGGTTTAGTGGAAAAAAGGACTGGTGACACTATCAGTGTTAAGAATTTAGAATGTGCCTTCTCATATATTAAAAAAGGCTCTTTGAATATCATCAAAGAGATTTAAGAATTTTTATTCCTTTTTAAAGCTGTTTTAAAACTGATTAGGCTTTTTAGAAGATGTCTGTCTCTTTCTCACTGCCTTTTCTCCCAAGTCTTCCCTCCTGCTGATTAATCAAACTTTTCTTTGTTAACATAGGGCACTTTTGCCAAAATATTATCATTTTGCCAAAGAATGAAGCAAGCAGCCCAGCACTGAGACCTGGCACTGTTTTGTGTTAAGGTCTCCTAAACACCGTAGGTGTAAAATGACTAGAGAGAATCAGCACTTTTCCAACTGCTTAATCTTTCCAACAACAACAACAAAAGTGCCTGACACCATTCTCATAGGAAAAAAAATTAAATTAAATTTTAAAAAAGAAAAGAGAAAGCACAGAGGGAAGCTAGAAGTTCTGATGTCCTGTGCACTTGAAAATCATAAGGGAACTTCCTTGGGAAAGGTCTGTGGGTTTTTCAGTGGGGAGGTGAAGCCAGATGAATGTCTGTTTGTCTGTGAATGAATGTGCATTTATCTATGTTGAGGCTGAGGGCATCTGCATCCATGCATCCTAGCCTATGCTGCACCACTGTGGAAATGTTGATATTCACCATTTGAAAGTAATTAGCAGGCCTGTTGTCTTTAAAGTATTCCCTATGTTGAAAATGCTTACAATAATAAACACTAATTGCTTTCAAAAGGCAAACTGGAACCACTGCATCTGGGTGGTGTTCCACAAGTGAGCACAAAGGCACATGTATCCGTGGGTGTAGAGATATATATGGATGTGTGTGTATGCATGTTTGTGTGTGCATATGTGTAGATGTGAGTCTAAGATAAAACACACAGCAATGCCTGCCAGAAACAGAAACCTTCTGCACATGTTATTCGTGTCCAGGAAAGAAAATCAGAGATAAGGTGACTTACAAAGGGCTAAAGAGAGAGCAAAGCTGACAGGCTATCCTGCAGTATCTGAAGGGAAGAAAGCACAGTCTTGTGGTTCAGGCACAGAACTGCATATGGCCAGCTCTACATGCTGGGACAAGTCTTGCCAGAACAAGTCCCCTGCTGGAGACAACCTGGCTTTTAGGGACATTCACCAATACACTGGGACTATGACAAAGGGGTTTTCAGCAGCCTTGATCATCATCAGGAGGAGAGCTGAAGAGATGTCTGGTTTTTTTCACACCCTAGGATGTGAAGTTGGGCAATGAAAAATAGAGTACCTAAACTTAGTAGTGCTTCTTTAATGGTCTAGCTGATGACCTTTTTCCTCCATAGACGATCTCCTGAGGGGTAGCACTGAGGCTCTGTTCATAAATGCTTATCAAATATATTGACATTCTCAGCTGCTCTGAGCCAAGCTGCAAAACTTTCTCACTCCATGAGGGTCGGGTTGCTAACAAGCCTGTATCTCTTTTCACACCAGTGTAAATCAGAAGCAACACCAAAACAGTCAACACAAGCCATGCTGTCATCAAATTGGAATGAACAAGGGGAAAATCATGCCTGATTCTGCTTGTTGGTTTGCAGCTAAGTTGAAAATCACATGCTTGGCCCTAATTGAACAGTTCTAAGTGAAACAGAACTTTAGTTGAGTTCATTCAAACCCCACAGTAAAAATTAACCTAGCCTGCACTGTCAGCAACAATCAGGTAAAACCCCGTGGGACTGTAAAGGTGCAGATGAGAAAAAAAAAAACAACCTCCCAGTGAGGATGATATTACTCTTTCTGAAGCATCAGAAGCTGGGATCAGAGCTCACCCTCAGGACTATGGCTGCCAGAAATGCACAGCCCTTGCACAATTCTTCCACTTCTGTAAAATCCAGGGCAAGATATGTTGTGGCTGTCTCTGGCAGCTCTGTTAGGCCAAACAATGAGTGCTTCAGAAAATCATCCTCACATCTGTGAATAATAATTGGAACACAGAGTGGGGATGGCTGTCCAGCACAACGTCTCTCTGTGGGGAGGCGTGCAGTTTCCTGCAGTGAGAGAGCAAGCAGGAGGTCTGTCAACTCCTGGAAGACCCATTCTTGGAGATCCCAGCTTGCTCTGGTTTGGCAGGAGAGCAGGAGGCCATGAGCCCTCCGGGTGGGCAGGGCTGATGCTGAGTGGATTTTCAGAGCTCTGCTGAGTCTTGGAGCTGCACCATGCGGGTAGCCCACACAGAAATTCGGGAGGGAGCCCCTGAAGGACAGACAGCCCACCTGGCGGTGTGGTCCCCAGCAGTGGCACCGTGTCCTCCCCTGCAGGAGGAACCCGGGGCCCACAGGCACACTGTAACCCCAAGCAAGGCACAGCTGTGGCATGAGCTCATGGGGAGGCTTTGCATGAGCAGAGGGTGAGAAACCTTCTCCATTTCAAGGTGTGGGTACTCCAACACCCCAGCTAGCACCAGGTCTCGTTCAGGTTACGTATCAGGGAAAATTTCATCACTGACAGGGATGGGCATTGGAACAGACTGCCCTGGGAAGTGGTGGTATCATCATTCCTGGAAGTGTTCAAAAGGCATATGGCACCTGGGGAAATGGTTTAGTCATGAACATGGCAGTGTTAGGTTACCAGCTGAAGTCAATGATCTCAGAGGCCTCTTCCAACAGTAACAATTGCATGATTACATGGTACTACCTATTTCCAACAGCATTTGGAATGTTAATTCTGGGGGGAAGGATATATATGAGATAGTACTAATTTTTTGGTAAGAAGGAATCCTTAGAAACAGTAAAGTGTCCGACCGTGTGTTCCTCTGATATTGTCACTGTCCCCATAAAACCTACTTGCCTCCCTCTTGGCCTCTCTGCATCTTTGCTGGCATTGACTTTAGACACCAGAGCCAGCAGAGTCTTTGTATCTCCCCCATTTAAAGTACCGTAAAACATGACCGAACAGGGAATATCTGAGGCCGTTAAACATGCTTTAAAAGTTCTTTAATTTGATGTATCATGATAACTGCACTTTAATAAAAGCAATCTCTGGCCTTAATAGCCATACAATAAACTGTTATTTATATGAGTCAACGTGCCTGGCTGAGCCTTCCAGGTGTGCCCCAGACTTCGAATCATCAGAGCAATCCAGAGGGAGGACGTTGTCTGACAGAACCCAAACAAGGCTTATAAACAGGTGCCATTTTGCCTAGCCTCATCTAGGGGTATGCTGGCTATATTAAGCGCCTGGCACAACATGGCACTTTCAGTGCTTTGATTTATTTCAGTATTACATTTAATTGTTTCCTTCTTGTCGAAGCTTTAACATGCAATGCTTGTAAATATAACCTGCGCCCTCCATATGGCATGCTGGTTTTCCATTTTCAAATGCAATCGTCCTGGAATAATGACTGTGGTATAACTCAATTTGAGTTCTGCTGCTGGGGACTTTATTACATAATGCTTTCTAATTGACCCTCATAGTTTAATAAGACAGAACATTTCGCCAGAACATTGACAAAAGTTATTAATTTTCACTTCAGCAGAGACCAGTGTCCCAATTAAATCCCATGATAATGCCTGACTGACTGACTGACCTCATTATGGCTAATGCTTATTAGTCCTGCAGAGAGGATAACATCACACACTGTTAAAATGGCTAAATGAGCACATACAACTATTCAGCATGATTATAATTTACATACATGACTAATTTTACTCCACCAGTCCTTGTCTGGTGAAACTAATGCTGTAAACTCCTGTCACACAACAAGATAGCCACTGAGAATTTTGAACCTATCATAAAACCAGACCTGAAGTGTTTAGAAAGATAAAAACACCCAGTCAAATCCTGCCTGCCTTCTTGAAAAACAGTTATAAGTAATCATACTATGTGTACTATAACTGGTAATGTGCTTATGCATGTTTCTTTTTAAAAAGTAATTACTTCATTTTCTTTAATGAACTAAAATAATGGCTAAGATCAAACTTTTCTGAAAGCACTTTTATGTGCCTTCCAGTGTAACTGCTCTTCCTTGTGAATGGCTGTGCTTTTACATTTTCTTAGGAGATGTTAAAACATAGTGTACATAGCAATTTTGCATTCATCAGAACCTTTCCCTCTGCCTCTTTTAACAGTTCCTCTCCATGAAATCACTTAAGCTAAAATCCATTATTAACATGTTATAAACTATAGAAAGCACAAGTTTAAAAAAGTCACCTGTTTTGACAGAACCTTCTGAAAGAATGGCTGCATTTTAATGTGCTTTTAAGAAGAAGGGTAGGTGAGTACAGTGTAAGTTCTTACGCCCTTTTACTATAGTTTTAAGTTGTTATAAATACATATATCTCATGATATGAATCATGTACCAGTACTCCATCCTCAAGTTTTTCTGCGGGTTTGTTGCATCCTTTTCCCACAGGACTGTATATTTGACAAAGAACAACAGTGAAGGCCTGTCTCCCAGGATTTGGTTTGTTCAGAGACAGGGCAGTGTGAACTTTCAGAAGAGAAATTGACAAGACAGGACAAGACTCACAGATGCTGGTAGATGAAGATAAATAGCAACACCCACTACTGCATATGCACACATATGCAATCTCACCAGGGCCAGGTGATGGCCTAGATTTTCAGGTGAACAAGGTTAATTTTCTCAGACACACCTCAACGAGACCACAGTCTATATCTCCTTGCCTTTCAGTAAGATTTATCCTGTAATAGTGTGGCCTCTCTGAAAAAAGTACTTCCAAGCCTGGTGAGCATTGTCTCAAGGGTCCTTCTTCTTCAAAATGATCATAAAAGCAAACCCAGGGTCAGCCAGAGAAGTTGCTACCACTGCATAAAGTCTGCATTCATGAGAATGGCTGACAGGGAAGAGTCCCTTTCATTATATCAATTCTTTCCTGCTTTTTTTTCAGACATATCACTTTTTCATTCATAAATCCTGTAACTCACAAGATTGGGTTGAGTTTCATCCTTGTTTTCAATCACATTTTCTGTGTTCATTGCTTGCAGTCACATACCTCACACCTATGCCTTCAATATACTTCTTGCTCAATCCCCATCTTAATCACATTCCATCTTCTGTCATTACACCTTGGAAAGGAATATAGCTGACATTGTCTACAAAAATGAAGTGCAAACACAGCAGAAAATTAACTTTCAGACATATACAAGAGATGTTTGCATGGTTACAACCGAGCAAAGAATTTGGCCCACCGTGTTTGTAAATAAAACCTGGAAAGTGCTGAGAGATGCCAATTAAGTTGATAGTGTATTCTTAATGTAAAGATATGCATTTGTCTTTTGCCATTTAACTGTCAAGTTTCATTTCCAGTATTGTGTTATGTTCATTAACAATGTGATGAGACATAACATAGCATGATCCTTCACTGTGTAAAATAAGCCAAGCAATTGTGAATGCATTAAAGAAACATCTGATCACACTATGTATTATGTAAACAATTACTCCAAACAGAAAATAAGATACTGTAAAATAGATCTTCAGTCCTGGTAGAAATCTTCTCCATACTCTATTTTATTACCACTTTTAATTCTTCTTTTCAATACTTAGGGGAGGCAGGGAAGCAGGCAGGAGGGAGGGAAGGAGGGGAGGGAGGCAGGAAGGAAGGAAGGAAGGCAGGAAGGAAGGAAGGCAGGAAGGAAGGATTCCAGGAAGGAAGGAAGGATTCCAGGAAGGAAGGATTCCAGGAAGGAAGGAAGGGAGGGAGGGAGGGAGGGAGGGAGGGAGAGAGGGAGGCAGGAAGGAAGGAAGGAAGGAAGGAAGGAAGGAAGGAAGGAAGGAAGGAAGGAAGGAAGGAAGGAAGGAAGGAAGGAAGGAAGGAAGGAACCGCAGTTTACACATAGGGAAACATAAGGAAACAACAAAAAATTAGTACAGGTAAAAGACAAAAAAGACTGTTTGGAAGCTACATACAGTGAGGAACAGAAACAGCTGTAATGCTGAGTTCAGGCTAGCAGGGAGGAGAGTCCAAAGATATATATATATATATATATATATATAAGTAGTGTTATGCACATAATAGCAGAAGGGAATAATGTAGCAAGGTATGTGTGCAGCTGGAAAATAGAGAAATATATAATAAAAGGCCATAGGGAAGGGTTGGAAGAAAAATGAATGTTCATGGATAGTTGGATAGTGGTCAGGTTAAGGCCTTAGATAATGCTGGGACAGAAAAATAAAGCAGATCTTGTGTTCAGGAGGGTTAGAAAAAGGGGGAAAAAAAGGAGGAGAAATAGTATGAAAAGGAGCTTTTTCATTTTCAACTTCTCAGAAGTCAAAATGCTACACTGTGGAATCAAGTGAAAAGGAAGTCAAGGAATTTGTAATAGAAGACTTCTTCATCTGGGGTCAGTCAACTGTTGCAGTCCAGTCAGATCATGGTGGGAGCCACGTGGACAGAATGTGGCTGTTAGTAACAATTGCAGTTCAGAAAGGAACATTTTTGTCCATTTATTTTAGAACAATAAAGAAGAGCATAAAGGTCACAAACCAGTCATGGGAGTTGAACCTAAATAAACTGCTTCCTTATTAGTTCACTCT